>NC_046154.1:69534325-69834325 GCF_011064425.1 Rattus rattus
CATGCTGAGTATGTTCCATTGAGTCAGCCATCACTGTCTCAGCGGTCGGATTGCTGTCCCACGCACTGACATGTGAGGGAATGTCTGTCTTGCAGTAGCCATGGGCCTCTGCCGGATTTTGAGATCTGAAGGGTCAGTGCTGGGAGCCTTTCAATTGCAAATTGGGGTTCCAATTTACAGTAGCAGAGTCAGGGAGGCCAGTTGAATCTGTGGCCAACACCGTGGCTTTAAAAAAAAATAAATTTTCCTCCCTTTCCTTTCTCGAGGTGCTTTATTACTTTAAAATATGAGTATCTCTGTCCATTGATCCTCTGGTGACTTTCCGCTGGATTCAGATTGTGGTTTCTTAGGTGAAAAGGTCAGCGTGTTATTCATTCAGCTGCACATCGATGGAGATTAACCGGAAGCAGTTCTGGACATGTGGACGTTGCCAGGCGCAGGGTACCTGAAGGAGGTGTATTTCTCTCGTCCCTGGCCTTCACTTCCTCAGCCATAGAAAGCGGACACCCTGTCTTCGGGGAGTGGGGGAGGGTCTTCCTTGGCAGCGTATTAACTGCTGCAAATCCATGGCCATAGGGTGCACAGGAGCCCTCGAGAACCGAGCATGTCACCTCTGTAACATCACCTGATTTAGTGCTTTTCCTCGGTCTTCGGTGTCTCAGGGGGCCTTTTTCCCTTGCAGCACTGATCTTTCAATGAGGTGCTAGTGTCTGTCCCGGCAATAACAAGGAAAAACCATGAAGTGTGAACAGCTCTTATTAGGGGGTAAATGTCATTAACGCTTTTGTAGCCTTCTCTACTCCGAATGCTCTTGTCAAGACGGTGACTCACTGAAGCCTTCCTTTAGATCACAGGAGCAGAGTTTCAGATGCTGAAGTTTTACATTTTAATTAAGCAAAGCCATTAGCCCCCTTCACTTGCTTTTTTTTTCTTTCTTTTCTTTCTTTTTTTTTTTGTAATCAGCTATGCCTGCGGCCTTTGAACAGTCCTCTAAAATAAGGCTGGAAGAACTTGTTACTGGAAATTATTTTAAGGCCTTGAGAAACAGTTGCTCTAAATCAAAGTTTTGGGTAATTTTGGTGGTAGCAGGTACCAGGTGCCCCTCGCAGTTTCGGGGTTTTAGATGCACAGACCTATGTGTTCATATAAAATGCATGTTTATATTTGATATGGGAAAAGACTAGCATGTCAAGTTTGTGAGTCGAAATTAACAACATACTTCAAGCATCTAACATCTAAATAGTGCTTTTATTTTCTCTACATATACAGAATTGTTCAGTGACCATTAATTTTCTATATATAAATTTCTAAGTTTTTCTGAAGCAAAAAAAAATTATAGGCAAGAACTTGCTTTATTTCATTCCTTCTGTTAGTCACACAGTGGTCTGGGTTATAGCTTTGTATTGCGAAATTCAATGAAAATAGTTACATGGTAGAAGAATGAGAGAAATAAAGTATTTTTATCTACTATTAAATTTTAATACAGAAATTGTAAACATTGTTAAAATATGGGAAGTAAATCCAGAAAAGTTAGGGGCAAGTTAGAAATAAAATTAATTATCTGATGCTTGTTGCTAACTTAAAATACATAATTTAATATGCTTTTTATTTTAGAGTATAATTTTAATAATTTGTTCTTTTGCCCTTTTTAAGATTACATTTTATGGATTTTTTTTTGACTTTTCTACTTTTCTTACTTATTTGTAAGAGTGAAGTGAAGAAAATGGGTTCATTTAACAGACACTTACTTAAGTGGCTACTGTTTACAGGGGGCAATCAGGTAGGGTGCCCCTGTTTTAGCTTTCAGTGGTGGAGGCTGACTTAGACCAACAAAGGAGAACAGTCAGTAGCTGCATTTTGTAGTGACTGTAGAAGCCAGATCTACAGCTAGAACATTAGCCAGGTACATATGTGAATGGGTTCTTTGGACATATTTCCAACTTGCTTACGAGGTCAGTCCCCAAAACAAACAAACAAACAAACAAAAAAAAACAAATCCCAAACCACAGAATTAAGCCTTCCTCAGATCCCTTGGTGAAACAAAAGTAGCTTCCCACCCCACCCTACTTTTTGAATTATGATATCTATTTTCTTTTGATTTAATTAGATTTTGCTGTCTGTTATGGCAATCTCCACCTATTTATTAAATTATAGAAGTTAGCAAGGATTTATTTCCTGTCTGTTATTTAACTTATGAGTGACTTTTCAAGTTAATCTACCTTGATTGTAAAGTTCCTATTTCGGGGAGAATGCAGAGGTGACCCATTGGAGCTCAAGGAGGCCCATGTGTATAACCTCCCTGAGAAGTCACTCATTCAGAAAAGGTGATCTTGGTGGAACTGCTTTTGCCAGTGCCACATGGGGAATAACTGAAGCGATTAAAAATGTATATGTTTTACATTAATTGAAAGTGCATTCATATAAAAACATAAACTTTCTAAGAAGTATACATTAGGTTTGTTAGTTCCCTTTGCTCAGTGTGTGGAATTTTAGTCCATCTGAACCTTATTACTTGGGTTCATGTATGTGCATGTAATTAGAAAGTGACAGTCTAGTGCCTGTGGGAGGTTCCTAAAGGAAGTACTCTCACATTTGGGGAACTGTGAGAAGAGACTTTAAATAGCACCATCTGCCTTGCCTGCCTCTTTCTCTCTCTCCTACCTTACACCTGGATCCAGACTGTTAATATAGAAATTATACTTCCTAAGTTTCACATTTTGGGATGACTTTGCTGCCTAGAGAATCAGAGTTATCAAAGGTGTACATCTTTGATAACACATCATGAATGATTTTCAAGGCAGCAGGTGGAGGAAGCTTTAGTGTACTATATTTTCATATAAAAGAGTATTTGTGCTCTGAAAGGGGCATACGGGCGGGTGGTGCTTTGTCAAAGAATGCTGTAGAGGGGGGAGTTCGTTTATGATTTATTTGCCAGAGGATATCCCTTTGAAAGTCCAAACAGCATCCTCAGGATGAGTCGTGGTCTCCCAGACCTAAGGAGTGTTTGAGAGTTTAAATTTCCCAAATGTTTAAGACTTCCCTATACCATGGTCAAATGTCTTGTCATGAGTTTGGTTGCCATTATTTTAGTCAGATTTGGGTTTTTGATATGATTTCTGCGTTGTGTTTCTTGATGAATTTACATGATTCCAGAAAGTCAAGATGGCAGAATTAAATGCCAATGTCGCTTGGTGACTGAATATGTCATTTCTGTCCAGCGTTCTTTCATTCTTGTTACATCTACATGTTTTTACTCTCGCCTTCACCTACCTGAGTAGTGAGAAGGTTTGTGAGGGTCATGTGCTTTCTAATGAGTTTTAGGGAGACAGAACATACTTATGTATTGAATAACTTCCGCACCTTTGTAGTGTGTTTCGAATAGGTAGCACTATAATTCAAATATGTGGTTTAGAATGGCATTCATCAAACTAAAGCATACTTTTCCTGTGGAATAAATATATGAGTGTTATGAAGATGTTCCCCATCTAAAGTATTTTAAAATTTAAGGAATTAGATCAAATCTGAAACATCTAAATGTGTTTAACAACTATTTTTCTGTTTAGAAAAAAATTCTGTGAAGTGTGATTCGGTTTTCTATTTTATAGGGCTTATGAGTGTGATATAAATTAGTAAATTTGGTAGAGCCTAATATATTAATAACACTGTATTTACACATGCTTTGTTCATTTACATGTTTTAGTAAAGATGTTACACTAAGAAGTAATTACCTCTGTTTTATACTAATGGCGTGGAGGGCCAGATAATTAAACTTTTAATTTTAATTTGGTATACAGCGGGATTTAAAATCTGACTTAGAAGATGTTCACCAAATACTCTTTATTTACTTACCAACTATATCTTTAAAAGAGTGAAATCGGGGTTGGGGATTTAGCTCAGTGGTAGAGCGCTTGCCTAGGAAGCGCAAGGCCCTGGGTTCGGTCCCCAGCTCCGAAAAAAAAAAAAAAAAAAGAGTGAAAATACAAAGATTTATCTGAAAGATTAGATTTTTAAATTTTTCCCTTAAACTAGAGTTTAGTGTGAGTTAGCATTCTGAGGAGCGGTGCTTATGAAATCTGAATAGAGCTTTATGTAATGTGGCAGACACAATGGGCAGGGCTTAACTGCAAGGCCGGTGGGGAGCAGTAGGTTTTATTTTGTCTTTATAAAGACAAAACAAACGAGTACATAACCACAGACTAGAAATGCACACTAAAACATGGTGCAGCATTACCTGCTCCAGCCTACTAGTGATTTGAAGGACTGAACGCAGGGATTTGCAGAACTCCACAGCAACAAAGTGCACATGGGTGTAACTGACAGCTATTTATCGAATTTTATCACATTTTTTCTTTTGTTCGATGTTGGATATCAAGAGGAAGGTCTATAAAATGTGCAGAGCAGTCTGTTGAAAGCTTTAAGGAAGGGTTAGGAGCGTGGCTGGAAGGGGAGCTCCACCTTTAGTGTCACTGTGGCAGAGTTTGCTTCAGTGAAAGTTGATGCTTTCAAGTGAGTGTGTTAGCCACGCGCAGTTCAGTGCAAAGTATCCAAAATGTACCGGCTTAATCAGGGTAAGTTTGGCGTCTACAGGGAGTGGTCGTTGACCAGGGCTGGTTGATCTAGGGCAGCCGAACTAGGTATTTGGGTGTCAACTTGCTAATAGTTGTTGGTTAGGGCAGTTGAGGTATTTGATTTAGCCATAGTTTGTTCAAATACGCATAGTTCCAGAGTTCTGAAGAGCATCAGGAGAGGAAAAGCTGAAGTGTGCAAGCCTTTTGAAGTGTCTGTTTTCTGCCTGGTTAATGTCATCCTATTAGTCAGTGCAAGTCAAGTTGCAAAGACAAGAATGAGAGTTGGGAAGGTGGGTCTTAAGATATAGATAATGGGGATTGGAGGACATGAACAGTTTTGGGCTAAAACTGTAATAAGTGGTCATCCTAAAGTCTTGGGAAGCTTACTGATAATTATACATACAATGACATAACCTGTGCTCAGATGTATTATTTGAAAGTCATCACTGTGTTTGAAGCAGAAATAATGCTGACATTAGGACTAGTAACAGGAACACAGTTGATGAAAGAGATACAAGTTACTCACAGTCAGATTCCTGGGTTCAAGTACACACACATGACAATCAAGGCAGCCTGAAAGGTTGCTGCTTAATTGTGGTTTCAGTAAACTTCATCTGTGCAAACGTCGTAAAAGGATCCAGAATTATGCTAGAAAGAGTCACACAAGAATTTTCAAGAATACTTTTACGTACTTAAAATTCATGTCTTTATTATATACTACCCATCCCTCTCTTTACTTTAAAGGATTCTTTTTTTTTTTTTTTTTTTTTTTTTGGAGCTGGGGACCATCCCTCTCCTTTTAAGCCTGCTTTCTAACCCAGGCTAGCCTCCGACTCATAATCTTCCTGCTTCCCCAGTGCTGGAACTGTAGACATACGCCACCATGGACTAGCATTCTCATTGCGACGTCAGCCTTAAAAATGGTGATCAAATTGCAATAAATGTTTCAGTTCACATTCTAATAACACTTAAGCAGTTTAAATACTACATGAACTAAAGATCCCAAAGTTTGAATTTCCTAATTTTATCTCTCAAAACCGAGAAACAACCTATGGTTCTGGGGTTATTTTTCTTTTTTTAGCATCTGGAAGCATGTCAGTTTTGACCAAAGCTGAAAAACAAAATCATTGTACCTCCTACGTTTGCTGAGCTAGAGTATGTAACACTCTAACGGCTTCCTTTGACAACGGCTTTGTACTAGGTGGGTAAGCATCTGCAAGTTACATGTGTTTCCAGAAGAAGCCGTGTGCAAGTTACTGCGGAAATATGTAAATGCTATCGTCCTACTATGTGAGTAGGGAATTTTCTTGATCACAGCTTCTTTGCACCTCTTCTTCATATAGGGAGAACACTTTTTAAGTACATGACCTTACCTACAAAAGCAAATAGAGACACTTGGTGAGGCAGCTTACTGTACATTTGCTTTTGGAAGGAAAGCATGTGGTTTACTGTTTAAATAAACGGTAGGCTTCATAATCTGCTGCCTATAGCAAAAGACAGAGTAAAACTTTGTTTTATAATATCAGTGTCTTAAGCAAGAAAGCAGGAAGGAAAGAAAACGTGACTAAGGAAGGAAAACATTGGCAGAAATTTAGGAACGCCATCCTCTTGGTTCTTTATAATTAAAAAATGATAGGATGTTGTAAGTGCAGAGAGAAGTCAGGCGCGACGGTCGCAGTTCCATGTTTCATTCCTGCACTGCTCCTGATTGACTCTCCTCTCCACGGTCAGTCTCAGGAACTTAGATCAAGGAAACCTGGTAATGGTCGAAAAGCTTCACGGGGAGCACCCCAATGAGGGTCCTCCGATAACGCACATGTGCGCTGGGTAAAGGCTCTGCCTTAAACAACAGCACTTAGTTCGTTGGACTTTGGAAGCCCTTACATGGCTGTTGATTGATTTGATGGTCACAGAGTGTGCCTGTGTTAACCAGACTAGAATGCTTGAAAAACATCTTTTAGAAGTCCGACATTTTTTATAGTAACATTGAAACCACCTCTATTGCTAGTAATAAGAACGTTCGTCTTAAAAGCTAATTTTTAAACTGTTTCTCATTAATAAAATTCAGTTCTATAAAAATTTGCCAGCTGCTATCAGAAGCCCTATAAAACATACATGTTTGACTCTGTAACATTCATTCTGCCTTTTTTTTCTGCTTGCTGGCATTAATAAGATTTCTGAATGGCCACCTAATTAATTTCATGTATTTCTTTTTTATATGTCACTTACAAATAGCAATGTTAAGATATGATGTTTAAATTTATAACTAGAAATTGAAAGAATTAAAATGTGGATATAACATATTATATATAATATATTGCATATTATATATTATATAATTTGTACACACGCATCCACATATATGCACACAAATGCATATACATATACTCAAATGTAGGTACAAGAGCATGACCATTCATTTTGATTGTCATTTCTACAACCGTGCTGTATGTTTAACCAAAAGTAATTTATCTCTACATTTTGTTTATAGTGACACCCTGCAAGTTGCCTATCCCCCACTGGCTTTGGTTCAGAACTCTTTCACCCTTTCATGCTTAGTTTTCCTTCTTTTCACCATAGAGCAATGTATAACTTTTTTTAAACAAAGATTTGAGATGGTTAGGGTTTACTAATTGGTTATAAACAGAACAATCTAGGCATATACAGAAATAAAAAACAAAAACCTTGTGTGTCTGAGGCTTAATCTTGGTGTTTATTTCCAAAGGCTTTGCAGGGTGTTTCTGTACAAGGTGCAGACCAGATATTTCTTTTGACATATCTAGTGTTTTTTTATATCCAGAAATCATACTTGTTGTTATATTTTACAAGACATTCTAAAGGTAAGTGATCCAAATAGAATATATAGTTATTTTTAATCTGTCATAGCAAAGTTATCTTTCTGTTCTCAAATGGGAGCAGATGGGATTATAAAATGTAGACGAGTGCATTTTCAAGTGAAGCCTTGAAATCTGAATGAGACAACCATCGGTTACTCAGAAGAAACCTGCGTTGATGAGCTGGCGTCGGTTAAATGCTTTCTCGGAGTCTTCTGAAGAGGGTACCTGGTTTGCAAGTTACTCATCAGTTATTGTGAACATGTTCAGTTGACCCAGTCCTTTGCTCGGAGACTCTGTGAAGTTGGAAAGAAAGCCTCACTTAGTGTGAAGTTTGGCCTCAGTCTCACCATGTAACCAAGGATGGCCTCAACCTTCTCATCCTCCTCACACCTCCTAAATGCTGAGGCAACAGATTTGACACACCAGTCGGGACTTACATACGCTTCTCTACAAGTACTTACAGCACACTTGACTTAAACAGAGGTCAGTACCCTCAGAAGCTCAGATAAGTATTAGAAGGGTTGTATGTATGTATGTATGTATGTATGTATGTATGTATGTATGTTACATTACCCTGGTTTTTAAATTGTTTTGCTCACTAATTAAAAGTTTAATGATATATGTGGATGCTCACCTTAATGGACTTTTGAACACACCATAGGTATTTGTCGTGGCTGAAATGAACCAGCCCTGCTAGGTCATGTGACAAGCCATTTCTCATTAGTGGCAGAAAAGGGACAAGGGGCTGTGGTCAGGGCCTACTCTAGATTGGGGCTTTATGTCTGCATAAACATTCTATTTCACTTCAAATTATTAAACACCACCTGGGCCTATAAATTTTGGTATTTATTAATATGAGGCCTTGGATAGGAATTAAGTTCAGAATCTGTTATTGAAAGGGCAGAAGAATACTTCAAAGTTTTACATTTTAAGATCGACTCTTATTTATTTATTTTTTATGGTCAGGTCTGACAATATGGTTCAGGCTAACCTTGAACTCAGAATCATCTCACATCTGTCTTTATAATGCTAGGAATAGGTGCGAACCGCTCCGCGTGGCTTGTAACTATGACTTTTTGTTTCTCTAATTTTTGGCTATTATGTGCCATTAGAAGCTGTTTAATTCTGATGCCTTACTTGATAGATTTTATAGTTAATATCCTGAAATGTAGCTACAGTGGCAAGGATAAGCTGTCTGGGTAGTTTTAAGAGGCTGTGCTAATAGTGCATGCGTAACAAACGAAAAACCGTTATTTTTAAAATAGTTAATATAGACTGGCAGCAGAAAATAGTGAAGTAGCATCGAATCGAAGAATGCTGTGCAGCCAACAGGAGGGTTTTAGGTGTCCATGCGTGAGTGTGAGTGCATGTGTGTCTGTGTGTGTGTGCGTGCACAGTATAGGAGTGCGTGGGATTATTCAGAGGCCAGTAAGGCTTATCAGGTGTCCTGGTCAACCACTCTCTGGCATGTTCTCTCGTGACAAGGCCTTTCACTGAGCTTGTAGGCAGACTGGCAGCCAGCACACCCTGGCATTCTTCCTGTCTCTCCTTCTAACCCCAGCTCCAAACACACGTTGTTTGGGTTACAGGTGTGTGCACTTCCCGGTTTCTTCATGGTGCTGGGTTTAAACCCGGGGCCTTCTGCTTGCACAGCAGGTGCTCTGCCCCTTGCAGGCTCAGCCATCTTCCCAAAGTCTTGATGTTTTTCCTCAGGAGTTTCTCTTCTTTAAGAATAAAGGAAGTGAGCTTCTTGTTACATAGCTATGATGGCTTATTGATGACATTGTCTACAACTGAAAAAAAAGATTATGATAATATATTTTTGTGTGTGCAGGGGTGGACAATGCAAAAGATCTTAGGTAGATTCATATAGCTGGGTTTTAAAGTGCTGATACGCATGGTTAGTAAGAAAATTGAACATGTTTTATATAGAACCCTTTGAGTATTAATTCTGACCAGCTCTTAATGTAAATAATGCTTACTGTCATAAAAATAAACACAGAGGAGTTTGCACCATATGTTTTATAATTATCTTGTAACATTGTTTATTTGTTTGCTTTCACTGAAATGGAACCTACGGCTAACTCTCTGAAGTTATGCTTGTATAAAAGGCAATTAAATGTGTACACTAACAACTTGGCTTCACAAACCAATGCCTCTAGACAGCTTTTGTTTTAAAAAGTTAATGATTTAAAGAATAACACTGTCCCCACTCCCAAGACACAGCCCCAAACAGAAATCCACTCCACTCTCCTGGTGCCAGTTTCTTGCCTTTAAATATGTGAAGGGGAGAGTCCTTAGACTGTACCAGAGGAGAGCCTCAACCTCCACTAGCAGCTGTAGGGTGGCCTTTGAAAATGAGGCTACCGTGGTCTCTTAAGTTTGTTTTTGTTTTTTTCCCATCCTGCTGGCAGGTGTTTGATATTGTCAGAAATAAAGGCTCCCTTTAAAACATTTAGGTAATTTTAAAAACTGTTATTATATTCATAATCACTGTTTCTCTTGATCTCAGGGGAGGCTGGGTACCCTTGATTATCTTTAATAGAGCATATGAAACTGATAGTGCCAATGGGAGGTGGGTGGCAAGTTTTGTAATATGCCTACCTCCCCTCACCCCCACCCAGTTATTGCTAAACACGTCTCTTGGCAAAATGCAGCAATGTCCATAATTATCAGGCACTGTCAGCCCTTCCTCCAGAGCTGCTGCTGCAGGACACCTGTCCGATTCTGGCCCCCTTCCTGTACCTTCTCGTGCCCTGGCTTGCTGGCTCACATCATGTCAGAGCAACAGGCTGCCATTAATGAATTCATATCTCTTGTCAAATTTGCAGACACCCACATAGTTTACACCATAAGCCATGGGTGGTGGCACACCGTCCACACAGTAGGCATTTAAAGCCTCTGTGTGAATGAATAAGCAAACCGAACACAGATGTTTTCCCGCCCTGTGCTTTCCGTTCCTCTATATGAGATGCCTTTTCTGCATCTGACAGATTTTTTTTTTAGTGCAACTTGGTGTCCTTCTGTAGAAGATACTCCTGATCACTGTCTCATCGGCTAGATCAAAGGAACGGCAGGATCCCCATTAACTTTCACAGTGTAATTTTGCTGAATAAGAAACTATAGAGAAAAGATAGTGCTACCATTTTTTCTCCTCAAAATGAATACAGCAACAGAGAAATTTCTCACCAGTATCTATAGTGGCAGAAAACCTAGGGGTGAGGCTCATATTCAGTTAGGAAGATTACCAAGAAGACTTTTGTCAAGGCGGGGGCGGGGTGTGTGAATTATGAATGCCTTACAGTGGCACATCAGTACAGATGATCGACCCCAGCAATGGCCCTTTAAAACTGTGCATTTGAGGAGGAGATCAAAGAATCTGGGCTTAGGATCGCTAATGAATCGGTTGTAAGAGACTTGAGAAGATTGGCGTAAGAATGTACACTTGTTTCTTAGAGGCTTCGGGAGTCCATTGATGAATATTGTACTCAGAAGTCAACACCTAAAAGTAGATAGAAATCTTTATTTTACAATTATCAATTTGTTTTATATTTATACAGATTAGAGTAGCCCATCTTCTTTAATATACAGCACAAAGATTGCAGTATGATAAAACCTGAGTTTATATTAAAGTATATGAAACTTACTTTAAAGTTTGCATTTTTATTTTTGTTTGCAAAAGTAACACGAGATTAAGATAGGAATTCAAGTGATACTGTAGCATATAGAAAAGGCTGTCTCTAGTCCCTTCCTCTAAAGAATTTCCCATCACTTTCATACATTCGTATATAGACCTCCACTTATTTTTAATTATTTATAGTACCAATTAGTTCTTGTTTTAAATTTTAATTAATGGTTTCATTCTCTCTCTCTCTCTCTCTTTCTCTCTCTCTCTCTCTCTCTCTCTCTCTCTGTGTGTGTGTGTGTGTATGCATACTTAGTCTATTATCTGACGTTTTCATGATTTATCATAAAGTTTGTATTGTACCCCAAAAGTAGTCCCACACCCTAAATATTCATATCAAATTTCTGGAGGCAGTAGACATCACATTGTTAGAAAAGGAAGTCTTTGCAAATATAAGGCTAAGGCTCTCAGAATAGAGAATCTGGGATTCTCTGGATGGTGCCTAAGCTCTCTTTTATATCCTTATATGAAAGATAGAGAGAAGCTAGAGACAGATTCACAGACAAGACTCACTTAGAGTGGAAGATGGTGCCAAGATTGAGGACAGAGGATGGAGTAATGTACTTCAGGCCAGGAGTTGTCAGCAGCCACCAACAGGTTCATCCAAGAGCCTCCAAATATAGTACAGCCATGCTGGCATCTGACATGGACTCCAAGCCTTCGGAAATATAAGAGAATAAACTTTGATCCAGCAGCCCTAATAAGTAAGCTATAGTCCTTATATTGATGTGTACAGATCTTATCTATTACATGTAACTCACAGAGTTTTACATCATGTGGCTGTAATAGACTTTAATTATCTGATCCTTTATTTGAAGTTCATTTATTTCCAATGTCTTAGCTTTGCAAACATTGTTTCAGGAAGAGTGTGCATGTGTAACTGGCGTATTTATGTGGAATAATTGTCTAGATAGGAAATGCCACATCTGTTCTAGATGCTTAGCCATGTTTTGAGTAAGTGATGCATACACATGGATATCTTACCATGTAGATGTTTGAGTACTTATCCCCTGTACGGACATGTTTGTTGATTCCTTGAATACACTTACCAGAATAGCGTATAATTTTTTGGTGTGAATTTTTTCTTTTTTTTTTTGTGATAATAGGGAATTGTATATAGAATTTGTCTCTGCAGCTTCTTCCCTTTTTCCTTAACAATGATTCATGGAGAATAGGGACAAACGGATATCCTTCTGTTCAACTGAGGCTGTCTTGTGTGTTCTCTATTTCCATTAACAATATATAATTATTTTACTAAAACTAGAGTCACTCTTTAAAATCACCTTTTGTTAAATCTTGCGTTATATAAACAGCTCTTCTTTTGTGGTGGTGAGAATACATGTGGTTATGGATAACCTATTGATAGGTTTTAAACATAAATATGTGCTGGGCATCTTCCTTCCCAGGGAGTATTTTTAACTCCGTGTAGATTGAGTTTCCAGACAATGAGTTAAGGACTTTTAGCTCATGTTTCCCTACATCCCCCCAGGTTTTCCCATTGTTCCTTAACACATGGTTCTCTTGTCTCTTACTAGGTAGCATTTATAGTTCAGAGTTGTCACAGAGTAGCACACCAAAGTGACAGGTGTCAGTTTTGCCCATTTATAAAATTAGTCAGAAAGTATCTTAAGGAATAATTAATCCAGAATCCTTTAAAGCCAGCTCTCCAGTTTCCTTTCTCCTGTCTTCTCATTCTGCCATCCCTACACGACAAGCCTTCCATCTCCCTCATTCCCAAGTCCAGTTCACTCTTGATAATACAAGATGCATTTGGCATCTGTTCTGTTGTTAAAGCCCCCAGGAAAAATTACAAAGCTGTTCTTGCAAATTCATCATTATTACCCAGAAACGTAATCTACCGTACGGTTATCTCAGCCTTCCTCCCCCTTATACCTGAGCCCTGGGATGACATCGCCTTCTTTGGTGAGGCGTCGTTACAGCATCTCATCTCTCCCACCTTAATTTGTAGCGAAGCATTGCATTTGGGTGACAGGCAGTTGTTCGTGCTTGAATAACTCGGGCTTTGAATTCTACAGTTTGTGGCATCCATGCGATACTTAGCAGTAGGTACAGCTGTTAACTATTCACTTATAAATAATCTCTTCCCCTTCTCAACTTGTCTCCCAGGTAGTGTACCCGTCACCATTAATAACTCTCCTGCAGTTCCCTGGTGATTTGACCCATCAGTTGTCATTCACAGAGGAGCAGCGCTCTGGCTTGCTATTGAAGTTTATGCAGGTCTCTCCAGCTCTTTAGTCACTCCGGCGGCCATACGCTATGAGAAGTTGTATTGATGGGCCTCACACATGGGGCTAAGTGCTTATCACATACTTTGTGGAAGGCGGCATTACATGTTTAAATCTTATATGATACGATTTGCCATCAGGTCTCAGAGAAGAGCCAGTGGTCTAAAATACGGGGACAAGTGTGGTAAAGATGACTCACAACAGAGAGGTCTTTTCTAGTGTTTGGATGCCATGTCTGCAGCTAATTATCACGGTGCGTCATCATCCCCTGATGTTTGCAAACTTTGAGTGCCTCTAGTTGGTTTAGCCAGTGGACCCATGGAGTATGGCGCTCTGCCTCTATCTGAAGCCTTAGGTGAAGGCTGCTGACTGATTCAGGGGGTCTGTAAGTGATTTAGCATCCTGTGGTTCTCCATGTGGACATGTGCTGACTTGCTTCCATGGTCTCCTCTTCAGGCTAATTCCTCCATGTCTGTAGGTCTCCATTTGGCTATCCTTTTCAGGAAACTCTTTCTATCTAGCATTGAAAGTGTTGCCTAAAGAGCCCAGATGAGCATTTCATTCATCTCTTACTCTTTGATAATTGCCTTTGTCCTTTCTCCCCTGTTGTATTGTTAGGATCATTGATGTGTGATAGTGTTTCTATACCCACATTCTAGTCACATATTAGAGCCTCGATAAATTTATGTTAAGAATGAGAGTCTTATTCTTTCCATTGACTAACATAGTTATTATCTATGAGAAGTGAAGCAGTAAGTTTTGGGCACACAGTGTCTGTCCTACACTGTGTTGTCATCAAAGGTGCAAGCAGGAGACCTCCATGCTTACTGCTCTTTCAGCCAGTGAGTGGTGTACATTTCTTTGATTTGTCTTAACATAAGGACTTCTCCAAGTGGCTTGGGAAATGGTAGAGAGTAAGATATCTTGAGGCAAATGAAAAAGGAAATAATTAAACTACCTGGCAAGTAATCCCACTGTTTGTAAATGTAGACCATGCTTGAGTAATAGACCCTCAAAGGAAGTGAGCCAATTATGCATGGTACTGGTAGATTTTCATTTGCAAGTGGAATTACTCTCCAAGTAATCTTTATATTCTCATATCATTGTTTGTAATAAATTAGAAGAAAACTACCATATTTTTGGTACTAAGAAAATGCCACAATGCCCTACCACACATTTCTACATACCTTGTATACAAATATATGTATTTATTTATAAGTGATCTGAAAGACAAAACAATGAAATGTAAAGTTGGATGAAGTTCGGTAACAGACAAACCCATACTGAAGTATTTGAGCAGTAGAGCTGTGTGCTGCTGTGACTGTATTTACTAGCTAGAGAATAATGGAGATACTGGTATGCAAAAATGCACTTAATCAGAAATTCAAGAATAGATTTTTTTCTGTAGAAACAATATTTTAAGGTTAAAAACCATTTTAAGAATAAATACATGATTTGGTTTAAAAGTTACATATGAAGCTGATATAAATCTAATATTGGTATGCAAACTGTCCTACCATTTGTTTCGTAGGAATGATATGGGAGCATATAATGAGAATTCTGTACCTTTCTGTTTTCCCTCAATCATATATGCAGCAAATAAATGTCTTATTAATAGAAAGGGGTACCTTGTTCTGTTCTAACATTTACATTGCAGAAATGTAGACTATTTATGTGCCCATTCCTTCATATGCTGACTGCATGGGTATTGAGACAAATGTTGAATCTGTGATTTTCTGAAAAGGGGTGAGGATAAATGATAATAGGTTGCTTTCACGAACATCACTCTTTTTTTCTTAATTAAGAAGTCATTAATCCTTTTATTTTTAATATTATAATATAATTCCATAATTTCCTTTGTCCCTTTCCTCCCTCCAAACCCTCCCACATACCCCTCCTTGCTCTCTTCCTAAGTCATGACCTTCTATGACATTAATTGTTGTTAGATACATATATTCCTAAATACCAAAGTACAACCCACTAAGTCTGTATACTTGTCTGTATGTTTCCAGGGCTGGTCATTTGGTATAGGATAGCCGATGGGTGTGCTCTTTCCTGGAGAAGTCCAGTTCTCTCTCGGCATTCCTCTGTTGCCTGTAGTCCTTTCTGTAGGTTGCACATCTATTGATGTTGCTCTTGATTAGCTCAGGTTTAGGCAGCCATGTTGGTGAGACTTCATGGATATAGCTTCTCACATTCCTGGGACACACCATCTCACAGGAAACTCTCTGTGTCTCTGGCTCTCCCGTCCCCTCTTTCAGTGACCCCTGAAGCTTAGGTACAAGAATGTTTTGTAGACGTATCCACTGGGATTGGGCCCCACAGCTGCATTTGGTTGTCGTTTTCTAAAATGGTCTCCTGTTGCAAAAAGAAGTTTTCTTGATGTTAATTAGAAGATTTTCTTTTTTTATGATCATCATATGCATTTGGGTTACTTTCTCAAAAAAATGTCTTTGAGTTTTTATATATATTTCTAGCTTCAATACAAATTCTTTCTTATTTGTGTTTCAAAACTTCCTGTATTTTATGGAAATGTCACATTAGTATCAGTCTTGCAAATACTCTTAAATGTTGCTTTTTTGTTTGATTTTTTTTACTTGATTTAAAATAATTTAAGTGGTTTTAATTAACTTTTGAGTGACATCTGATCCCTGAATCTGGCTTAGAAAGATCTTTAAGTCTATAGAATTGTTGGTTTGTGTTGTTTCGTTTTTGCTTTGTTTCTTCTCTTGAGAGGCATGGGCATGGGACTTACTCTCGAGTTGGCTAAGCCTGCACGGGAACCTAAACCACACCTCCAGCACTTCTGCTAGCTTCCTATTTGATTTGTAGTCAGTGAGCTTAAACTCATAGATAAAGGTTTTATCCAGGATCTTTATGTTGGTTAAAGTACCAAAGCATAGTTTATAAGGCTTACAATTAAATTTTCTTACTCATCCAGTTAGTTTTTAAAAGCACTGGATTATTTCAAATATGGAAAACATTGGCAAAAGATTATTACATGTAAAAGATCAAAACTTTAATTAGCAAATTATTTAATGTCAACATTTAATGCGTTTTAGGTAGAGTAGTGAATGCATATTTAGAATAAGAAATCATTGAGAGAGAAAACAAAATTACCAGAATCACAGAGAGTAGGGGCTTTTTCTTCCTAAATCTCCTTAAGGAATGCAGCAGCAGTGCTGTCTTTGTCATGGCTGTCCCACAACCTACGAAGGCTTCCAAGGACCAAGGCTCCAGCATCATGAGCCTCTGGCAGATTCCCTTCTGAGTGGCTCCTAACTACGATTTCCTGAGTCATTTACACTGTAGTCATTAGTCCCAGAACTGACAGCCTTAAGGTCACCCATAAGCTCTGCTCCTACTGACTTTTCACTGTGTTGTCGAACACTGGGGTCGTTGCCAGGACCCATCTCTGCCCATGCATGGTTCTCACCGACGGAGACAGATGAAAATAGAGACCGGAAAACAACTTCAGAGCATAATGCCACAGGTAAAGGTAAAAATCTTTCAGGATGTCAAATTGTACAGTAGTGGAGAGGTCTTTATAGTATTTCTTGTATCCTTTTGATCAAAAGTAACTGCTCATGACCTTTGAGAGGAGTTCGGCAGGGTTTGTCTTCAGGCATTGTTTTCCCAGGTGACAGTAATCCTCCTCCTTCCCTCCTTCCTTCCCACGCTGTACCTCTGCATCAGGCTCTTCTCATCGAGATGCTCACGAGACGGAAGTCAATGCCTGTGCTGTGGTGTCCTCCACATTTCTCCTCTGAGATCAATACAGCGACGACCTAAGAGTCCAGGAGGCGTGGCCTCCTCTTTCAGGGACTTAGCCATTCTGGTTTAGGTTTGCTGGTGACTTTATCCTATCCTGGGAAACTGAGAGTTAAAAAGAAAATGATGGCTTTGAGTTTTAGCATTTTTCAGTTTCTCCAGAGGAGACTATAAAGGGCACGTGGAGCAGGCCCAAGCCAGTGGGTGTTTAAGAGAAAGGGGAGATTAGCTGAAGAACGTTCTTGTGTGACTTAGTTACCTTTCTGTTGCATTAAATGGGTGGAAAGGGGAATACATGTTGTGCTTTATAGTTTTTAACACTAAAACTTTAAAAAAAAAAAAAAAAACCCAAAGCCTTAAAAACCATAAAGTGACCTTCAGGCCTGTTGGCCCCCACTGCTCAGTTTATCAGCCCTCCGCCACACCCTCCCCCATCTCTGTAAAGAACCCAGAGCGAAGTGTGAAAAGCATCAGAAAGTCGCCTTTATGCCAGGTCAGCCTTTTAGCCGCTTGCCAGCACCTTCATCTCTTCATATGTTTCTAGCTAAGGTCTAACATGGAACAAAAACCCGACAGCAATGGAGACCAGATGCTGGTATTTCTTCTCTGTCACTTGGCTGCCGAGCAGATGGAATTTATATCAATCGGGCATGCTAGGAGGAAGAGGCCGTGGCAGCCAACATGTGGAACTGGGGCTGAGTGACATTTCTGCTAATGTTTTGTCCTTGTAGAACATTATGCTTCCTCTTTGCTTATGAGCTGTGGTTTTCCTGACTCAGACGAGGTTCCAGCTCCAGCTGGAATGGCTGTCGCTCTTCCCCTCTCCCCCCCTTTGGAGATTGCTGGGAGCTATGGAGGAGTAGTGGGGCCTGCACAATGGGGCTCTTTATTAAAATACCTGACATCTGCATGCAGTGCACCGAAAGCGTCTTTGCTTAAGCAGAGGAATGCTCTGGGCCTTACCAGTCCCTTTTTGTCTACAGCCCCGCACTGGTTTGATTTATATAATGAGCCAGTGCCTCTGGAAAAAGAAGACATTGAGCATGTTGTTGGAGAAAGAGAACTTTTAAATTTTTTTCCAAGAACATTGTCACAGACAAGCCTAATACTCATACAAAAATGTGAGTATTTAAAAGCAATTACAGTCATAGTGTGTGATATTTAAAGTGTCTTGCTTTTTTTTTCCCCTTCAAGATAAAATCAGAAAATTCATAAACCCAATAAACACATTAAAGGATTTATTGTATTGTTAATTATTGTTAGTGGGACATACCATTTTAAAGAAATTTGAATGTCTAAAAGAATAGATTCACATTAAAGAAAACATGAAGACTCGTGCACCAGAGAAAGCAATTGTTGGTAAGTTTGTAATTGTAGACCTTGCTAGCAGAAAATGTCATTACCCTCTCATGCTGTCGGGATACATGCGGATGCACTGCTCTGGTTTCTTCTCTAGTGACGAAAACTGCTTGTGGCAATTAATAAGGAAGCGCTGCTATGCGGATAGATCCTTTTGTAAAGCACTGGAGTGGTCCTGAAATCGCTGCTTACCTTGTGGATCCGTAACTATGCCCCTCCCTATTTCCACCCAGACCTCTTGTTTCTGGTTATGATTGGGTTACAGAGAGATTCAAAGAAGGAAAGTAGAAGAGATAGCATGGCACTTCTGCTTTTCTCCTTTCTTTTTTAAGAGCAGCTCCTGCAGATGCCTTTCATGGTCCCCGACATGCACATATCCTGGCTGGATATGTCCTGTGAGTCTTCTAGAAAACTCCAAGGCAGCTTGGCCGTTTCTTAATCTTCAAGCATCTTGAATTCCCTCCTGTTGGTGCCTTTTTTTGGTTGTTGATTTTGGCAGTTGTTCTGGTGTAGGACTTCCTACTGGCTCCCACTCGATGGGACAGAGATGAACCCTATAGCTAACTAGGGGGGCTGTGATACAATGCTCACATGGCAAGAAAAATTCCCAACTCGGCCGTTCTTGGAGAAAATTATTTGAAATTAATTGTTTGAACCTGTGTTTTTCCTTGCTATTTTCCTAGCCATGCCATACACTAAACACTGTATTGCTTGCCTGTAATATTGTTTTACAGTATACGCTAAGAAGTCACTTATATAGTTTCTGTATTTTCGGTAAACCCAGAGTCACAGCATAGTATTCCTTATTTTAACCACCTGGGCTTTAACTGTCATATGAGCCACATGCCTTCCCAGCATGGGACGACCAACTTGCTCTAGACTGAAAGTGCCCAAGGGCCTCCTGAAACCCCTGTATATGAGTACCTTTCACCACGGGGGAAAGAGCAGACATTGTTTTACAGAAATAGGTTATGGAGGCCAAAAGCTATTAGGCCCCCTCAAGGAGGATCCTAGAGGACTGTTTGACCTGGTCCTTGGATTTTGGTCCTTGATGTATTTCATCCTAGAAAAGTGTGGCACCAGCCCATGCCAGTTGTAAATATTGACTGTCTCATGGGTGTGGTCCTTTGTCTTACATGGAGATGAAGTTCCTTCTATCCATGAGGAAGGCATCCTGCTCACTGTAGAATATTCTGTATGTTAGTTAATTATTTCTCTTCTATACAACTGAGATGATGATAACAACAGCATCTAACAAGGTGGCATAAGTGACAGTAGAAGTGGAGGGTCTTTAGTAGAGATGGGCTGGGGACAGTGGCAAGTAAGTACCTGACCCATTGCAAACACTCCACAGTGATAGTTCCTGTTGCTGTCATACACTGAAGTATGGCAGTCATGGCTGGCCTTCGGATTCCCAGCAATTCCAGCTCTAACTTGAACCTGTGCTGGTTCTGGAGAACAGCTGTGTGCACTAAAGCTCAATACCCATTATAAGTCTCTCTCAGCAGGAGCATTACCTGCTCCAGTTCTGGGGGACAGCACCTTCTTGTCTTTGGGTGTTTGAGTCCTAAGAGGAAGTTGGTTTAGAAATGTATCTACTAAGGATAATTGGGGCAAAATTCAAAACAGCTAGAACGAGCAAGTTCCTGTCTCTAACCTCATATTAGTTGTTGTCTTTGAGTGGGGATGTTCCTCTTTCTAGCTGTAGATAAAATTCTTTCCAAAAGAATGAACCCCAGTATCTATACCTCTTCTTCATTGGTGGCAGAGGGCAATGGTATTTATTATACAAGTGTAGGTGAAACCCCTGAGGAAGAGTATACGAACTACTTTCTGTTTCTTCTAGTGACTGTTGAGAAAGTAGGTCAGTGAGGGAGCATTTATCCCAGTTGACAGAACTTTGGAGTAAAGCTTTTGCCGGTGTCTCTTAAAAATAATCTAACAATTCTGGCTAGCAATCCCTTTCTCAACGTGAGGATATCATAATGATGTGTTTATGTTTCCACTTTTGTTCTTGTGTTCTTGCCTGACCCACCAAATTATTGATAAAACATTTTCTGGTTTTCTTAAGATACAAATTCTGTAGCTTTACATCCAAAATCTCATATAACAGAGATCTTAGGGCCATCAGATGAATGCTAGCAAAAATTTGTAGGCAGGCATGGGGCACACACATCAAATCACTCAGGGAGGAGAAGATAACTGGGCTATTCAGGGAGAGCCTGTCTTTAAAAAGAAAAGCCAAGACATATTTTCTCCTTTAAAATATTCTTCCCATTGTCCTTTAGTAAAGAATCCATCTGCCCAGAGGTTCATCAGATGGAAAGTGAGTCCACAATGCCGTTGCCATTCCTCCAAGACTTCCTTCTCAGGAAGTGAGCTGGTGCCCTCTGGCCATTGGTTGGTGTCCCTTCCACACTGGAGAGCTTTTTAAAGAGTTTGATACAAATCTCAACCTGAGTTATTTGTGTCAAGTGTTTTTTTGGCTTGGTCTACAAATTACATAGTTATCTGGTACATTGTTCAGTTTTAAAAATTTAAATGTACTTTCTTTGCCCTCCTTTTGAAATAAAAACTTTACATGGTTCTGGCAAGCCTGCTTCTCTAAACATTTAACATTTATTGTCCAGTGAAAATGAAATAAAGAAGTGACATTTTTTTTTCATATCTAAGCTTTGAAGAAAAGGAAACAAATGTGTGAACTATATATATAATGTGCTACTATAACTGTGATTCTTTGACTTGGGACGCCAAGAGAGGTGTGTAAAATGAAATCTCCCCCCACGCCCCCCAACATTTTCTCTCCCCTCCCCCTTACACGATAGGAATGAATTTGTCAATGTAAATTCGTGCATACAGAAATTATTCCCCCCTCTCCCTCTCCTTTCTGCCAGGTAAGCAGTACAACTTAAAACATTCTTGTGGGTACAAAAGGGCGAGCAATTTTGGCAGAACTGTTCTTAATATAAGACATCGTGACAACCTTAGCGGAGTGCGGTAAGGTAAACATTGCAGTAAATGCCAGTGTTTTAGTGTATATTAGCCTATCTTTGCCTTTCATTTTACTAAGATTGCCTAACACTTAATTGACTTGGCTACGTTTAAAAAGAAAAAAGTAAAAGGACGTAGCCTATAGGGATTTGCCAACTTTTGGGGTTTTCAGCTGCGAACCCAGCCAAGTTGCCCATTTCCAATCAAGTACTTCACTTCTTGACACAGGGAACATTATACACAACACTGAATAGCCCTCAATAAAATCTCAGGACATCACCATTGTTTTAGGCGGCCATTGCTCCTTGGCCCAACCTCCTTCCATTTAGAGCGATAGACAGCAGTACCCAGCCCCTTGGCCTCATCTGGATATTGTTAAGTAAGCAACGGCTGCTGTTGCTGCCTGGAGCCATTTGTAGAGATTCCTTACACATTAGCTGTGTCCCGGTGCAGCTGACCAGTGCGGGGCTAATTTGCTATTTTTCTTCACAGAATCAAAGAAAATGTCCAATTATCATTTACCTCCTTTAGTTTACCTGATTATTTTATTGCATTTGAAGTATGTTTTTATAAGTGGTGACTTAACCTGAAGAAAACAACTTTTTTTTTTTTAACTATTTAAGTCATTGCATCTTCGTATTGCCTTTGTTCTTAACTAGTTTCTTACTGGCTGTAACGAAGAGTATTTTATTAATTTCTTAATGCAAGGGTTAAAAAGAGAAGAAGCAACAGTGCACGAAGTTAAACAGTTTCGTTCTCTACACCTCCTTATATATTAGGAAATGCTGGCTTTGGGAGGGAATCAAAGAGCCAAGCATTGGGTTCTCATCCTGGGTATTCAGGGTGTATTGTAATTTGGACTTGCGGTAATAAAATATTAAATCAGATCTGATATCTTAGATTTTACATATCTATTACCCACGATAGACTTAAACTATTTTAGAAGATGGGTGAGTGCACTGGGATTTTTTTTAAAAGTTCCTCCATAGTTGTTGGTCATCTTCACATCTGACTTGCAAAAGCCGTTCACAGTGCAGACACCAGACCTGGCATCTGAAGGGCATTGCCTGTATTGCCCGTTTCAGCTAAGATCCCGATAGGATAGGATTTTTTTTAAAATCAGAGAGGGGAAAAGGAGATTGAGACTCCACCAAGAAAAACACAAAGAAAATGTATGTTAATGTGGCTGAATATTCATGGGAACCCTGTGGCCGGGGACTGCAAGCACAGTCAGGCCTGTGTTCAGCAGGCCACCCCACGGCAAGGGGCAGAAGGCACTCGCCAGTGGCCCAGCACACCAGTGTTGTCTTTGAAAAGTTTTCCTTTTCCCTTGAATCAGCTACAGTCTTTTACTTAAGGTCATTGCAGTTTGCCGTCTTTGGCAGAAGGCGTCTTCCTTTTTTGGTAGTGGCAGTCTGACTTCTCTCCCCCCACCCCCCTTTGGAAGTGTTTTCTTCTCAACCTACCATTATCTTCCAAACCTGTTTTATGTTATCACTGTCAGATGCCTCTCCCCCTAATGTGAGGATAAAATGTGATGAGATACATCTCTGTGTATCTATAGGTAGGTGTATAGATATGCACATATATGAAATGTTTTGAGCGTGGAACTGGAAGGCATATGGTTATGATTTGAGAATGTCAAGCTTGGGTTTTTTTTTTTTCAATCCTTTTTTTAAAAAAAAAAAACTGTACCTTTTTCTCTGGGCAGTGAACTCACTGCCGAGACATCAAAGAGAATGTGTACTGGATCAAGGTGGTTTTCTTTCTTTTTCTTTTCTTTTTTTCTTTCTTTTTTTTTTTTTGACCACATCATTGCCAGCTGTGGTGTTTATGATTAGAGGCAGTCGTTCCAGACACCTTAGAGTCCTCACGAAGCGTCAGATCTTTAACAGGATCCATCCCAACTGAGTGACACTAAACAGACAGCCAGAGGGGAGTTGATAGGATAGAATGAAGGGGGTGTGTGTACATGTACATGTGAAGGTGAGCTAGGCTTTGGTGCCTGTGCACTCACCCACCAAGCTGTGGAACAAACTCTGCTAACACCAGGCTGCAGGCTGCCCAGAGGCCCCTTAGCATGCCTTTCAACGTAGCTTTTTCTAGCCAAGGGGATGACTAGAGCTCAGCAAACACAGGCATTGATCCTCTCTCCCCGGGCACAGGGATGTGTGCAGCATTCAGGTCACAGCCTAGGCTTTGAAGCGGCTCCATTGCACACTGCTGACAGCCACAGACTGCCCACTTCCAGGATCTGATGTGATTCCCTCTCCGATCGCCACACTCTTTTCTCTGCAGCTAATGACATTGAATTCCCTCTGGATGTTGCCTCCACTTGCAATATTAACACTTGTGTAGTGTTCTGTTGACATAAGAATTCTGCAAACAGTCAGCAGCCCCCGTAGTAGTTCATGAAAAGGGAGCTCACTTTCTTGCCTTGTGTTCCCTTCTGGGTCAGTGTAACTACCAGGTAGCTGTTTGTTTGTTTTTTTGTTTACCAGTTCCAAAAATTAGAATATACTTCAGGAATCAGTGAAACAACATTTGGAATGAAATGTCTGGAAATTACTAGGATCAAGAACAGAGCCGTACCCAGTGGGGACCATTAGCAGTGAAAGAAACAATTCGGTCAATAATTACTTACTTCTCTTTCAGTGTGAAAGAGCACTTAAAAAAACAACAACAACAAGCGTCTGTGATCATCAAGAAGTGGGTTGCTTGCTCACAGTTCCTAGTGACTATAGAATCTGTGATTCTATAAAAGAATAACATTATTGCAGCCATTCAAAAAGAATAGCAAACCCAGTTAGCCTTGGTGAGAGAGCAAGAAAGATCTGCATGTCAACAGAACATCTAAGACAAAGGGGGTGTATGGATTCTATCTGGAAGAAGGATACAGAAAACAGATTGCTGGGACAGAATTATTTTTAAGAGCCTCTCTTTGATTAGAAGGTTTTTTTTTTCCTTTATAAAAGAATCATCTAAACAATTAGCTGTCGGTGTGGAGTGAAAGTCTGGATAATGACAGTATGTGAGCCTGGGTTTCACTCATCATTTCCTTCCTTCCGTCTTGCCCACTCACACCTCTCCCCTGCTTGTTATCCCCACTGACTTAGCTACTCAAACCATTGGCAGCAGCGTTTTTGGCAGCTAACATTTTTGTTTGTTGAAAGGGCACAGAAAGCAGTTTGAAACCTAGGACTCTTGGGCTGGGAGGTCTGAGGCAACAGAGGTAGTGAATCATCACTTGGAAACTATCGAAGTCTAGAGTATTTAACTGGTGAACCCCTCTTGCTCTGGACCAGGCCATCTAAGTAGGATTCGAACACTTCCTATTTCCATTAGCAGCTGTAATGGACTGCTGTTTCAGAGGAGAAAATGGCAGAAAATGAATCTCCTATTCATGTAGGAGATTCCTGCCTACCTGACCAGTGATGTTCATCCTAAGTTTGGACTGTCATGGTTTCTGGCCTTTTATCTTATTTGGTAGAAGCTATGGTGTGAACAAGACCATAACATTTTGAATGCCCGATGACTCTTAGGGTTTTACCCTGTCGCTATATTACTGGTCTTCTTTCTTCTGAATTTCCTATATTCTACAACCTACTGTCATTTCCAACTGCTAGCTTTTGGATAACGTGTTACTCTAGCATCTTTCTAAGAAGATCTGAGTTTCGTCTGGCCCCACAGAGCCACCCTTCCTTTCATTGTGCTTGAGAAATTCCTTGGTTATTAGGAACCTTTTCTGAAGTCTAGGACTTCATTCTCCATGAAACTTGTTTCCTTTAATGGGGCTCTAAACTTTCAGGGGGGTGGTACTCTCTCTTGTTTATGTGGGTAAGCACCTCATCATCCAGCTTGTATATTTCAGAAATTATCTTATATAAAGAAGGTTATTTACATGTTATGTCAGTTTAGTTTTTCTCCAGGCAGATCTACTCAGTAATTGATGGGTAAGACAAGTTTTGTCTATGATAAAAAAATAATTCTATGTTTTTGCATATAATATTGTTAATAGTTTTATTTTAATAGAAACCCTTAGAACATCCAGGTTTTATAATGTACTTAATCTTTGCATTTGTCCATGTACTAACACCGTAAATAAACATATGAAGCAAAACAACAAAGCAGTTTTATGGGTTGGACCTTTGTCATCACATAGCAGGTTGGTTCACTAGGTTGTTTATGTAATTACATCACTACCCAGCTCCTATTTTATTGTTGTTTTGACCTTTATTGGTCTTTGTGGATACACTGTGTCAGCATCATCCCACTCTACAGGTTATGAAACTGAGGCAAAAAAAAACCCATCTTAGTTTTACTACAAATTGTTGGCTTACATTTATTTATAATTCTTTTCTGATCATGCTGACACTTTAAAACCTTCCTCATATGTATGGAAGAACTCTTAATGAAAGAAAGTCATGAATTTGGAAAAGAGCAAGGAAGGCTGGATGGGAGAGTTTAGGAGGAGGGAAGGGAACAGGAAATGATGTGTAGTTATAACCACGAAACATTTAAGAAAAAATGTTTTTAAGTTGTAGAGAGTTTCTTTTACCAAATGTTGAAGTGTCAAGAGTGTTAAACTGCTTAGTTCTGCTTGAGAGCATAAAGGTTATCTCAATAATCTGGTGTTCAAATAACCTTGGTAGAATTTTATTTTCTTTGTTCTTCAAGGAAGGAGGAAATATGGATATTGAGGGGTGATCTGAGTGCCAAATCTTCCTCATGAGAAGGTATCTATACTTCTGCCTACACACATGTATAAGCACATCACTGGATGGATTTAAACAGAAATGGGAGTAGGCCCCACACTAGTCTTTGTGATTATCAGTGTGATTTTTGTGGCGAGTGTTTTTGGTGGAATTTGAATTGAACTTTGTAATGTGTGACTGATTGTGTGACGTGGACGGAGGAACACACAGGCTTTGTGGCGGGAGACTTGTGCTGATGCCAGTGAGGTGGCATTGGTGTATACTGTTGGGTCAGAGGTGGTATTGCCACACACTGTGGGCTCAGAGACCTCTGATTACATTAGCAGGAAAGAGATCTGCTGGTGGGGTTTGGTTGAAAGCAAATCTAGTGTAGCCTCCATTAGCAGTTTTGAAAGTGCTTTTGTTGAATGGTTTTTTTTTGTTTGTTTGTTTTCTCTTTGTTTGTTTGTTTGTGTTTTGGTTGGTTGGTGACAGATAGATAGTTCTAGACAGGGATAGGTCTGACATCGGATCATCTTGAGTAAAGTGTGATAATAGTAGGCTCATGAAAAAATCTAATAGCCACTCCCCAAATTAAAGACAAAGCGGAGCTTGAGTGGGTCCGGTGAAATTTGCAGCTCTGTCACTTCAGCATCAAATATGAGCTCTGGCAGGAAATCACCTAGGATTGTGTCCATCACTCATTCACACAAGTTGGTAACATTTGTAGGTCAGTTTGTTTACCTGGAATTTCCCCCGCACATTCTCCAATCTGCAATGTTCATTTGGGGAGGTGGAAGTTAATTTTAAAAAGAAACCTGCGACCTCTTAACACTTACCAATTTCTGACCTAGGATAAAAAGAAATGAACCAAGTTGTAGTTCTTGTATTTAGAGAGCTGGTGCAAACATCTCATTCTGACCTCTACAGGTACAGTGTCTTCCTGGTTTAGTTGGTGATACACTTGATGTTAGCATTAGTACAAGAAGAAAGGAGCATCAAAGTATGTTAGAGCCTCTAGGCTTCCTGCCTTTTATCACCTATCTTTAATTTTCTAATAGTGGTGCTAAATGGACCTCCTTGCTCTCATCATCAAAAGGAAATTCTCCTTCTTGGTAGCAGCACCTCTAGGCAAAGGACCAAAAAGACAAAAAAGAAACCAAGACATAGGCCTAGAAGGAGGCGCTCTACGCAGTAAGGAAGTTGCATGTTTTTCTTATGTAAAGATGATTGATGATCTGTGGAAAATAAAAGTGGGCATTAAGGCAGCTTTTCTTAAGACAGCTTGAGTGAGTGTGTGGCCAGAGCTTTCTTGATTAACAAAGGTCTCCCTGACCTTGGCAGTGACTCACAGCCTCGAAGGGATGAATTGTTCCTGAACAGTTCCTCCAGCATCAGAAGCACAAACAGGTCTTTTTAGCCATTTGTTAGATACCAGTGGAGAAAATGGTCTAAACTACTTGTGACCTGAAAACAGAAGAGAATATATTAGGATCATCCAAAGAACCATCTCCAGGCATGCTCAATTCAGCTTCAGAATCTAAAGCACAGCTAACCAATTTAGGGTAGAAGCTTAAAACTAGGTCACCTGTTTATCAGAAATATAAAATATATTTTCCATATTTCTCTTATTGAATGTAGATAATTACTTTAATGAGTTTTAGAACATCCTTTGTAAAATAACAATTACTATTGCTTTCTCAGGCTAGATAGCAGCATTCCTACTTTCTTGGCTAGAAATTTGACAATACTTAGAACTCCAAGGATGTTGACAGCCTGTACAGTGGCTTGTTACCTAGACTGGTGACTTTGACTTATACTCATTTAAAATTAAATATCAAACTTATTTTCTATAAATGGTGTGTGTGTATATGTGTGTGTGTGTGTGTGTGTGTGTCCCCATCCCAGACATGCACAAAGTTGTTTGCTGTTTTTTTTTTTTTAATTATTTGGAGAGAGAGAGAGAGAGAGAGAGGAGAGAGAGAGAGAGAGAGAGAGAGAGAACTTTACATGGTTTACTTCAGATCTCCAGGTCATCATGTTCATGCAGTGAAGAGCTTTTACTCTCTCTGCGATCTTGCTGGCCTGAGTCTACTATGTAAAAAAGTAAATTAATGAATAAAAACAAAACAAAACAAAAAAAACCCTTAGAGTATACTATAAGGTGGTATGCATTTGACATATGGCTGATATCAGTGTTGTTGAAACCTTTTATATAGCTCTGTGTGTGTGTGTGTGTGTGTGTGTGTGAGCGTGAGCGTGCACGCGCGCTCGTGTACACGCACGCGCATGTGCAGTATATTATACTTGCTATTGACAATTAGAGACAATTGTTAGACCCATGCCTTTGAGTTCTGAAGACCAATTTCCTGGGGAAAGTGGCTATAGTGTATTTACACAGCAGTGAGTAGAAATATAAAGGTTCCAACTATAGTTGTAATGCTAAAGTGGACTTTAGTGTTGCGGTGACATGTAACAGAAGATACCCAGGCTAAGTGGCTTCATTTATGAGATTTATGCTGGGTACAGGAAGTAGAGATAGTCAGTGATGAATGCAGATGAAGTGGACATTTGAGAGGCAATTTAAAGGTGCTGAACACCCACACCAGACAGAGTAAACTTTGAGACAGAAGACAGAAGTTGAAAAAGGTATACAGTGTGGATAGCTAGCTCAGTATTCAGTGTTTGAATATGCATTTGGGCATAATAAACCAATAACTATTGAAAGTAGTATAGAATGACAGAATGGCAAGTTTGTGACTGGAATATTATATGTATCAAGAAAGAAAAGGGATTTCCTTCCACTGTCCAGGCTAATGAATAAATGTCAGAGGTTAAAACAGATCGGGTGGTGTTCTGAATGTCTTGTAGTGAAAAACCAACCAAGATTAGGCTTTATCCCAAGTGCTCATGGTAAGAGGTAGACCTGTGCTCCTTTGTGTTTTTACACAGGTGAAGCAGGTGAAGTGCCTGAAATGCCATCTAAAATGACTGGGGCCAGAATGTCTACAATTTAATTTTTTTTTTTTAATTTTGGATCTTGCATCTTTGCATAGCCTTCTCCACTTAAGTATCCTTAATTCAAAGATCTTAAATCTGATGTCTTTCCAGATCCCCAAATTAGCATGATCAAAACCTTTCAGAGTCTCGATGTAATGTAGGAAGTCTCAATGTGTAATAATAAAAACTGTTCGGCTTTGTGATAAAATCACCACTTCGCTTTGCTGAGCTCTCAGTTCCGCCTCTGGATAAGCAGAAGCCCCTAGGTTGTTCTTGTGACTCTAGTCACTGAGTGAGTCCAGACCACTGCTGTGCCCGTGTGTGCACTGTGAGCCCGCTGGGAGCAGTTCACCGGACAGGAGGCAGATCTAAGGCAAGTGCCACTACCTTCAGGTGGCTCGTAGACTGGCAGGAGAGAGGTGATGGTCTGCGACCTGCAGTACTGCTGGCTAGACGGCGGCAAGTACTTAATAGAAAACACTGCAGAAATTTCGGGAGAGATGAGATTTCTTCCTTTCCAGGAGATCGGGAGAGCTGTCTTGAGAACTTTTCCCTTGGATCTCATCTAGCAGGAGTAGGTAGGATTTCAGTGTGCCATGTGGCACAGGTGCAGAAAACCTGAATACGTGTGTAGGAAACAACAGTAGAGTTTGCCGTAGTAGAGCTTACGAAGGGTCACAGGAAAGAAGCTAGTTACAGCTTGACTCTGCTTGGTAAGTGAAGATCACCCTAAATGCCTTTGAGGTCTATCCAGAGCCTGTGGGTGGCCTGTCTGTCCTCACATTAGCATTTATGTGCCTTTTCTAGAAAGTTTGTAAAATCCAGCATGACTCTTTAACCTACACTTGACTGTTTTAAAGGTAAAAACTTTTCCTGCCATTTTCTTCCAAGTTTTAATGGGGAAAGTTTATGATCAATTTTTAAAAGATTTTGTGGACGAGAACGATGCCAGTTTCTTCCACTAGGTTTCCAAAATCCATTCTGTACCACACAGACACGAGAAAGGCCACCAGCGAGTCACGGTTGTGCTCCTTATTTGAGTTTAAAGTGTTTCTGTGGCAGTCCTCTAAGTTTCTGAAAGAGATTGTGAGCAAAGTTACCGTGATTTCCTGTACCTGGGACTGTCCTACAAATGTGCCAAAACTGAAGTCGTGGCCTCACAGCGGACGAGTCTGAGTTGTTCTGCCTGGAGTGTTAGTACTGCCCTGCGTTCTGGAGTGAAGTTCAGGCAGCTGCTGGAAGAGGTTCTTGGATGGAATTAAAGAGCCCCCCCCCCCGTAATGTAACTGTAAGTGATAATGATTTCTCTTTCAAAAAGTTTTCTCTGAGAATTTAAAACTGCTTTCCTTCAGAACAGCTTTAGTGTTTCAAGCTTAAAAATCTGTTTTTTAAATCCTGGCTGCATATTCCTCTCCAGTTCCTCCAGGCACCGTTGTCTCTGGATGCTGCTTAGGTCTGAATGCCAAGAGTTAAGACAGTCTCCCGCCTATAAATCAGGAGACAGCTTCATTATCGAAGTTATGTGTTTTCACCTCAATAGATAGCCAGACCTGGTGTTGGTGCCAGGCTCTACCTTATCATGGAACCATCAGCATGGAGTACTGGAATGTTCTTTGTTTGGATTATTTACTTCTTTTATAAACAAAGATTAGAGTAAAAAAAAAATGTCAGTTCTGGGGCCCACACAGCACCGTTACTAAAAATTCTCGGAGCACACTGCAGGTTCAGTTCACCACTCAGCACAGAGGCACCCTGACTCCGTCTTTATAACTGACCCGAGTTACTTTCTGAGGGTTTTGCACAGTTTATCTCATTTAATCTTCTCGGTAGCTCTAGAAGGTACTTTCTTTCTTTTTTTTCTTCCTTTGCTGATGAGGAAAAGCAGGGCTGAAAAAAGTCAACAGTATCACCCCATGGGAGTTTCTAGTCCCAAAGGAATTTGCCCTCCAATTTTTTTTTTATACTCACTAAAGAATTTCTAAAGATGCAGCTTTTTAAAAATTAGTGTTATTACACTTTTAGCTGCCTATTACTAGGAGATGCTTCCACTCTTTTAACTTAGATTGTTTGATCAGTACAGAAAGATTTTGAGGAAGTAAGACTCTGTTTTCTTAAATATCACGAGCTCACTAAATTTTACCAAACTGAAACTATACTGAAACTATATTTTGACGATCTATATTTTTTTTAAAGAAATCACATTACAATCTGAATTCAGGAAAGAAGGAAAATTGCTGTCAATCAAGCCATTTTTAAAGCAAAATCACCACAAAAGATTATCATATAGACAACATAGTTTGGAACAAGTGCGGTTGTAGAAGAGGAAGGGAATTCACTGGGGCATTCCTATAATCTAAATAAACCAGTTATTCCTACAGCATCTAAGAACCTTGATGCTCAGTAAATGATCTCAATCGCTTCATTCAGAATGTGATAACTTGCCATTTATTCACGTGTGGTTCTGTGTTTAGTAGAGATACATGATCTGTCTCTTGCAAAGGGTCAAACTGTCAGAGACGGATGATGTCACCAGGTTACCATCGGATAGGTTCAGGTGATTGCTGGATCCTCGTGGATTCTGACTTCCCAGTAAAAGCTGGCTGAGTTTACAAAGTCAGTGTACACTAGTACCTTGAGTTAAATAAATTTATTTTCTGATTCACTACAAGGTTGTTGTTCTTATTGAACTATATTTCCTGGATGGAATCTCTTCAACTTAATAACTATCACTATAAATATGTTTAATGGCTTATTGACAGAGCAAAAATTATACGGTGTTGGCATATGAAGAGGCTCACATAATTGCTAAATAAAGGTACTTAAGGCACTTACAAAGGTGTCATTGATTTATAGTTTGTATAAATGTACATATTTACAACATTCTGGTGATGAATAAAAATTTGAATAATATGCCTACAGATGTCAGTGATAATAAAAAATTGCCAGGTATAATTAGATATACCTTATGTAGGACCTTTCTCCCAGATTATCATTAACCAGGTGGACTTGTTGTTATTGTTTGTTAAATGACAGACTGTTTGACCTCACTTCCTCTCTCTCCAATTTGAAATTTTACCATAGGACTAAAAGACCTGGTTCCTAACCATAGACAGTGTTACTGATTCTGACTGGGATATGATCTTGTTCTTTGCTACATCTCTACGCAAGTATTTTATTTTATTAGTCTTTTTCTACTTTTTTTCTTGGGAAAACAAAAAACATAGCAAAACCTCTTCAGATGTGGATTGTCGAATGATAAATTTGAACAGGACAGGGTCATCCGTCACAGTGGCCATGTTTATGGCAAAGTATGTGGAACAGAGCCCTGAAAGGGGAGAACTTTGCTTCAAATTTTGAACTTCAAATATGCTCATTTCTAACTGTTCACAATACTGTTTAGAAATAGTGCTTATTATGGTATTTTGGGGCAAAGGGGGCATTCTTTAAGACTTCAGATATGTATTTATTTATTTGCATCCCAAATGCTGCTCCCCCTCCCAGTCCCTCTCTTACAGAGTCCCCTTCCCCCAATGCCCTGGCACATCAAGTGTCTGCCTGATTAGGCAAGTCCCGTCCCCTTAAGCCAGACAAGGCAGCCATGAAGATTGAGCTGCCTATTGGCTACCTATGCGCTGGGGCCTCTTTCCAGGCCATGGATGTACTTTGGTTGGTGGCTCAGACTCTTTAAGAGCTCCCAGGGGTCCAGGTTTGTTGACACTGGTGGTCTTCCTGTGGGGTTTATTGACTTCAGGGCCTTCAATCCTTCCCCAACTCTTCCATAAGTGTCCCAAGCTCGGTCTAGCATTTGGCTGTGGGCATCTGTTTCCATTAGCTGCTGGGTATAGTCTCTCAGAGGACAGTTCTAGGCTCCTCTTTGCAAGCATAACCGAGTATCATTAATAACGATCGGTGCTGGCCCAAGGGATGGGTTGCAAGTTGGGCCGGTTGTTGGTTGTCCTTCCCTTGGGGTTCTGCTCCTGCATTTCTCTTAGGCAGGGTGAATTTTGGTTGGAAAGTCTTGTGGGTGGCTTGGTGCTCTCATCCCTCCCCTGGAGGTCCTGCCTCTGCAGGTTCCGTGTCCCCAGAGTTAGGCATCTTAACTAAGGTCACCTACATGGACTCCTGGGAGCCTCCAAGGGGCACATTTTATGTCACACATTTTAAGAAATTATTTATTGTTTTTTCCTTTGTATTGTCTTCTATATGTTTCCTAGCAAACTATGTGCACAGCTAGAATTTTTCATGCAAGAAGTTCTCTTGCTGTGATAGATAATTCACTTATCTATCACATGGTCTGTAGGTCTGCTCTTGGGAAGTCTTCTTGGTAAGGTTTCATTGATTGAGTCCCAGTTCCATAAATCAAGAGCATATTAGAATAAGCATCTACCCTGGTCATTTCATGAGGTGAAACCACCTTCCCATATTTATGCCTTTGTTTTGCCCTCTGGGAGATTAACTCCATCTCATTGTCAAGTGGAGCCTGGAGACCAGTTCCTGGCCATTCTTTTCATCAGAATAGATGTTACTCTTGACAAAAAAAAATCGAAAATAAAATGAACTTAGGAAAGCTTTTTTTTTTTATGTTAACATTCATGTGTGTGTGTGTGTGTGTGTGTGTGTGTGTGTGTGTGTGTGTGTGAGAGAGAGAGAGAGAGAGAGAGAGAGAGAGAGAGAGAGAGCTCATTCTCATGCCGTCTCAGAAGCCAGTAGTGCTGTCCACTGCTTTACTGTTGTAGTCTGATTATACATCCTGAGGGATATATGTTCCCTTTGTAGAGACATGGCGGGCAGAGGTTGATGGCATGTGCCTCCCTCTACTGTCCACCTTGAGTTTTGAGACAAGGCCTCTCACAGACCCTGGAATTCTGATTAATTAGACCCTATGGCCAGGGAACCGGTGGGATCCTCTGGCCCCCATCTTCTAGTGCTGAGCTTAGCAACATGCACCACCACAGCCATGTGGTGGTAGGCTCTCTGGGTTTGGGTTCTCAAGCTTACTTAGCAAGCAACTTCCAGATTCCTACTTTGTTTTTTGACTCAGAGTCTTCTCCCTGGTTCCTTAGGCTTATGGACTAGACCTGGCTGGCTACTTAGTCACAAAATCTGTTTCTACCTCCTAAGTACTGGGATGTCAAGAGTATACCACCCTGCCTAGTGTGTGGTTTTGCATATCAAGATCAGATCCCAGTGCTGTATGGCAAGCACTTTCCTGACTAAACTACTCCATTAGGCCATAAGCCTTCAACCTTCTTTTAGTTCAAAATTTCTCAGATACATTGATTTAAAAATAACTAACTAAATAAATAACCCACAGAAGAACCCAACAGGATGTGTTACATCTCTCAGAGCAATCTCTGTTGGTTCTTGTTCTGGCCTTTCTAAAACATATTTTAAGAGATAAAGTACCTAGTACACGAAGGCTATGTACATTTTCATAAGTATTAGTACCATTCCCAGAGGTCAGAACAATGCAGACTTAGTTTTCTATATTTCCTTTGATTATTGATTACCTACAGCTCAGAGGACAATGAAGAAAGCTACCTAGCTATTCATCTATCCCTGATGAGATCAACAGCTGTGGAAATAAGTCCCTGGGGCCCCTGTTCATGCTCCTTTGGTTTTTAGGTGCCTCTAGATAATAAAGTCTAAGGAGACCTTGTCAGTTGTGCAGATGATGAGATTTTTGGGTTTAGCTCTCCAAAGCAACTCTCCTGATTATTTAAGATCTTTGAATCTAAGGTTTTATTCATCTTTGGTTGACTATCTGTACGACTAACCATCTACACACCCATCTCAGTGAGCGGTCATGAGAGTAAAATGTGTGAAAAGTGTTGACAAGCTGGAAACTTTAAGGGTGTTATATAAAAGGCAGGGTATCATCATTATCATCGGTCAAGAGATGTGTTGAAAACTGGTTTTCGTCACTGACTCCCGAGGCAAGATATTTCCTCTGTTCCCCAAGACTTTCTGATGAAAAGAATGAGACTTCTCCACCTTTAGGAAGAATAGACTCTCTTCAGCAGAATGTTTAAAAGGCCAAATTAAGCTTTCTGTTACATGCACAGTGCCCACATGATACACACATAAGATGATATACGTGATACATACGTGAGCACACACACACACACACACACACACACACAAGGGTGTGTTACAGAACACAGTAGCTAACTTCAGAAAGCACATACTGCTACAATGCTTTAGTTACAGTTGCTCAATTTTATCCCAACAACCTTGTGTAAATAATTTCAAACTTCATTTCCCAAGTAAGGAAAGAGATACGTGTACCATGTCAAGCAAATGATGGACCTGATTTTTTAACTCACAATCTATACTATTAACCACTGACTTTTCCTGCCTACTTAATTGTGTCAAGATACTGACCGAGTTGTGATTCTATAGACAAAAATTCAAATAGTGATTTTAATTATTAGATGTAACATTGAGCAATCAACAGCAGCCTTTATCACTCTTGTGAAAATAGTTTATTATTTATAGAACACTACTTAATAACCAGTATCAGTGTGATTTTCTATCAGAAGAGAATGATATATATATATATATATATTATTTTGTCATAAAAGTGTCTTTTTCAAATCTATATTTAAAATAACTACAAGGCAGTTGTTTTTCCTTTGCTTGTGCTGTCATTACCACCAGTCTTTTAAAAATGTGATTCCCTTGGTCAGATTTGCAAATTCATGTAAAGGACCCTGTATTTGTGACTAGGTGTGGAAAGGATGAAGCTGAACTATGGTCAGTAGCATATAAAATGTACATATTTAGTATTTGGTGCATTCTAGATATATTTTTTGATGATCTGCTTTGGGTTTGAAACTCCAGAGAATTAAAAAAATGAACAGGGTATATGGATTTAGAATGCTAAAAGTGTAAATATTAAATAAGAAGAACGCGGCAAAGAATCAACTGAGTTGGAGACTCATTAAAGGCCTTTGGTTTGGTAACAAGAGAGGTTAATGCAGAATAGAGCAGGCTTAATGAGGCACATCAAGCTTGTCTGGAGCTTCAGTGGCTGAGTAGGATTTCAAATCAAGGTGAAAAGAATCCTCTGAGAGGAAGACAGAAGAGAAGATGAATTTTCCTAGAACAAGGCTACCAAGATGACCTACATGTAGACAAAGATGTTCTTCCGTTAGTTAGCTGGATTGGAATAGTCAAGCAAGTGAGTGTGTAAATACTCAGCTGAGAAATGTGGTCTTTGTGCTTTTAGATACTTCTGAGGTTTCTGAAGGGTTTTTGCTGGTTGTTTTTTGTTGTTGTTTGTATATATGTATGTTTGGTTGGTTGGTTGGTTGGTGGATTGGTGCTAAAGATTGAAACTCAGGGCCTCACAGTGTACACAGGCTTTACCCCTGAGCCATCTTCCCGCCCTATTGCTGAAGGTTGAAGTGGAGTGACACAGATCCCTGGTGTCTGGCAACCTTTATGGGAGCCGAGTTGTTATATTGGAGATGGAGGACACAGTAACAGAACAGCCTACTCCACTCCTAGTTACACTAGAGAAGTTGTATTTTATAGCGACACAGATGGGTGAATGCAAATTATCTAGAGGTACAGCAAGGTGGTGATCAACTTAGAGCGATAGTTAAAATGCTAGTTATGATAATAATTAGCTAATGATAAGTTAGTGAGAAATAAAGAACCAACTTCCACCTGACTTCAAAAGGTTGCTTGCTTGGTTTTTAATTTATCTGAGCCTCTTTATACTAAGACATACCTTCAAAGATTTTCATAGTAATTAAATGTAAAGTATTATGGGAATGGTATAATGACCAACAAATGATCAGAGTTCAATACATTTTAATTATAATTATTAGTACCCATACTTTAAGGGTTGGATTTTCCCAAATTATCTGTTGTTCTGTGAGTTGCGTACTGCATGGACACCCAGTTTCTAGCACGCACTAAGCAAGTGTTCTACGACTGAGCCATACCTCAGCTCTTCCTCTGCTTTGTTTTTATTTAGTGAGTGGGTAGGGTAATTGTTATTAATGAATAACTTCTTCAGTGTGTACAACATTTGCAGATTGTGCATTATGTTATATTCTCACATTTGATGTCCAGAAGCTGAGGAGAGATGATCCGACACTCACATCCTTGAGTGTAATAGGGATGGAACCAGAGGATTTGGAATTGGTGAGAGGCTGAACCTAGGGCCTGCTCTTGTACTTGATTAGTAACGTGTGCCTTCCCAGCACCAAGGTTCATAGTTCAAAATAATGGAGAACAGAGTCCTCGCTTCAGAGTCCTGCCCTGTTTGCTGATGTAACTGCTGTTTCTTTCCAGGGTCTGCCCTTTGTCCTACATTTTATGATATGCTTGTCCAACTTCTTTATCTGAACAATTTCTGTTCAGTTCTCAACACAAGTGCCACTCAACCCAGAGGACTTCTTCACTTGTCTCTTCAGACTTCCCGTGCATTTCCACCATGAGACCTTTGCCCTTTGTCAACATGTGTTTGTTTGCTGTTTATTTGATTCCTCCTTGCTCCACCAGACTCTGGGTTCCAGGAAAACAGAGGATCTCTGTTCTGTTACTTTGTACATTGGGCTTCTAGTATAATATACACTGTATACTAAGCAGTCATCAAATGTGAATTTGAAAACAAAGCCATGAAATTAAGAGAGTTTGTAATATTTGGACAGGGAGTAGAATGCCTGCTCTTGGGATAGTGACCTGGCTGTCCTTGAAATCCAGTGTTACACCTTCATCATCTAAGTCAGTGGTTCTCAGGGGTCACATATCAGATATCCTGCATATATGATATTCACATTAGAACTCACAATAGCAACAAAATTAGTTATGAAGTAGCAGTGAAATCATTTTATGGTTGCAGTCACCACAATGTGAGGAGCTGTATTAAAGGTTCAAAGCATTATGGAGGTTGAGAACCACTGTTCTGAGGGGAGAGAATAATAATAGCCAGTCCACTGAAAGGTTTCCTAAGTAAATGAGATACTAAGCATTGTTTTCCAGTGTCTAAAAATTAGGCCTGGGTTGAAAACTGAGCATGTAGGATCTCCCACTTTTGAGCTTTGAGACGGGTTGAGAACCTCTAACCGTTCATCTCCAAGATGTCATATCTCAAATGTCTCCTGGTAGCTAGGCAGCAGGAGCAGACTCTGCACAGTGTCCCCCACTGCTGGGCACTGCTAGTCTCTGAAGGGTAGGTGAGAGGGGCCTGACCTGTGGACTCATCCTGTCTTCAGAATAAGAGCGTCAAGGGTGCTCCGTGGCTGTCGATGTGACCAGGAGCTTAATTTAAGTCTTAAAGATAGAAATGTACTATAAACAAAATAACTCCATAGATTTTTAACGTACAAAACGGGGGTGTCAGGGTTCAGTGTCAGTCTGAATGGCTGCTTGAATGTAGTTTTCTTATCATTGTCTAGGAATCTACAGGGCTCAGTGGGGTTTTTCTGTTGTGAGTCAGTCCCCTCCCCCTTCGTTAAGGATATGGATTTCCTACTCTGATAAACAGAAGAAAAACATGCACCTGGCTGTGTTGTTGCCATAAATATTTAGATGATGAAATTCTCTTAAATATTTAAAGAAACTGCCGAGCATGGCTTAATCATTTTTATTGAGAGCCCTGGATTTAAAACTTAAATGTCTGTTCTTAGGAATGAAGCCGGCAGGTTAAACTGCCTTAAAAATAAAGTGTCTCACAGTTGGATCGTAAAATCTCAACTGACATTAAGGTAATTGTGCTTAAGCACAATTTAGGGCTCTTTTGAATGTTTGTTGTAGACACAATAATGATGCTATTTTTAATCGTTCCATCCTGGCTCTGAAGAAATAAACCTAATATTCTTTGTGCATTGTGTCCTAAACAGAATCATTTTGGGGAGCAGACTATGAATACTTTTTATGTCTTAGTAGAATAAGGAATTATGGATTCTGGTACCATGATGCTTACAAAGAAAATAAAACAAACCCTCATTTTCTTACGAATCTGCCACTTCCTACAAGGGATTCAGCATTTTTGAAAAAAGACAGGATACTGTGTGGCTCAAACTAGTCTTATACCTAGTTTATATGATAGAAGGGCTTGAACCTAGAGCCACATATATGCTAGGCAGGCATTTAACCAACTATCTACAGGGACTCACATTTGATAAATTGAACTGAGCTGATGGCTGACACCCTTCAGTCTTCTGGGAGCCAGGGTTCAGCTAATCAGGCCCCCTCTAGTATGCTCTAGCTGGCCAGTATTAAACCTTGATAGAAATTTAAAGAAGTTCCCTTACTGGATAAATGGAGTCAAACCAGAACATTTTGACCCCTGTGAGCCAAGCCTGTGTTAAATTCAGCCCCACTTGCTGCTTTAGCATGTTTTAAAATCTCTAGGCAAGGCACATGCTCTGTTAAAGGGGATCCTAGGAACCCTCTTATTAGTGAGATTAATATTCATGTCAGTATGCTGGTGGTTTTGAATGCATGGTCTTAAGCCCACAGTAGTAGTTTCCTGGCCTTCCTATCCTCAGTCCTAAGAGTGGGTGTCATGACTTCTGTAGTAGGAATTCCTCTCCCATGTGGAGTAGAAAAGGAAATTTCTCCTTATTTTGAATATAAACCATATTTGGTGACACTCTGGCTGATTTTCTCCCAGGTACCATGTTAGAACAGGAAAGCAAAATAGGATAACCACCCAGTTGTCCTGTCTTAGTGTCTGACAGTACTCATGGCCTGTCACCACCTTATATGGGACAGAGGCATTAGTGATGGTCACATCGCTACTCTGCTTGTCAGCCTGTGAATTCTCTTACCATTCTGGGTCCTCATTACCCCTGCTCTCCTTCAGTTCCCAAAAGCACACATTGAGAGTCCAGCGACCTTTTCCTGTGTTGAGGGATAGGCCTGACCCCTTCCATGTGGCCTGCCAAAATTTTGCCCCAAATTGGAAAGGTCCCTCTGCATAACAGCCCAAGACTCCTACGGATTTCCCTCCCCATCCCCTAGAGATGTCTGTCCCCATCTCTGATCAAACCCTCTTCCTCCTCCCTCATAAACTCGCCCAACTTTAGCCACACTTCTTTACTGCTATTCCACTGTCCTGAAGTGCTTTCCCTGGACACAAGATTGGGACTCGGAAATCTTTTAGGGACTGAGTATATTTCTGGCTATTCTATCTGATGGCTCAGACTCTCTTTGCCTCTGACATTTCAAATTTCCTTCACCTCGTTCTCAGCACTCACACCACAGTAGTCCATGTTGTATATAGTGTTTGTTTTGCCTCCGTTTTTCCACTAGGGTTTCTCTTCATCAGGGAAGGGACTGCTTTTTTTTCTGTCTCATTCACTGTTGTATCCCCAGTGACCAGAACAAAGCACGAAGCATATGGTCAATTAATACTAGTTGAATGGAGAGTTGAATGAAGTTGGCTCCTGACTGCCCCTTCACTCTCATGGCTCATCAAACTTCTTCATATACTACATGCTCCTGTCTAATCAATCTATCTCCTGACTCTAAACACACCACGGTTCCTCACGTCCTCTCTGCCTTTTACTTTGCCACTGTGCTGCGGGGTAGAGCATCGCTGTGCTTCTCTTCACTCGCTCAGGGGTGAGCTGTGCTCAGGGGTGAGCTGTGCAGAACAGTCTTGCAAGCTGCCTCTACACCGTTAGAGTGCCTGTGCCCTTTGCTGGCACTGTACCAATGTCATGGTCTGTCTACTGCCCAGCACATTAAAACAGAGAAGCTAATGGGGGACTTCCTGGCTTTGTTTTTCAGTTCCCTTTGTAGTGAAGGAGTCTCCTATGTGGTTATTAGCTGGAGAGAGGAGCGAAGGGTATTAGTTCAGAGCTGTTAGCTCAGGATTCCATTCCAAGTGTTTAGGTGTAGGGGGTGGTTCGAAACGTTGCATATAGTCAGAAAATTCTTTTTATTCATTTGCAGAGTAGACACAGATTCTTACTATGTCATCCTAAATGGCCTGAAAACCTATGTAGACCAAGTAGTCCAGGCTGGCTTTAGCTCTGCCACTCAAGTGCTAAGATTAAATGCGTGATCCAAAACACCCAGCTCCTTTTCTAAACATTTTAAACCCATTCTACAGTCACTTTAAGGAGCTATTCTAAGTGTATGTCCTCTAGCTTCAAGTGTTGAAGAGATCTGAACTTACTCTAACTCCAAAATCCATCAGGATGGCCTGCCCGGGAGTGTAGTGTAGAAGTCGCCCGTTTGTGAATCTTCTCTAAGAATCAGGCTGGAGGCTTCACTTACCCTAATGAATTCATTCTCTCTGACTTCCTGAGTTCTTTCCAAAGAGGACTTAGGACAACAACAACAACAACAACAACAACAACAACAACAACAACAACCACCGGCTTATTCGCTCACTCACAATTTCTGTTACGAAGTTTTTGAATGGGAGTAAAATCATATAAAATCAAGGATCTGTAAATCTGTCTCAGCTGTGCCACAGTATAGATGATCACCAGGGTTCATTTTCATGATAGCACTGTAATGTTCTGGATGTTATTTTCTGAATGTTATTTATACTCACAATAAAGATTGTCTTCTTAGTGATCTGGAAAAAAAATTACCTTCCTATTCAGTTGGCCATAGACTCACTGTTTCAGCTTAGCTCTGGAGACTCAACCACAGTTTGCTAAGAACGATGTGCGACGATGCTTACTGCCCATCATCAAGTGAGAAGGCATTCTAGAGAGTTAGAGAGATAAAACCGAATGCACCTTACCATTCCCCAAGGGGTGGGAATGCTGCTAGTTAGTTACTGGACATGGGATACTTATTCCTAAGGGATAAGATGGTGCACTGCGTGCCTGCCCAGCGCCCTACACATCTCAGCAGCAACCCCTTTCCTACTTCCCAGGTCCTTAAAGTAACTCTCAGATTGAGCTTTGGTTGTTTTGAGAACACCATTTAGGCTGGGAAATCTCCTCTTACCTTTTGTAGCCAGATCCAATAGTCATCTGTTCATCAACTTAAATCGTTACCAAAATAAACAACTCACACATTTTAAGCACTTTATATTTAAAGTATATAAGCCTGTAGGCTGGCAAGATGGCTTAGTTGGTAAAATGCTTGTTGGATGACTTGAGTTTAATCCCTGGGATCCATATACTGAAAGGAGAGAACTGACTAACACAAGTTGTTCTTTGCCGTCCATGCATGGCCATATATATAAATAATGTGTGTGTGTGTGTGTGTGTGTGTGTGTGTGTGTTATATAAAAAAATATTAGTCTGCAGTTGTTCTCTAGACCTTTGAGATTAGCCACCAACTTTAAGTAGAGATGGTTGTGCCCAGTGTAGTTCTGAGCTGACTTCTACGTAAACCACAACCATGGTGTATTGAGAAGCTTAAACCTTTGAGTACTGTAATGTAAATTTAGAACTTAGACATTATAACCAGTTGTGATTTCCTCAGTTTCTGCTTTATTCATGTAAGCTCACACTAGTTTCTGCATATTACTTTTTCAGTTGACTTCAAATGTTCTCTGGTATTCTGCTTGTGTTCTCTCCTATTACCTCATGTTAGCTCCTGGTGCTCATCCTGCCTTCAGTACTATTGCCATTGGTTTGGCTGTTTAAATAGAGATATCTAAAGTAGAGAGCAGGCTACCTGATGCATGACTTATTCGTATTTTGGGTGACATCAAGATATGTTAGGCTGGTGAGAAAAGTCTCTTGTGAATTTGACAAAAAATTAGAAATAACCATTGCAGTGATTTTGGGACTGTCTTTATCAAAATGGTACACACTTAATCTAAGTAAGGGCAAGGTGGTGATTTCCCGTAGGATACCACGTAGGACAGGTGGTTTGTAGCACGAAGGAAAGGCAAACGGATCCAAAGGGAAGATGTTAAATAGGAGTCTAGCAGTTTTGCCTAATTGACCTGTTGCATATTTTTGGCACTGAATCCTTTATTTTAAATGCAGGTTCTGTCCTGTTTCTCCATTGGTGACGATATGTGCATGAAAGGAAGGGGGTTTCTTCATGCTTTCTCACTGATTCTGCATTGGAGACTGTGCACAAAACAGGAAGATATTTTATGTAGTGCTCTTCTCTGGGAAGGGCTGAGGAAAATGTATATTTTTGAAGATCTCCCTTCACTTCAGGAAATCAGCTTCCAGTCTCGCGCAGGTACAGAGATGTTCCCAGAGTCTTCAGAGTGACCAAAGCTAACAGTCTCTGAAGATAGCCTCTCACTTCCTTCTCCTGGGAACTGTCGGGGTTCAGTGCTCTCTTTGGTCTTATTTGAGTGGTATTTTATCAGTCAGACAAAATAATATCCAACTATTAATATCGTTCTGCTAAAACAGTTTAGAATAAAGATTTAATGTTCTCTTTTCAATGAAGAGCCGTGCCCACCGTGCAGGACTGTAATAAAAGAGAAACAAATGAGGCAGCTCAAAGTTATAGCTCTCCATGGCTTTTAGTACTCTCATACATTTTTATAAAACATACATCAGAATTCTGAGTCGTTAAATGGGTTATTTTTAATGCAACTGTATTCAGATGTGGACTGGAGAGTAGCAATATCATCCTGTGAGGTTTTGATCTTCCCTGGAAAAAAGGGCCACTCCTGAACTTGCATCTCCTGCTCTTTTGCCTGGGAGAGGACAAGCGATGCGTGCTGAGCTTCCAGTGATCTTCAGGTAATCTGGCTGGGCTCCCGTTGCAGCTTCTTGCCCTTAGGCAGGCAAACACATGGCTGCTTTCTTTTCTAGTCTTCAAAACAGGACCTAGGAGATGTCACTTCTGGATTCCCCCGTTGGACTGAACAGGCTAAATGAGTTTGAAGACGACACGTGGATTTCCCACGTTGGTAATTGGCACCTCCCCCACCCCATAGAAACTTTGGAGAACTTTAAGGAAAAGAGAGTAAAGGATAGTTCAGTTTTTAAATAAATGTTTACAGGAATGAACTGTGCCAGAGAGCCGATCATTTGGATAAGATTAAATGAGTATCATTCAGGACGGTTTTACAAAGGTGTCTTTCCATGGCTGTGAGGTGCTGATGTAGGGAGGTTCTTAGAATGTATAGGTTGGGAGCATTCTTCTCCCTTCGCCAGCCTGAGGGTGTAGCCCATCTTCAAGTGAAGTAGGAATGAACACTGTGTGGGTTCCACCTCCAGAAGTTTAATTGCTTTTGTACCACAAAGAAATGACCGGAATTTAACAGCAAGGTCTTCCTCCTGGCTTCCTCCCTGCTTGCCGAGTGAGAGTGGAAGAGACCGGGTGACCTGAGGTAGATGGATGGCTGTGGCAGGTTGATTTGATACCCCTGACTTCCTTACATTAGAGAAGCCGTCCCTAAAAGGCATTAGCCTCCCAGCAAAGAGTGGGATGCACTAGGCAGGAAGGTTGCCGAGGTCTTCAGGGAATCTTGAGTGCTTTAGGGTGATTTATTTTCAGAAGGGAAACGTGGAAGAAGGTGGGAAAGCAAAGAAGTGGGTGCCAGTACCCACTCTCCCTGCCAGTGCCCGCTCTCCCTGCCAGTGCACAATGTCCTCTGTAAACTCAGAAGCAAATGTTTTAGTTTTGTGTCTTGGGAATGGTGTGGTAGGTGGGGAGAGGGAACTGGCTCCTGGTACACGGCATTTATTTGGGCTTGGTTTGGTTAGGGTTTTGTTATTGTTGTAAACTTCAGCAGCATGTAGTAGCCTGACAGACCCTTTCTGATATATGGACTAGGTTAATACAGGTATGGCCTCTTGATCAAATTAAGGAGAAATTGAAGATGCGTTTTTACCTCTGATTTAAAAAAAAAATGACCCACAAACTTAGTTTCAAAGTAACACTCTTACTGAACATATTTGACCCAGGTTTATAAAAACGTAACCTAGGCTGTAAAAGCGTTATCGAAGCGGGCAAGGGCGGAGGCTTAGGCGAGTCAGGGATGCGTTGAAGTCTATAGTTGCAGCTATGGATAGGCCGCTTTTTCTACTTCAGAACAATCATGTTCCATATCATTAGGGATAGCAGCATAGACCAAAGGAGGGCTTCCCGGGATTCTCTCAGAGCAAACTAAATTGTCACGTGGGTTCACAGACAGTGGGGATCAGAGGCACTGCCTTGTTCTGGTGCATGTGTGTACATGCATGTGTGTGCATATGGAGCCATAGCATTTGAATTATTCCTCAGAAAACACAGGAACAGTGAGTTCTTTTTTGTTAGGGGATGTTACGAAAGCTTGGCAGGCCTCCTCCCCCTGCCCCAATACGGTGGCTATAATTATAACCACAGGGATATTGTGTTCTCAAACAAGCATTCAAGCTCCCAGATACCAGGTTGCCGGAAGCCAGGCTTCACATATGGATGTGTGTAACAATGCCTCTTAGTAATCACCCTCATCACTTGTCATTGGCCTTCCCCCTCTGACAGTGGAAATGTCTTCATAGTCTGTGTCTGGCATATTGCTTTTGTTCTTTGTAGGTATTGTCGCATCTGTTTTAAACAGTGAGAGCTCTTGAAGGTCCTTGAACAATGGACGTTAGCGCCCGAAACCTTACGCAGGAGAGGCTGTACACTCATAGCAATGTGCACTCTCCTTCAGACATTTCTCCATGCCGATGCCGTGTGCCATTGGAATCTGGAATCGTTACAGAAGGAAGATTAGATCCACTTGCATACCAGCCAGCTCTGTTTTTAACACATGATTATTTTATTGGGGTATACATTAATTAATCCTGAAATAGAATCCTGTGTGACATTCAAAGTTGTGTCGAGTAGCTCAGAGTTTAAATATTTTAGTTTTACAACTCTGTTATGTTGGCAGCCAACAATGGTGTCTCCGTGAAGTCAGCATATGAGCCCTGCTTGCGATGACATCTGGAAAGCTTGTTTTATCTATAAGCACAGTTGTAGACAAATGAAAGCAGACAGATGTAAGGCTGGGGTGGCATCTTTGCCTCGAGCACTCTCTGGCTGTACATTTTCCAGTGTGTCAAAAACAGGGAGCTTTTTGTCAGGGGTGGAATAAAAACACTCTGTCACATCCGTGTACCAGCTACTGTGCTGAATTTCCTATGGTGTAAAATTGCATAGTTGGTTCAAAAATTAACAGGAGGAAGAGTTAGTTAATAAGACATGCCTAAGTGTAACAGGGACTTAGCGCCAAGGCAGAGGAAGAATTTGTTATTTTATGAAGACAATCACAACCACTTTCTCCTGGGAGAGCCAGGCAGAATTGTAAGTTTTTGACTAGAAGGTATCTAGGAGTAGCAATTAGGGTTTTTTGTAATGTATTCTTTATTGGCAAGATTTATTAAGCATCAACTGTGTACAGAGTGGCATATGTAACAGTTTGTGCATCCATGCAGGGTGACGCTCAAAGATGCACACTAAATTCTGGGGGCCAGTGGCATCATTTATGGGCTGCTCTCAAGTCTTGGCTCAGGAGCCGTTCTTAAAATTGTATCCAAGGCCATCTTGCCTTTCTTCTTACTCTGTTTAGTTTATTGTGGAAATAATTATCCCCTGAAATAAGAAGCACATGCAATCTAATTTTATGTATGTGTGTGTGTATACATATATTACATATATATATATATATTATATATGGGGTGGGATTTGGTTTAGAACAGATTCTGTTTGACATTCTTGATCTTGTAATAGCAATGGGATTAGTTATACCTGCTACAGGGTGTGAAATGCATATTTTCATCTCCGGGGATTTATGGCTCCCTGCTCCTTGGCATAGATTGCATACACCATGCAACCATTGCTAATTGTCATGAAATATGTTTCACTGAAAGTTTAGGAAGCCTGGATGGAGTCCTGCTTAGCATCTGTTTAAGGACTGGGTTGGCTGCTCAAAGCCAAAACCACATCGCTTTATAGTACTGGAGTCTTGTATCTGTGGAAACCATGCAGATACATGTAATTAGAGAGGAGTGAAATGGGGGGACTGGAGGGAAGGGAAGAGAATATAAGGAAATGAAATACAGTCAGCTGCACGAGTCAGGGCATAAGGCTCTCTCCGTTCAAACAGTGGAGTGTGATTGTCAGTGGCCCAAGGTCATTGAGAATTTTCATCCCCCTCCTCCTGACTTAAACAATAAAGTTGCATTGTGCTGTTAAAGGGGAAAACATAGTTCTCCGTTTCCTGTCCCATCTCCACATACCATTATCGGCCCATTCAGAGTGCACAGTGCTGTGATCCACTGAGCCCTGGTAAGTGCCTTTGTATGTTCAAAACGATGCTTTTTTGTTTTACATGCTGTTAGGCATGGCAGAGAAAATATATGTGTAATTGAAAATGTACAGCAAATTGCCATTTGTACCTGCGAAGACTCAGAGATCCCATCAGATGGATCAGCCGACGTTAGAGACACCTGAGTGGACTGATGGTCTGGCCAAGCAAAGCTCCCGGACCTTCGCCTGGCTTTTCACTACAGCTGTCTGAGGAGATGAGATGAGCGATTCTCTCTCTCCCTGTTCTCTGAAGCACTCCTCTGACCTGCCAGTCCCAGAACCTGGAGGTTTCAATACTGCACAGGGCGATTGCTCTGAGTTTATTCATTGAAATTGGAAACATCGCAGGAGTCTTCTCTTAATCCCCATGATCTGAGTTCTGCGAGATAGCGTTGGAGTTACAGTCGAGCGCCCTCATAAATTATCTGCAGCCACAGAGTTCAGCAGCCAGAAGGATGTCTCATCATCCTTCTTGCTGGTTTTAATGAATGACTAGAGAGAAAAGAGTCTCGGGATCAGTTTTTGCACTCTGTTTCATCATAATCCCTTTTCGTGTCACTCACCATAGAGGAACTGATTTGGGTCATTTCTTTTTTATTTTTTAATTTTCTTTCTACTTTTTAGTTCAAGTTTCTAGTACTGAGTCTTTTAGACAATTTAAAAATGTTTGCCAACACTGTGGGGGACACAGTGGGATATAACAGCAAGGACTGTGCTGATACTAATTTGGTTTATTTATAAGTTAAATGATTCTGCTAAATCTGCCACAGTATTATTTAGTCATCTTGATTTAATGAGAAATATCCCTTATGATGCAATCTCTTAGAAGAATGCCTTTGGACCAGAGGAAAATCATTCTCTTAGAAACATTAAAATGGAATTATGGATCTGTAGTGCTCCCATGGTGTCAGGAAATACTAATTTGTCACTGATATATATTGATGTTATATTATTGTTGATTATTCTTAGAGATAATTTTCGGTGTCTAGTTTGTACCACATACAGTGCTAAGTCTTACCTGTATTTGTATCTAATATTTATTAAGTGCTCCTTATAGGAGTATAGATCATCCTTCAGAAATCTCACAGTGGTCCCGTGGGGTGACGCTGGGGTTCCACTCTCACCTTGTCTCGTCAGGTAGGACAGAGATATCTGCACTCGCATAGGAACTATGTTTGTTTCGGGGAGGAAAATAAATTCTTTTTTGGTGTTGATGGTTACAGTCTATTCAAAATATAAACATAATGCATTTGGTACATATTTTGCACTCAGTTTTTTATGGGTTGGTAAATTAAAGCAGATTAGTAGTGGAAGTGACCCACATACTGGACTTTGGTCAGGCCCAGAGATGAAGAAAGAGAAGGCAGCCCGCGTGATTTGGAGTTGCTGGACCTGGAATCCCTCGTTGTTGTTTTGAGCCTTTCACTTTGCTGTACTGTATCTGTCTTTAAAATGAAGGTGATGATATTAACCTAGTTGATGAGAATCTTGCATGCATTGAAAGAGCTAAACTATGTATAAGAATGGTACCTGCCACACAGTAAACATTGTATGAATATTAACTGCTATAATTATCTTTCTGATAATAAGACCAGAAAGCTGTGGGACTCTGCTTACAATTTCCAGAGGTTAGAAAACATTCAGAGAATGTCAATGGTAACTACGGTTTCCAAAGGTTAAACTAGCACAGCTTACTTCTGTATGCTAAACTGTTATAAGCAGCTAAATAATCTGACAGATTATTAGCCCTAAGTGCATAAAGAATCTAAGCCTCAAAATTCAAGTGATGCTGTATTAGCCTAAAGTACACACTTGGAACAATGGTATCTGTGCTTTAAAAAATGACTGCTGATCTAGTGATAAAAGAAAATGACTGCTGATCTAGTGATAAAAGAAAATGACTGCAGATCTAGTGTTAAAAGAAAATGACTGCTAATCTAGTGATAAAAGCACGTGTTCCTCTGAATGTCCACCATATAGCTGTTGTCTGATACTTATCAATGGCGCAAAACCTTCTAAGAAAATACAGTGACTTGGATAATTGTAGAATTTAGATGTTATATAGCTCAGTGCTTACCATTTATTTCTTTCAACTTTTCTTTATATTTGAAAATATTTAATAACTTTTGGAAAAACTCGATGTTCATAGCTCCTCATATTGGCTCAGGGAGTAAACAATACTCTGAGCTTCAGAGCCTTTTCTGAGACCCATATTCTCTGTCCTGACCCAAGTCAGTTAAAACACATGAACTCCTTCTTCTAAGTCCTATTTAATAGTCCCATTTTTAACAATATTTCCAGCCACTAGCTTTGTCTATTGAGGAAGCCATATGTTTTATGACCAGGATTTGAATTTGTGTTGAATTTGGTCATCTATGTATCATTGATCGAAGATGCCAAATCTTTAAAAAGCTGCCAGTACAAGGGCCAGAAAACAGTTATTTCATGTTAATGGCACTTTTCATGGTGGCATGCTTTTGTGACTTGCAGACATTTTCCAGTAGCCATGTAGTTAATGTAGAGCCCATATTTTTGGCAGATAATCTGCAGCTGTGTATTTGATGGTCTATACTTACTATGTCTATCACTTTTTTGATCTTAATAATTGGGGTTAAAAGATGTTTTCAAGCTGAAAACCCCCTTATGCTAACACTGTTCATTGAAGAATAAAATCAGAAATTGGGTTATAGATGACATCTAAAAAAAAGGCAGTGTTTTGTAACTGTGAAGCATAAATATTAAGTTGAAAACATTTGTATTCCGTGTCATGTATGTCATGTGCCTTTTAAGGAAAAAGCACACAGCTTGTTGCAGTAACATACAAAAGCATTCCCCCTTTCTTGCTGCAGGCCCTGAATCTTGTATTGAATTGTGGGTCCGCTGGTGTCAGCTGATTTAGTGGTGAGGTCTATAGACAAGCCAGTCAGTGACCAATGACAGTACTCGGTCTCTGTGCAGCTCCTTCAGACATTTAAGGACTTCCACACAAATCAGGAAGCAGACTAATCCTTTTCATGCCTCCTCGGACTCAAGGACAGGAAGGCAGATTTTAAGTCAGGGATGGAAGAAAGGCAAGAGCCCAGGGAGAGCTGTGGGACAGTGCTGTGTGACAGTGACAAAAATGTAACAGCCGGAGCAGCTTGGAGGCAGGGAGGGTTCTGCTGACTGTTCCAGTCATTTGTTTGTAGGGAAGCTAAGGAGGCAGGGACCCATCTGGGTCTGTGAGGTGATAGTTTCTTAGTACCTATAAAATGCGAGGCTGAGATAACGTCCAGGGACTTTCCAGAGTAGAGAAGTGTGCTTGTTCTAGGAATCAGTTAAAGAATACCAACTAGTCCTGCCATGTCTACTCTCCAAAAACACAGGGATGATCTAGCTTCTGGATATACCATAAGGAAGCTCACCTTCAATATTGGGATACAAACAATTAAACTGCTTTCATTTAAGCTTCGTCTCAACTACCTATGAGTTCCTTTTCTGTTGCTGTAATAAAGACACCATGACCCAAAAGCATTTTTAGAAGGAAGAGTTTATTTTGGCCCAGAGTTCCAAGGAGGGAAGAGTCCACCCTTGCAGAAAGCACGGCATCAAGCTCAGGCATGATATGAGGAGCGGGAAGATGAGTGCTCACATCTTCAAGTGCACAAAGCAGAGAGAGTGAGCACATGAAGCTTTAAATTCTCACAGCCCAACTCCTGCAACCCATTTCCTCTAGCCTGGACATCTTTCCTAAACCTTCTTGTACAGTACCACCAACTGGGGCCCACGGGGCCCATTCACACTCAAACCGGCTGGCCTAGAACTATCTCTCTCTCTCTCTGGAGACCAGGGTAGCCTTGTACTTGTGGTGGTCCTCTCACATCTGCCCCAGAATGCTGGCTCACAGTTGTATGTCACTATACCTCTCTTAGAGTTTTGATGAAAGGGAAAGCTAGTTACACATGACGAGGCTGATATTAAAATGGTATATGTGCTGATTTTTAACATCATTTTTATAAGGTCATGATGCAACAATCTAGATCTATAAAGTGTTTTCTAGAAGAACTCAGTTTTTCCAGCATTCTTTAGAAGTACAAGAAAATAATGCTGCTCGTTACTTGTTTTGGAAAGGTAAGCACAATAAACTAACCTTTTAAAACAAGCTTATATAACAGATCAAGAAAATAGTGTAAAATCACGTCCTCCTTTTTGAAAACTGTTTGATGATCTTGATAAGACTATTCTTACTCTTTTTTGTACAGTGTAAGTCTGGCTTACAACAAATATGAAGTAAAGGTTTTGTCATATCTTTAGCAAGGAATATTTTTTTTCTTGAATAGCAGATCCTGCCCAGTACTCGGAGACAGAAGCAAGGCAATCTGTCTCTGGTTTCAAGACCAGCCAGGTCTACATAGTGAGACCCTATCTCAACAAGGGAAGAAAAAAGATAGAAAGAGGTAGAAACCAAATACTAGCCATGGAAGGTGTTAAAAAAAGGTTTAAGATTCAGGAGCTGGAATATTTTTTACATTTTAGAACTTTTTAAAAAATATGCAGTACACAGATTCAATAGTAAAAATGTACTTATAGTGACATGGACTTGCAGAAATATGACATGTTTACATAGAATATAGGATTCTGCTCTGCTAAACTTTCATTTATTAGCTACTGTGTGGAGGACAGAGTTTATAGATTACAAATGACAGGTTATTATGAAGAGTAAGAGAGGCCAGGGCTTCCTGCCCTCAGGAAGCTCAGACATTAATGGGAGATGATGTCAAATCGAACTTCAGTAATCTCTTTTTTAAAAACATTTATTTATTTACTTATTTATTTATGTATTTATGTATTTATTTATTTAATGTATGTGAGTGCGCTGTCACTGACATACCAGAAGAGGGCATGGGATCCCATTACAGATGGTTGTGAGCCACCATGTGGTTGGTGGGAATTGAACTCAGGACCTCTGGAAGAGCAGCCAGTGCTCTTAACCACTGAGCCATCTCTCCAGCCCCCAACGATTTCTTGAAAAGAGAATTTACAATGCAATAAGAATTTACTAAGCAGAGAATTTACAAAGCAGTAAATTGCTTCCTAGATGAAGTAGTCTGTGAGCAGAGATCTGAAGGAGGAGTTGCCGTTAATTAGGGAAATGGTAGTAGCAGCAAGACTAGGACTCCAGTGCTGCGTTCCCATAGGTGTGCAGGGGAGAGACACAGTGGTGGCATCATGTCTGTATTTGTGTATTTGCCTTTTGTGCTTTGCTCTGGCTTTCAGAGTCCTTCCAGAACTTGTCTAGGATAACTGCCCACAGGAGAAAATGTGTTGATCTATTGTAATGAGTCATAATCCTCTTGTTATTTTATGTGATGAAAATCCCCATTAGCAGTAGACACAGTAAAGTGTCCATGTCTCGGCTCCAGTGGCAGAGATTTCGGAGAGAGCTCTGTCCATCTTGACTGGTGGATAAACCTGTTGCTCATCAGATTCCATTTCAGGCTGCCCTGGGTGGGGCATCTGATATGAGATCTCTTGGACATGGGAATTGCCTCGCTGTTGACAGAGAGACATGGCACATTTGATTAAATTAAATTAGGAGCATGTGTGTGTTTGAAAAAGCAAGTTAATGAAGGAAAATGCATCAAAAGGATTTATGGTGAATTGATTAACATTTTTTCTCCACAGAAAACCCTCCCAGCTTAGCGTTTAGAATTTTAAGGCTATCTGTGCAGCTAGGCCCTCCAGGTTCTCACTTGCGTTTAGTGTGCATCTGGGGGACCTTACTTCCCTTCGAGCATTCGCTCCTTCTGTAGCACACTCTGTTGCAGGCAAATGTATTCCCAACCTGCAAACTGAATTGCACAGAGGAAAAGAGGATAAAAGACACTATTTGATTTATTAATTTCTAGTGGATTAGAACTACAAATGTTTGCTATGTTTTTAATTTGAGAAGTAGAGAGAGTCACAGCAGCTTTTAATTATGCATCTTGTGTAGTGCGGCTCTGAATAGAGCAGAACAAAATTAAAATTGTGGATCAAATACTAAGTCTGAGTGGATGCTAAAGTGAGCTGTAGTGTAATGCTAATGGCTTTGCGTCTTCCTGGCATGATGTCAATAATGGCTCTAATCACATTAAGCGCGGAGCCCATTAGCTCTTCCTTTGCAGCCACATGCACAAAGCAGCAAACTACAGGTTCTGAAAGAACCTGACTTTTCTAAAAGTTCCTATGTTCAGGCCAAGAGGCAGGTCTTTAACGCGTGCGCTGTGAAAGTAGGAGGGTCTACCATGGTGTTTATACACAATATGTTCTTTATCAGTGCAGGCAGATTAACGATACCTAGTATTATGCCCAGGAAAATGCAACCTAATGCTCTTGCCTTCATAGATTTAATAAACCCATGCTCTTTCCACGGGAACAAAGTTTTTCACTATGGCATAAAACCAGATCTTGTCTAGGGAGATGAAAGGACTTTTTTTTTTATTTCCTTGGCTCTTAAGTGGCATGGCATCTTCAGTCCTACTTTATGTAGTTCTGTTTCTATGTGCAAACTGGAATGAAAAGGTCTAATTGAAGCTCTTTGGCTTCAAGTCTATTCAGGCTCCATTTAGGTCGAGCATTCCCAAGATGAGCATACCACGTGGTGTTTGCATCCCAGGGTTTCCCAGTGTCTGCGAGAGGCAGAGTGAGTTTCACACACAGGAATATGGTCCCTATCTTTAAACTGTCTACCAATGCAGCCTTTCCAAGTGTAACTCAAATGCATTGTCCTTTAATGAGGAACTCACCACGGAAGACACGTGAGAGTGAGTTTTCAACAGCTGTGACGTAGAAAATGCTTTATTCTGAACCTGCGTAGGATTTGACTCATTTTTCTTCCCAGGCTTTTACTCTTCAGTACATACCCAGAGAACACTCCATCTACAACACTGAGGACTGACTCTCCATGTTCTCCAACTTGTTCTCTAACTAATCGCAAAGGAAAAGAGTGTTTTAGCATTACCTCAGCCTTCTAAATAGTCCTTGAATCCATCCCTTCTTCTCTGTTTTATCTCATTCTCTTCTGTGATTCATGTCTAGTCCCTAGATACTCCTTTTCTATTGCATTATGAATTTTAAAAAAGTGATAAGAATCATTCACAGGTAGATTTAATTCCCCCCTTAGTTTTTATTTGTTAGGATAATTACTCCTAAGTTTTGTTGAATTGCAAAGGTACAGTGACTTGCTTACTTTTCACAGTTGATGTTGTGTGTGCTGTGGGTGCAGGTGGCAAGCTACAGTTATCTTAGAACTTGAAAGTAAATGCTACTTCAAAGTTGGGTTTCTTCTCTGTTTATCTCTGGTATCAAAGATGTAGAGAATTTGGAGGGACATCACACAGGTTTTTAAATGATTCAGATAAGCTGCACTGTTACACAATTGCTCGGCAAATGGTAGGACACTGCTCAGTGGGTCTGAACCTTTCTGAGTCCTTCATCATCCTCGTATCTTAATGAGACACTTAGGAATGGAATTGAAGCCTCTTTGAATTGGGGCACAGAGTGGTGAAGTAATTGTTCAAGTGTTCTTTTTGACAGGCGTTGAACTAGGACTGATTCCAGAAAGAGTTTCTCTTTCATTTTTACCTTTTAAAAATTCCACCTATGTACCTTTTATTTCGGAAGGATTACCGTTAGTTCCTTGAAGGGATTCTAAGTGTGCCTTTCTACACTCGTGCTGTGGCATAAGCCTCTCAGAACATTTCCAAGTATTGTTGTAGCCATTGTCAGAGTCCAATAATGGGAAAAGGTAGGATCCCGTCTGAGGATCGAAGGTCTGACACGGAATCTTCTTGTTTACTTGGGGGTCTCTGGCACCCTAGAGCAAATACTCTTAAAATGATACATCTCTCATGCTGGGAACACTTCATGGGAAAACAGCTCCGCTATCTCCAGAATAGCCCCCTGAAGATGTGGACTCCACTACTGTCTCTTCTGGGTCTCGAGCTGCCTTAGCAGTCTGCTTCGGCTTCATCTGCTGCTCTCTGCAGACGACTCCTGTTTGAGTCCACACTCCCACAGTCTGTAACATGTCCACATTTTCACATGGCCACCAACATTTGATGTCCAGAAGCAATCACTGCAAATCGATATCAGCAGGATATAACCAGACACTGGGCTCTTCCTCTCCTTTGCTTCTCATAACTTCCCCCCGCCAACCACTCATTATCACCTTCAAATCAGAATGCTGTGGCATGTCCTCCGATTTCAATTAAAATCCAGTAAGATTGCTACTAAAAGACGCTTAAAAGGGAAGGGACGCAAGTGAAGGTCAAAACTTGTATTGAAAACTTTCCATGTGAAGGCTAGAGACCAGGGTAGAATGATGGACACAGGGAGGTCAGCCTGAAAGAGTTAGGTGAATTGTTTCCCTTTGAGGATCACATAGTCTCAAAAGAATAGATAAGAAACAGCCACCCACATGAAGACAAAACCCTCAGCTCCCCAGTAGCCAAAAGGCCGAGTGGCAAATAACTAATTAAACAATGTATTTTAATCAGGTTTAGTCAGCAGCTTCCTCAGCTGTCTCTGCACTGGGCGTTATGAACACGGAAGGCTACTGCTCCTGCTGCCACACATCCCAGTTCCAGAGCTCATATTTGTGCTGCTGGAGATGAGGGCAAGCAGAAGCTAAAGGGTGCAAGTCCCTGTCAGACCTGAGGCCAAATGTCTCGTCAGCTCTCCGTTAGCTGTGCTTCTGGGAAAATATTTTAAACTTCCCAAACCTTAGCTTGCAGGCAGTAATACTACCTCTTGGTAGTTGGGAAAACTACTCAAAAATGCCATATACAAAATATATAGTGAGATAAACCATAGGAAGGAAATATACAGAAAAAATGCATGAGTAAGGAGGGGGACGCTTCTCAGTGTGGCTGGGCCATCAGTGACAGCATCCCTGAGGAAGTAGGAGACATTCGATGTGATATCCAAAGACAGAAGTGTGGGTTCCTTAGGACAAAGTGTCCCACGCAGGCTAACAGAAAAGCAGTCAGTAGCTTAGAAACAGAAATGGAAGCGTGTTCCAGATCTTGTGAACAGATACTGCTGGAACATAAGAAGGTAAACAAGGAGAAAAAAACTACATGGGTAGACTCTTCTGGAGGAACATGTCACCCGTAAAGAGGTGCCTTGAGTTTGTGATGGTCATCTGGGTGCCTGCATTTTACAGAGCCCATTGAAATGTGGCAAAAATTAAAGGTAACATTAAATTTCTGGTTTCTCCTTGTCTTATTTCAGTGTTGTTTGATATTGTAAGATAGTATATATCATCGCAGTGTAGTGTATGTATACAATTTGAACATGATACTCAGCCGGTCACCCAAGTATATACAGCCACAGTTATTCTTATGGCTACTATATATTCTGATTGACTTCTGTTTAAATTGACTACCGCTTGGCTTGTCCCCTAGTTCTGCAACTTTAATACCACTTCTGCAAAGAAGAGCAGCAGCACAGTACTGAGCTGATGGGTTGTCAGGACTGGTCAGTCTTTGGGATACGCAAAGCCCCTGGAGAACTTTGGGAACAGGGTAAGATAGTTAAAATGATGTTCGAATTTCCCTTGAGTCACCACGAGGGCTCGGTGGGCACTAAGGGATTAGATGTCACTTCCTAGTCTATATAAATCTCCATGTGTAGTTCATGATTTAGAAACGGTACCACTGGCTTTGATGGAAGACTCGTGGAGAAAGAGAAAGCGTGATACTTTAGCATTTTAAAGATCACTGAGGAGAAAAGATCCTTCGAATTTTTTTTAAAAAGACATTAATTGAAACATACATAAAATTACTGGAGCAAAAAGTAAAGATTTTTCTTTGTTCAAAATACTCTAGGTTGGGGATTTAGCTCAGTGGTAGAGCGCTTGCCTAGGAAGCGCAAGGCCCTGGGTTCGGTCCCCAGCTCCGAAAAAAAAAAAAAAAGAACCAAAAAAAAAAATACTCTAAGAAAGTCCAACTGGAACGAAGGCTCGGTGATTAAGAACATTGGCTGTTCTTGCAGATGACCAAGGTTTGGGTCCTAGCACCCACATGGCAGTTCCCAACTGTCTTTAACTCCAGTTGCAGATGATCTGACTCCTGGCCTCCAAGAGCACCAAGCACGCACTTCTATGCATTCTGGGGAAACAGACACATAAGAAAACAAATAAATAAACCTTTAAAACATTCCAAGAAGGAAAGTTGATATGTTCAGGAAACTAGATGTACTCATACACGTCAAAGTTCTTAATACTACGAACCCTAGCGGCAGATGGCATCAGCAGGACTTGATTAAGCAGACCCAGACACTGGCCTGCACCCCTGACAGGCTAGTCGACAGCATGTGGGCTTCTTCCTGGGCACAGCTAAAACATAGCCTTTATATATCTGTATCTATCGGTCTGTTGATCTTACAGTGTTACTAGCTGTCATTAGGCTCTGCCGTCCCACCTGTTCTCATTTTTCTCCACTTAGCTTTGTGTGCTTGAGTTAGGAAATCTATACCCAGAGAAGAGTTAGGAAATAATATGCCATTGATAGGTGTCCCTTATTTGTGGGGGAAGAGAGGGGTTTAATTGTAGGTTTTCAGTGCAGCGGAGCACCACACTGTAGGCACCTTCCATTTTGATAGTCCAAGCAAGGGATTTAGTAGGTCCTTTGCTCTTCTCAACAGTGGTAAATGTCAAATGCAGTCATTCTCTTTCCCTTCCAGAATCATGTCAGAGCGCCTTCCACTCACCCTCACTGTGTCCCCTGAACGTTGATTGCCTTACTTCATTTTCCCCGAGATTATCGGTGCTTCCCGTTATGTATGGGTAGTCTCTTTCCTATAAGTCTGACGGTACAGTGTCTGCTGGCCTCCGAACTAAAACGAATGAGTGAACAAAGGACACAAAAATGTTCTCATGGGGCCAACATCGAGGCGAGTGGAGGAGTGTGAGCAAAGAAACCACAGACTTTGGATTGGAGAAGTGAAGGAAACCAACAAATTTGTAGGGTAAACAAAAAGTAAAGAAGAATGTTGAACAGTGGAAGAATAACCACCTGGGGAGCATCTCGAGAAGGCAAGGGAGAACTTGAAATAACTGAGCACCTTGGACAAAAACGAATAGCAAGGAGAGTACGGCATGTGTGTATGGGTCTGTGTGTCTCTGTGTGTGTCTGTCTTGTGTACCTCTGTGTGTGTGTGTGTGTGTGTGTGTGTGTGTGTGTGTGTTTGTGTGTGTGGTGTATAAGTCTGCATGTCTGTGTGGGTGTGTATGTGTGTGGTGTCTGTGTGAATGTCTGTGTGTGTGTGTGTGTGTCTGTGTGAGTCTGTGTTGTATATATATATATATATGTGTGTGTGTGTGTGTTGTATATATGTGTGTGTGTCTCTGTGTGAGTCTGTGTTGTATATATGTGTGTGCGTGTGTCTGTGTGTATGTGTATGTATGTGTGTGTTGTGTATATGTGCCTGCATGTCTGTGTGGGTGTGCATATGTGTGACGGTGTGAATGTGTCACTGTGTGTGTGGATGTGTATATGTTCCAGAGGCGCGTGTAACTCTTCCTTTGGCTAGTGAATAGAAGTCGTTTTGAGTTACTTTTTAAAAAATGCAAGAACGAATGTGAGTGAAGAAATCTCAGGTTCGCTCGGAGACAGCAGGGGGACGCGTGTGAGAGGGGAGTGGAGAGCACTCCATAGACTTGCCGATGGACACTCATTAAATGTTAATCGGGGCTGCATGTGATGAAAGGCAGGCGCTCTGAGTTTGTCTCGTTAACTGTGTGTCTTACGACTGGAGGTATGTGAATGAAATCAAGCACAGGCATTAAAGAAATTATTTGTTGCAAAGCAGAAGCAAGCTTCTCTTTACGTTTGTGCCTGAGAGGAGAACATTACCAGAATTTTAGAACTGCGTGCACAGCAGAGGTGGGCGAGCTGAGTGCGGCGCAGGTGGCACGTGATGATGTAAAACGAATCCTCACGTCTGAACGAACTCCCAGGAAGGTGGGCGCCACTAGTAAGGCAGCTGAGTAAAACCATGGACACTCTGGCCTCTCGCATTTCCGTATCATCAGTTACTGGAGAGAGCCTTCCTGTGTCTAATCACAAAGAGTACCAATGTCGGAACCTCCTGGCATAACCAAGTAGCCCTGGGTCAGTGACGTGCGGGCTGTGGCTTGAACCATTTGTGCAGAGCAGATTGTGAATCTAAAGATCTGTGAGGCCTCACTCAGGAGGCTCTTACAGGATTAATAAAATATTTACAAAATTACCTGCATGGTGGCTTCATTTTTGAGATATTTGTCCCTAATCACAACGTAAATCCTCATTCAAGTGGCTTTTCTGTTCTCTGAAGGATGTTCCCACATGCCTGCCTGAGGAACAGAAGCGGATTCCTGGCATACTTGTGTTAAGAACACAAGAGTACCTGGTTTCTGTGCACATGTATGTTCTTGTTCTTAGAGGCACACATGCATGAACAGGTTGCTCAGTAGAAGGTGATGTGTTCGGTTTTTAATAGATTTATCATCCACTCGAGTGAGTGAAATTTACATATAAAATATTCAGAAATGTGTTTTAGTTATGGTGAGGAATCTCTGCTATGCATGTTTTACATGCATTCGAGGCAATCCTGAACTGATCGTAATGTGCAATACGGTTTCTACTCGCAGGATCGAGATCTTGCTTAATTCTTGGGGTAAGCTAAGGTGACAGCTCTTTAAATGAGCAAACAGATACCCAGTGTCCACTTGTGCCTGACATTCTATGCGGCCTTTGGTTAGCGCGTGCCGCTTATTTAACTCAGTCCTAGCAATCCCCAAAGTGAGGGGTTTCTGTCTTTTCCTCACAGCTCTGAGACGGAAGCTCGCAGTGGCCTCACCGCTAGCAGATGAAAGAATCGGTGTTGGAGCCAGCAGGAGCCTCCACACCCCACGCCGCTATGTTTGGTTTGGGTGGGTTTTTCACACAGGTCGCCTTTCCTTGGTGCCCCACAAAGGGAGACCTGGGGGTTAGAAGCAGAACCTATTCCTTCTCCCATGCTTCCCTCTTCCCCGCTCGAGCTTCCTCTGCAGCTGCTGGTTAGCGCCGGCTTTCTGCGACATGCCCTGGAGTTGGCCTTTTGATACATTATCAACATCAATAAAGTATTTATTACATAATTTAAAATTTGATGAAAATCCGTCTTAAAATGTTCCACAAGACAAACAGCAATGTTTACCTGGCAACAGATGAGATTATATATCCGTGTCTCTCTCAAGTATGAATGTATATGTGTTTGTATATAGATGTTCGTACCTGGACTTTTATGCCATTTCTTTATATTTTCTTTCCTAAAGACCTATCCCAAAGGCATAGAAGGAAGAAGGCATAACTGGGCTAGCAGCTGTAATCATAGTAAATCCGTGCAGTCTGTGGCTTCTATGTGGGGAAAATACAGCAAAAACAACACGTTTGTCTTTTCCTTGGTTTTTGTCTCACTCACTGATAGGGCCCATCAGCCATCCTTTTGCACTTATCTGACTGGTGATTAATCGAGATGTCTTTGCTGTCCAAGTCCTGAATGCTAACCCGTCCTCCCGGCGTGTGTCAGCACAGATGCAGTTTGCCTGCTGTTTTCTTGTTGCTGCTATGTAGATGCCCCAGGCCCAGGTTCCAGGTCCCCATTCTCCTGCTGTGCTCTGCCAGTGCTTCCGCAGAGAACTGTAACGCTCTCAGAAAAGGGACTTTTACAGAGAGGTGTTCTGTCTACTCAGCTTGGGGTGGAGAGAATGAAAGATCACCATGTTTTGTATTGCCCAGAGCTCTCAAATCCAGCCTCCTACTGTCAGAAAAATCCTTTGCAGAACGCTTTACCCTAAAGACACCAAAAACAAAGGCAGCACCTGGGCGCCCTGGGAGCTCCCAGAACACTGTTTATAAAGCACATCTCAAGGACTGTGAGCTTTACTTTCTCTCCTTTCTCTTCTAGCTGCATGGGGACAGGAGGCCTAGGGTGGGGCAGGGACTCTCCACTTAACTCTAATTTACTTTTATTGTAAATAAGGATTGCTCTCTTGATTATGGGCATTATTCACAGGAAACTCAAAAGTTTCCGTGCCTACCTCAACCACATGACGGAAAGGGACCCTGTTCTCCACACCCTTCCCCTGCAACTGTTGTTCTTACTAAAGCCAGGACCCTAAACTGAAGGAGTGTGCCTGGATCTGCTCATCCTTGTCCCCTCCCCGCACGCAGGCTGATGCTGAAATACAGTTTGTAACCTTCACACTGCGCCTGAGTGGTAGCATAATTAAACAAGCTAATGCATGTGAAGTGTCCTTTCCCATGGTGACTGGCTGCGAGCGGATGCTCATAAACAGTGGCTGTTACTTTCCAAGTTCTCTCTTTTCCCCTTCATACTAATTTACGATGACCCTTTAGTGAGGGCCGAAGGCTTACTTCTGCCTGCCTTATGATTTTAGAAAATGTTGACTTGTACTAAGATTTTATCTTACATAGTTTACATGCAGTTGGTAGACTGGCTTTGAAAATAAAATGCTTCTTTGATTACTTTATCCGTTATCATCCTCTGATTCCAGCAGTTTGCCTTAAACAAACAGCACCGTGATGCTTGTAGGGCAAGACTTGGCAGACTAGACTCAAACAGCTATAAAGATTCTCTGCCCTCTGTAAATACAAATCAAAACCAAGAGATTTGTGAGCATACCGCTATTGGTTTTCGTTATTACAAGCAAATATCGGGTGGAACCACAAAAGCTACTTTTTGAAGAATGACTAGTTGCATGTTCTAATAAATAACATTTGATATATTAAATACTCATTGAGTGGTTGCTGTCTGAAGGAAATGAAGCTAGCCATGGCCTCTAGGCATCTAGGAGCTTTAACCTGGTGGATCTCTTATTGTACAGTTTATGCTGATAGTGTTTGTTTCCTCTTAGGTACAGGCCAAGGGTTCTGTAATCTTTACTTTATCCTATCCTAACACGACCACTCAGTCATCAATCCCAATGCTGAAAACTGGGATTTCCTCTTTTGTCTCCTGCTCATCTTTCCTGAACCCAGCAGTGAGGTTAACTTTGGGCCTTCTAGAGTGAGCATTATGGAATCTGGTTTTGTGCTGTGGGACTTGGGGTGTGTAGAGCTGAAACGGTGGCAGTGTTGTGAAAGAGCAAAGGGTTGGTGTGCAGAAGAGCACTGCCACAGCATGGCCACAGCAGCTAAAGCTTGCCATCCTTACGAAGACATGCTCTCCACACCCCTGCTGGGCCAATCCTGCCAATAACATGGGCTTGGGGGTGTTTATACATTTCCCAACTAATGCTTCTAAACTGTAAACAAAGTAGTCCTTTCCAAACACATCCATTCCTTATGGGAATATAGAATTTTAGCTTACACTAGGTTTAATTGACTCAGGGGACTTATCGACCACTACCAATGAAAACCACCATCTCTGAGTTACTGTCGAACCCCTTTCATAGACTGTACCCCAAACATACAGTCACGGTTGGATGTGAGAGGACTCTGCATCTAGTACACCTGCTCTAAGATGACTCCTCCCGTGTCTGTTTCCCCACATGTTTAGATTCCCTTTACACTGATTTGCCTTCACACTGTACTGAGTCATGGCTCTGAGTATGCCTGTATGCCAAGTTTTACGAGTCTTGTAAATGTTAGGGTGGGTCTTGGTGATTCTATTCTGACATTAGCTGAAATTCAAGTTGAAAGATTCAGTTCCAGAAAAACAGTCAAGCATTCCGAAGGTTCTTCTTACAGGCACTCTACCCCCCACACCTCCGTTCTCTCATCTCTATCCTAAGCATTTTTAGTGCTGGGATTCATTGGTAAATATGTTTAAAACATAGTAAAATTAGGTGGGTACTCAGCAATTTCTGATATCACTGTGAATCAGATTATTCTTTTCTGTCCATCATAACGGAGAGAAACTTAGGAAATATGATATATCTCCCTCCATCTCTTAACCTCTCTCCCTGCCCTACACATAAATACATTCCTTCCCGATGCCTACTTTTGCTAATAATCAGAAATCACTGATAACTAGAATTCTCTCTACTCATGGATCAGAGGTTTAATAAGCTCACTTTGAAATCCTGAGTCTTCCAATTATAATAAAGATTACATGAAGTTAAAGTTAGAATATTTTATTGTTTATACCTTATTCTACTCATTGTATGTTTACATAGAGTGTGCCCATCCTTATAACTAAAGAACTTGCTAGAGAATTTTCTATTTATCTCCATTTGAAGTGAAAAACATACATGGAAGCCTGCCTGAATGCCTGAAAAATAGCATCCAGAGAGTGTTTGGGCAGAAAGAAAAGGGCAGAAATTAGATTCAGCAGTGGCCACTGTTGACTGTGTTCAACTGCACCTGCTTCTTCTGACCCAGCACTATTCATTTCTCTACAGACGTTCAACTCGCATATGTTTGGCTTTTGCGTTCTGGGAGTGTGACTTACATGTCTTGAAGGAGAACCATCAGTAACATGTGAATATCAGGTGCCATCTGGTTACGTTTTATTAAAACAGACCAAAAGAAGAGACAGGCTGGATAAGCAAACTGTTGTCCCCCTTCCTTAATAGAGAGTTCTTTAATAGGTAAAGAGAAAGTGTCTACGTTTTCTAAGTGACATGTTGACCGTTGTTTCCTATTAAATTGAAGAGATGAGCATTATGGCTCATACATGAAATTCCAGCAGTTAGGAGGCTGGAGTAGATAAATTAACAGACATCACATTAGTCTGGGAGGGGCCCAAGACAACTGAAGTCCAAGGTTTTAATACGTAAGAGTGACTAGTCTGTGCTAGAGTTAGACTGAAGTCCAGGGTTAGTCTTTTAGTACATAAGTGTGACTAGCTTGTGCTAGAGTTAGACTGAAGTGCAGGGTTAGCCTTTTAATACATGAGTGTGACTAGCCTGTGTAGAGTTAGACTCCTTCAGAACAATCAAAGGGAGCATAATTAATTACCCTGTAGAATATAATAATGATTTAATGGTTCTCTATGAAAAAGAACCAAATACATTCTTTAACATAAAAGAGAATAAAATAAATACAACTTAAGGTCATTGTGTTAAGCAAAATAAGACAGATTCATAATGATAAATATTTATACCTACCTATTCATGTAATATATGTGTATATATTATACATGTAAAATATATACATACAATCACGCATATTATTTATGTGTTATAATTACAATATCATCTATTATATTACATATATTTACATATAAAACTACATATAATGTGACATATGCATATGCACATATATACATTTATATTACATGAATGAGAAGACTAAAATGTAGAGGAGAGATTGAGGAGGATGGAATCTAGCTAGTGTGGGGGGAGAAAGGTTACATGGGTCAACATGGTCAAAATCTTCAACATACAGCTGAAGAAAATCATCTTTGAGACCTAACATCTTTTTCCCTATTTTATACTTTTTCTTGTTGGAAGAACAGATGCAGTCACAGTTAAATATTTTGATATGTTTTCATATATTTACATGTTTATTTTCTGTTTGCCACCTTATTTTTTATCAAACATTCCTCAAAAGAGAATTATCTGCCATTTCTCTGTCCTCCCCATTGCTTAAATTAATATATCTCAATTTCCATTCAGGACTTGATGACTTACAGTTTTCATGAGGTATCTTAATGCTTTAATATTCAGTTTGACCACTCAGTAATTCATTGCTGGCTATCATGGAACATGCTTCTAGTTCGTCAGTTTCTCAAATTCACATTCATATTTTTATATTTGCATTTTGCGACTCCTTAATGTTTGCTAGAGTCCTCTAATTTTTTCTTCTAATTTTTTAACATTCTTTTTCAGCTTCATTATTTATTTCCACAGTTTAGGAAATTATGGTGGTTGGCCCTAAACGTATAGACCCTGTGACAAAATGAATTGAGGCATGTAAAATTAGCCAAGATCTTAAAAGTCTTTCTGGAAAACGGTGAATCACTTCTTGTGTCCGAAAGCTTATTTGTTGTTTCAGGAGTGTGTGGCATGAAATGTTTGAGCATCCGCATTTGTAAATGTGACTGAGCAGACATAGAAAATCTCTAAGCACAGACAGTGGCTGCCTTCTCTTTGTTTCTGTAAGCGTCTCTAAAGAAAACAGCTGGGTTTACAGAAAGGACTAGTCGTTAGTTCACAACAAACGAACTACATTTAAGAAAAGCAGTGCATTTCAAAAGTGCATGAGATGACACTTGAGGTACCTCATGTATGAGTGTTAGAGAATCTGATACTCAGAAGACAAGTTACACAGTAAAGTCATCCCAGATTACATGTCCAGGTTGCATGTAACACATAGATACAAAACAGATTAGGCCAACCCTCAACCCCCAAGAGGATGGCGTTTATAAGAACATTATAGCGTTTAGACAGTTAACAGGTGAGAAGTGGACCTTGAGCAGTCATGACTACACACATGAAAAAGCATGGCAGGTAGAAGGAACAGTGTAAGAAAGTGGTTGTAGACTCATGCACGATGCTCTGTGAAAGCCATGTTGCCCGGTACTGGGTGTCAGTGTGGATATGAAGTAACGTGTAAAGGTAGCTTGAAACGGTTCCCGAGTGCCAACATTCATGCTGAAATCTTACAGCAAACAAGAGCTGTGGGAAGGATTGTATCATGAAGAGAGGTGTAGGAAAAACAACTTTGCATCATGTAAATGGGTGAGAGGAGTATATTAGAAACTGCTAAAACCACCTAATTACAAAATAAAATGGGCCATTAATAAACTTGTAAGAAAAGTGTAAAAGTTAGATGAAAGAAACAGATACATGAATAGACACGGGGTTACCCATTAGGTAAACTAGTGCCTTGGAGAGGGAGGGGAAAGGAACCAAGCAGGGGAGGCTCTAATGATGGGTCAGGTGGGGTGTGGAGATGGAATTGTCTCCATTGCAACATAGTTTCTATGTGTTCCGGGCTCATGCCGACTTGAACCAGAGCTCTAAACACTATTGTGTCTGTGACCTTAAGTAAGTTACTCAGCCTCTTACGGTTCAGGTGACCAACAGGATCTCAAGCAGGTTAAAGCAAACACAAAACACTTGTGCCAGGTAGTTTTTCCTGGCTTGTTGTTAGAATGCAGCAAAACTGGGTAGTGATGTTATTTTTCAATTTTCTGTCATAGCTCCAGCAGTAACTTAATTTTTCGAATCTCACTTCAGATAGGAAAACTCTAAGGCAGGGGGACTACACTATTAAAAGCCCTTTAGCCTAAAAGTAAGGAGTGAGCAAAAAATAATCTGTATATGTTTCAGGTTGGAGAATATTTCAGACACTAGCTCTTTGAACTGCTTGTATTATAATTCAGAGGGAAGGACGGTGCCTGGAACAAAGCCCCAAACCTCGCACCTTCTAAGCAAGCATGCTACTGCGGATCTACACTTGAGTCCCAGGGTAGTAATGCTGACCTACAGGTCAAATCTCAAAAGGAACGCTCAGAAGGATTGTGTACCTCATGAAATAGTTGAGTGGATATAGGCCATAAGTGAGAAATAGCAGAAGCGACATGAAGACGAGAACTTAGGAACTGATAAGCTAACTGTTATTGCCAGAAATTAAAGAGGAGGGGAAATCTTATTACCCACACATTTGTCCCTGCAGCGCTTGGTTACTTCTACATGTAATAATTAACTGCTGGTGATACACATCTCTCCACTCCATAGCCACTTACAGACACCAGCCCCGTTTTGCTTTCTGGCTGTTTGTACAGTGGGATTCACTTTCCATTGAAGAATCTGTCCAACCTGAATGTAGCGTCCTTTGCAAAAGAACTTCCTAAAGATAGACAATGTTCTGGTACTTACAAGGAGAAAGGGTGAGGACGGTTTAACTCTATGATTTGCTAAAGCTAGCACTCAACTTTCCTAGAGCAGTAGTCAGAAGGCTGCCTCCCTGCCACAGAAGACCCAGGGGAAATGACATGACATTTCTGCTGGAGGCCTTCTGCCTGGACAAGAGAGCTCTGTCCATGAGGAAATGTCTTTTGAGTAGCTCAGATGTGAGGGTGGAGAGCATCACACCCATTAGAATGTACTTAACCCTGGGTGTGGGAATAGGATGCAGTGCATTCTGCCCTACCTGAGTGAACAACCACTGGGCTAGGAGAAAAGGTCATAGAGTGGAGGAAACACCCAACCAAGCAGGTCCCAAGTCATCCAGTCATACCTAGGCCTGCAGATCGTAAACAAGGAAAACTGTGCATCTGAAACAAATCTCGCATTACATGATCTTTAGCTGTCTCCCAACCCCACGCATGGTACTAATAAATTCAAGCAGCATTGATGCATCTTGGCAGTGGGGATATAAAGGGCAACAAGTCTGTGGTACAGAGGCACATGACATAAAAATATAAGTCACGTGCTCGCTTCAGCAGCACATATACTAAAAATACAAGTCACTCACTTAAGGCAGGTGATTGTTGCTGGGAGCGGCAACAAGGAAGTCAGCATCAGAGACGTTCTATAGGTTCACTTCAGTTGGGTCTAGATGACAGAGGGTGGTGATGGAAGGTGGGGAAGCCAAGAGAGTTTGTCACTTCTCACACTCACAAGTAGCTCTTGACTTAGAGTTTCAGAGGTCCCACCAAGATTTGATGTGTGAAAAGTAGGTCAGGTCTATATTTAGGGACCTTCAAATGCCAGATAATGGGAATGTATTTCCTACTCTATCCGTTTAATATGGAAGCTCTAAAGCAGTGGCTTTCAACCTTCCGAATGCTGTGACCTTCATGTTGTGGTCACCCTCAACCATAAAATTAGTTTTGTTGCTACTCCCTTACTAATTCTGCTACTGTTCAGAATTGTGATGTAAACATCTGGGTTTGCAGACATCTTTTGAGGGTTGCGACCCACCGGTTGAGAACTGCTGCTCTAAATGTCTATTAGAAAAACCGAAACATTCCTAGAGTCGAGCTTTGGAAGTATGCTGAGAGTTTGCATGGTGACAAAACGTGTGGAGAGCTGGCCAGAGTGAGGAAGCAAATGCTATGTTTCTTCTGTGGCTGTTTCTCACACGAGCGCTTACACCCAAGTATCGTTCAATAGTGGTATTTACTGTTACCTAAATAGCACTGATTTCACAAACTCATTAAAATATTGTCTATCTGACGATGTCCTATATAGCCTAACTGCACAGGTAAGCGCTTGCACATATCATTAAAGTCATTTTCCCAGGTTATATTACCCATAAATAGCGTTAATTAGTAGTTTTTAACCAAGGGAAGGTTTTTTTTCAATTCTCACTAGTGACAAAGTGATGTCAGTCCTAAGCAGCAGTCTATTCCTTCTAACTTAAAAAAGACTTGAAAAGCAGAAGCCTTGCGTGGCGTCTCCACGTTGGCCTGCAGCACCTGCTTGGCTGAAGCTGCATTCCCTAAACACCATGCGGACAAGATCGGTCTGTGGGATTGGAGCCCTAGGGGTTGTACTCAGAACCCAGCAGCCCCTGAGCCAGTGCTCTGAAGCCTGGCTTTCATGTTTACCTTGGCTGTTGCTGCAGCCTTTTCTTCCAGCCTGCTCAGCCAGCGAGGGCACCAAGAGAAGTGTGTTTGTGAGTACGTACTGCCACCAGACAGCTTTATCATCAGTGCCACCAGGAGCCCCTCCTTCCAAACCACGGCCATCACGAGGCAATTTCATGCAAGCTCTCTGCATGCACGCCCAGCTAATTGAGAGTTGAAAGCTAGCCTTCAGATTACAGTGACCCTGTTTCTTATGCTTTCTAGTTATCAGCCACCCCAGTGTCGTTAAGTGGTGACATTTTTAATATACCCCACTTGAAAAAATTTAATGGCGGTCATCTCGAGAAACTAGATGGGCTCTATCCATTCTCACACAGACATGTATCTACCTGACAGTCTTCAAAACCTTCAATTTCAGATAAAAAAACAAATCCTTTGTACATTATTTGCAGATGATACATTGCCCCTTTACTTTTCTTTTCCCTTAAGAGTCTTATGTGGTCCTTGTCTCTGTAAATTTTACCAGAGCAGATGTAGTCACTGCTCAGTGCGACCGTGGACTAAACTAATTCCCCTGATGTAAACATTGTTAAACAATTTCAAATGTAAGTTTGGAAACAGTGTTTCTGAACCTGTTTAGTAATGTTTAAAAAACGCATCGCATCGATGGAATTGGCTTAGCCTGTGGCCTTTATTACGTTATCTGTTCTCAATTACATAGATTCTGTGTTTTGTGTCTGGAGTAGTTATAAGTAACCGGAAAAAAAAATGATCCTAGCTGAAGACTGTGGCTTATCCCTAACTGATTTAATTTGATTTAAAATTGATAAACCTTGGAGAATACTTCCAGAATGCCATATCAATGATTAAAATAATAGGAAATGCATCCGGGAGGTCAGGCCAGTGCCATTCTTTCGCTCGCCTACCCCTCCCACCCCTCTTTCTTTAATCCCCATTGCTCTTCACCTCCTACTCACCCCAGTCTCATTGTTGTGACTCCACACTAAATCCTAAGCTCTCAGTCTTGAAATGTAACATAAAACATTAAATATGTTTTTACTAATTATGATCTGCTAAACCCCAAGCTCTGTGCTGCAGCTTTTTTATTTTAATTTCAGAAGTAGTATTTAAGTGATGACATGCAGTAATTTGCTCATTCTTCTGTCAGTGTAATTTACAAGGCCGTGGCAGATAAACATAGTAATACAAGATTCATTTACAGTGACACAATGGCAGATACACAGAGCAGAACCCTGGCTATGAGATAAAGTGGACTGAGTGACTTATGCAGTAATTAGGGGATAATTGTCATTAACCTCACAAACAGTAGTTTACCCATATTGTTTAAAAGGCTCCAGGATGCGTAATGACAAGGTAATCTGTCAAAGCGCTAGGGGGAAATATTAATAAGATTTGTGCAAGCCCGGATAGAAAATATGCAGAAAGCGGCCACATTAAGCTAATTGGTGGATGAATATACACTTGTAAAAGTGCTTCTAATGGCACGTTTGCTGCTCTCCAAATGACTACCGTTAATGTGGAGAAGTGGGCTGCTCTGAAAGTCAAGACTGCTGGGACAAGAGGGTATTAAGCCATGCAGACACGGTATTACCTTGGACTCAGTAATGCATTCGTCCTCCTCTTAGCCCTTATTTTGAATTTCTGAATTTTCTATTTTAGTAATGTATATTGATCATTTCTCTTTCCTTTTCTTTCTTTCCTTTTTTTTTTTTGCCTAAATTTGTTCAGTCAACCAGCAGCCTTAAATCACCTCTCTTGTGACCAAATATGATAGCTAACGTCTCTATTGACATCTTGTGTATAGATATACAGAAAGCACTCACTATTAATGAATGTTTGGATTTATAATTATGCATGCATGTATGTGTGGGTGCCTTTTATAGGAACACATTTAGTCTGAACAATCAAAGGAGAGTGTATCCATCAACAGCCTTGTGTATGTTACAAGTAATAATGTGTTGCTCCCTGATGAATGCTAAAGTAGGAAATTAATCTTTGTGTTCTGCTGCTGTTCTTATGCCCAGAGAACAAAAGTTAAATCTCTCAATACATCTTTCTGTTCAATCACACGCTTGGTCCTCGGTCCTGCTCTCTCCCATTCTAATGACTATGGTAAAGTTCCTTTGGGTTGTCCAATCTGTTTCTCTTGTAAAGAACAACTCCAGGTGTATTGCATGAATTAGAATCATCTATCCAAGCTTTGGAAGCTCTGTATCTGCGTCGGGAATGGGCAGGTAGAACAAAGATTAAAACTCGTACCTTTGAACTGGGTACAGTGAAACATTCTAGGGTCCATTTTTGTTCCTTGTCAAGCATTATGGAAAAACACAGGACCCCCAAAATGATTTCATAGAAATATTAAGCCCAGCGACATCCTGCTGACATACAGAGTCTGCCTGGAGATGGAGGGAGGGAATTTTGTGGAAAGCAAAGAAAACAAGAAATACACACCTCAACTCAAGAATGTCAGAAGAGCCCTGGCAAGTTTGGTTTACTGCAGAGCCAGCAGATTTATGGCCGTCCCAGGACATGGGCTTCGTCTTTATGTCCAAGAGGAGAAGAAAACAAGGTCATCTGTGGGAAAAACCCCTCTCTTTTCTCCTGTTTCTCGTGTTTGCTCTGTGGGTTTCAAACCATCCCCTGGCCATCCTGATCATAAATGATTTACTCGTTGGACTCTCACTGGTGTCTATGTGAATACCCAGTGTCTAAAGAGTTTAACTGAGGAGAGAGTCTTGTATACATTCCTGCCACTGCCATTTCAGAACCACACAATCTGTTGGAGACTATTTATATGGATTTATATGCATAATTATTTATATGGCTTTATTAAAACCTGACACAAAAGATACAGTTCAGTCTTCAAGTTGTGGAATCTTCATAAGCCCTTCAAAGTTTTATTGGACAGTGCAGTAGGCAGGTATATCAAGACCCTGTGGGAACTGATTAGGGCAGTTGTCCAAGTTTTAAATAAAATCATGGCTAAGCTGGACATTTAACTGACCAGGAATCAAAATCAGTCCAGAGGAGCCAGTACCTTTAATTGTATTAGAAGTAAACAGTTCAGGCATAATCATCAAGGCAGGATCTAGAGAGGAGGAGAGGATCCAGAATTCAAGAGAACTTAAGGCTCTCAGGAAGTAAGGAATGCCTTCAGTTACAAATACTCACATTCTGAAAAAGAAGTTAAAACTAAAATTGTTCGTGTTTGAAATATTTTAATTCAGATTAATTGTGTTTAGAGTCTAGACACAGATGATGGAATAGTGGAATTCTGGACCTCATGTCAGTAGGGTGTTTGCTTTCACATGGGGAGCAAACTGAAGCGGGATGCTGGTGATTTGGTAGTCACAGAGCTGGCCATCCACACAACCAAGACTGTAATTTTTATGTGTTCTTCAGGCAAGTTCTTAATTACATTGTTCTCTACATTTAAATACCTGTTAGAGTAAGAATAATCAAAACGGGCAACTGTCAGACACACAACCTATTTTAACCTGTAGTTCAGAAGTAGGTATTCTATGCTTCAAGTTAAGGACGTGTACATAATTTTATAGCAGGGGGTTAATCCTCTAGAAATACTAATTTATAACTTGGGATTTTTTCCCCCAATTAGACAATAGCTCAGTGGTCAGGAGAGGCACTGGAGTCAATCCTTGGTCTCAGAATTTAAAATTTGGGGATTTTTTTTTTAATTTTGGAACTCATTTTTCTTCTTATTAAATATGAAAACATATGGTGTCTTTCAAATTTTTCCTTGGGTTTGATTTACAATAGATATAGGTAACTTGAAAAATACCTTCGGATCTTTGAAATGTAATTTTAGACTTTGCTAAAATTTACTCCTCTGAATTTTATATGTAAGACACCTGCTTTATTTCTTTGCAAACAAATGCCCAGGCGAGACATGCATGAGGCTGGTTCTAATTTGGACAGTCTGAAATGCCAAAGTACATTAACAAAGTCCTGTTGGGCCCCAGAGCTTCTGTGATTTACTGTGCTGTAACGCCAAGGTGATCTATCATAATCATAGTCCTAAAACCAGAAACAATGTACAGGTTGTTACTGAGAGAAAAGGAGGTAGTATTCTGCAAAGTCATATTCTCACCAGGTGTGTGTGTGTGTGTGTGTGTGTGTGTGTGTGTGTGTGTGTGTACATGTCTGTGTCTCTGTGTGTATATGTGTGTGTACATGTGTGTGTATGTGTGTGTGTATGTGTGTGTGTATGTGTGTGTGTGAGTGTGTGTGTGTGTCTATGTGTGTTTTCCTGTTGGTGTTCTTCTACAAACCCAGAGCCTCATAAATACTAGGAAAGTGCTCTAGACTGAACACCCTGCTTAAATGATTGTCTAAAATCCAAAAATAAAACAGTATATTTTAATAATTGGATTAGCCCTTTAAAGTAGTTTCTCTGGCATTTTGATAGTGCCACTTTGTGTAGAAAGTTAATCATTTATGAGGGTAAATTGTTTAGCTTAATGAGTCTTCACTTTTCAAAAATAACTTTTCACTGTGGAAAATATTTTCCGATCTGTATGTTGTAAATATATAAGTAGTTTTTACCTAGAAATAACCTAAATGTTGCTGCTTCCTTATCCTGTGAGAGCTATTCAAGGGTCATGTTCCTTAAACTTCCAGTCTCATCCAAGTAGAAGTACTTTGTGTAGCTTTACAAGTAATGTATGTGCCTCACATCATTCCATCCATCCTACAAGGTGAAACCTCGTGAATGCTACGGAAGAGGGATTTACAGTGAGGTTCATATACAGCAGGGGCAGGAGGATCAGCATCTTCCGTGTTCACATGTGTGTGCATGTGCATGCACAGGAGTGGAATAACTGTTGCTTAAAATGTTGTATACAGAAAATACAGAGAACAGGTTTCAGTCTTAGCAGGTGGTCTAGCAAGAACTAATAAGACTCTCACCTTGACAGAAGATTCTTCAGTATGAAGCTGTGTGAGAGCATCAACATTCTAACCACTCATGTGTCTTTCTGTAACTTTCTGTGAGGCTAGGTGTGAGAAAAGAATGGGAATATGTTTTGTGTCCAATTTTTCATGTAGAGATATGTTGAATTTAGCAACAGTTTCTGCAATCACAGGAAATTTTGATATTGACACACGTCTTTCATGACTAAAGACTAACTTGCTCAGATGAGGGAAAACAAGTCAGTTTTCAAAACTTAATCAAGTAAGCAAATAAAAGTAAAACCCACTTGTGGGGCTTGTTTGCTTTGGTTTGGGGGGCTTTGTTTTGTTCTGTTTTGTTTTTTTAGATGTCTGGGTTTTTTGTTTTGTTTTGTTTTGTTTTGTTTTGTTTTGTTTTGTTTTGCTTATGATACACCTTGACTTTTTTTTTAAGGGACATATCTTCTATAGACCAGCAACAAGAAAATAAGGATGTAGTGGGTCAACACTGTATTTTGAAGGTGGAATACGCTCTTAAGAAATTCTTCAAAATGCAAATTTCCAAGTCATAGAAACTGAGTAGGGTTTTCAGTACCTAAAACAAATGTTGATTCTTTAAAAGTAAGGTCTAATTTGAACCATTTGGCGCAGTCACGGTATGAATGAGTAGGTTTCATTCTGCCTACAGATACTGCAGTTGTTACAGCTGGCCTCCTGGAAACATTTGCTTCAAAAGCTAGGACAGCGGTCACGTGAAAGAGGTCTGTGTGACTCGAGAGCAGCATACGCTTTGTTTACTTACACAACCAGGCTGCTCTGATGTATGTTGTGTATACGAGGGGTGCGTCTCTCTTAGGCAGTACCCAGAAGAAATATGTTTAAATGTAAAAGTTACTAAAACAAATGAGCAGGCCAAGATCCTTTCCCACATGATTTCAAGTGTTTCTCAGAAATTATCACAACATTGCTTAAAAACTTTCCCTAAGTAGTTCCCAGAATTTATTCAAACAGATTTTTTGTGTTAGCATTTTATCTTCCTTTTTTGTTTGCATGCACACACACACACACACACACACACACACTTATGCACACATATACAGGCACATATACACACAAACATTGGTCCACGGACACTTATGAATGCCAAGTCAAATAAATTTGTGAGACAAACATAGCTTTTGTAAAAAGGAGGAAGATTGGTTCTGAAGTATCAGAGTCCCCAGAGTTAAGGTTTGGGGCTAAAATAAGAACTTAGAAAGTTGGCTTAGCACTGGAGTGATAGTTTGACATGAAGTATTGTCTTCTAACAAGTCCTTGCATCCTTAGTTTTAGTGACCTGTGGTAAGTCTTGGGAGAATGGGAGAGTTTGTGACTAAGTTGTTTCTTCAGAGTTGTTTGTGTCGCCTAAAAGCATGTCTTCCTCCAACTGCATCTCATTTGAGAAAATGCCCCTGCAAGATCCAACTGTAAGGCATCTTCTCAATTAGTGATTGATGGGAAAGGGTTCAGCCCATTGTGGGTGGGCCCATCCCTGGGATGGTGGTCCTGGGTTCTATAAGAAAGCAGGTTGAGCAAGTCATGGGGAGCAAGCCAGTAAGCAGCACCCCGCTATGGCCTCTGCATCGCTCCTGCCTCAGGGTTCCCATCCTCTTCCTTCAGTGAGGAACTGTGATCAGGGTGTGTAAGCCAACTAAACCCTTTCCTGCCCAACTTTTCTTCTTTCTCCCCTCAAAACACCAGCCTCACTTCATCTGTATAGTGGGAGGATTGCCTCCATCTGTGTGATTTCAGATAAAGGTCCGAACTCACTGTGTTCTCCTCTTGCAAAATTCCTGGGTTGTATTCTGATACACATACTGTTCAGGGTAAGTCCAGCCTGAAGACAAGCGAAGAGAGCATCTGGATGTCTCAGTATGAGGTTCATGGACATAATCCATGCCAAATGTACTCTGGTATTGGCTCTGTGGACCAGAAGTCTCCAACATTTATGAGTGTATTGTCATTAATAAAAATACAGAGAATTTAGAAAGTAGAACTTTCTAAATTCATGTTTCAAAGTCAGTGAGATGGCTCAGTGGATAAAAGCTCTGGCTGCTTCCAAGATCTAAACTCCCTCCCCCAGATTCATCTGGTGAAAGGAGAGGACTACCTCCCCATGTTTTCATCTGACCTACAATTGTGAGCTGTGGCTCACATATACCCAAACAGAAACACATAAATAAGTCTAGGGATTAGTGCTATGGAGCTGTAAGTTCGTGACTAGAATGTTAACAAAAATTGTCTTTGTTGGTAAAATCTACGTAGAAATTTTCATGTTTAGTCCTCCTATCACAGATTGCCTTACATAGTTTACCTATAGAGACTACGAATATATGTTTGTATTACAGTCACGGGGTAATTTAGGAGGCAGAAATCTGTATATGTGGGAGTGTCACAAAATTTACCATAATTTAACTTCAGGATGAAGTTCACCAAGATATATGTTAAAGAAAACAATAAGGTTTGGCTAAACATACAGTGTGGGCAGAGACTAAAACGCACACTTCTGACAGAACATTACCATCGTCTCAGAGCTCCACAATGCCGCGTTCAGTCAGTTCGTTTCCACAGCGTCAGTCACTGGTAACTGCAATTAGAAGTCTGTTCTCGTAATCCCCCTTTTCTGAATTTTCATTCATTGCATTGGGAGAGTGTGCATCCATTCGGGATCTTTGCAAAGTTACCTATGTTGTAGCATGTGTTGAGAAGCTATGACTTTGTACTGCCCAGTAGCATCACGCTGCACAGCCATCCCACAACTTGTTTCCATTTAGGACCTAAGCATCTAGAAGATGTGACAAAATGTATCACGTAAGTTGTGGCCTGCTATCTCGTTAGTTTTAACTTAGCAATAACTGCTAAATGTTACCTGATAGAGTGTGCTTAAGCTTAAGTGGGCTTGAAATTCCAAAATACCTTCTATCTGAGATGTGCCTCTTGCCTTGATACTTGTGTTAACCTGCGAGAAAATGAACAGAAGACCTCCAGAGGAAGCAGGTCATGAAAACTTAATTGTCAATGTAGTTGTGATGAACTCTTCTAATAAAGTATGCCATGCAAGTCTAGACATGAAGTCAAAACACATTTCATAAAGTTCGTCATAAGGAATAAGGAGCCCTTAGAGTTTTGTGTCATTTAAGAATCTAAACATACGGAAGAGGACATATTTTTAGTTTTAAGCAAACCATTAGTGAATTTTCTTTTATGACTTACATTTGACTTAAAATTTCTACTTTTTTTTCTATCCTGTTAATAGAGTGACTCATTCTCTCTATGTGCTCGCATTAAAAATATTTTATTAACTATTTGAGAAATTTGCTCAATGTATCTTGATCACATTCATTACTACTCCACCCCTAACACCTCCCTAATCTACTCTCATCTCACCTCCCTACCCAATCCTCAGCTTTATGTCTATTTGATTAAGTTCAATAGCCCGTCAGCTCCAATTTGTGTTACACACCCACTCCTTGGTGTGGAGCCATCTGCTCAAGTATGACCAGCCTACAAGAAGCCACGCCACTGAAGAAAACTGACTCTCTTTCCACCAGAAGCACCGCCCAGTGCCCCTTAACTGCAGGGACTCAGTCCCTCCCTCAGCTCCATGCTCCAAGCGCCTTGCTTATCTTGTGCAGGTCTTGTGAAGTAAACCACAGCTGCTGTGAGTTCATGAGTTCATGAGTCCTGTCATGTACTGAAGACTGTGCTTTTCTTCAACTCTTTCTGACTTCTGCCTTCCACATTCTTTCCATCTCCTCTTGCACAATGGTCCCCGAGCTTTTGGAAAGCGTATGATATGGCTCTCCAGTTTGGGCTGTGTATTCTTCAGTCACATATTCTCTATATTTGACCAGTTGTAAATTTCTGTATTAACCACACTCCATGCACACGCGCGCACAAACACACGCACGCACGCACACATGCGCACACACATACACACACACACACAAATCAACTAGATAAATAAACTTCTCTGATGAGCTCTAAGAACTGCATTAATCTAAGAGTAGAGAGATACGAATTTACTTGCTATTTTGATACTGTGTCCATTTAGAAAAATAATACTAGTTCACCTTTGGAATCTGTGAGCTTCCCAGCTGTGGTTCTTAGCCAAATTTACAGAACTAAGCATGTTTTTCTTTCTCCGGAGCAGACTTTAAACCAAATCAGAATGTGATTGGTTAGCTCTGTCATGGTTGTGTCACTATTGCACCCATGAGCAAGTCTTTCCATGCTGGTCATTATGGCAGTGCACAGGGTTTACATCAGGGGAAAGGTAATGTTACTGATAACGTTTCAACCCCAGCAGGCTACAGAACACCTTTCAGTACTATGAGAGCTGTTCTCTCACAGTATGTATCAGTGTTCAGGATGTATCGGTGGTTGCCTCTGGGTTCCTGCTCTGTTTGGGTTCCTGTCCTGACTACCCTCAATGATAGACCATGATATAGAAATGGAAGTGGAAATAGTCCCTTTTCTCCCCAACTTGCTTTTTCGGTCATGGTGCTGTATCACAGCAATAGAATCCTAGCTGCTTACCTAGAGATGCCAAAGCAGCACATCCTGCTGCCATTGCTCCTGTTCACACACCAGAACTTGAATGTAAGATTCTGTTGCTGAAGACACCAACAATGGCTCAGAGGACAGGAAAAAGTAGAGTGGTACTGACCGTGGAGCATCTTGCTTGACAGCTCTCATAGTCCTGAAGGGTGTTCCGTAGCCTGCTGGGGTTGAGACATCACGACTAGCCATGATTTAGGCCTATGCAGAAGCCATGGAGGAGTGCTGCTTACTGGCTGGCTTAGCCTGCTTTCTTTTAGAATCTCAGACAACCAGCATCAGGGATGGCACCACCCACAATGAATGGGGCCCTCTCCCATCTATCACTAATTAAGAAAATCTCAGTTGAGTTTCCCTCCTTTCAATTAACTCTAGCTTATGTCAAATTGACATAAAACTACTCAGTGTACCTACCCCATTGTTACTCCTTTCCTCCTCATATCACTGACGGTCTACTATGCCCCTTACCTTACGGTCTTCTCCCTTTCTGCTAATGGTCACTTTCCTTAGATCCTACAGATACTTCAAATTAAGTACACAAATCTAAAGATTTGAAGCTAAGATCAACCTGTGAGTGGGAACATGAGACATTTGTCTTTCTTGGTATAAAGTTTACAGCTCCATCCATTTTCCTACACATTTCATAATGCCATCTTTCTTTACAGATCAATAAAATTTCATCACATATAGCCACCAGATTTTCATTATCCATTTATCAGTTGATGGATGTCTAGGCTGTTTCCGTGTCCTAACATGCCCTAACTATTGTGAATAGCTATGAATATGGATGGGCATGTGTCTCTGTAGTATGGGCTAGATACTCATGGGCTTACCCAGGAGGTGGACATTTAAGTCTTATGGAAGCTCTATTTCTAATTTTCTGAGAAAGCAGCAAATTGATTTCTACAATGGCTGCACGAATTTGCATTTCTGCCAACAGTATATGAGGGATCCCCATTCCCCACACCCTAGGCAGCATTTGTTGTCTTTTGTTTTCTTAATCCTAGGCATTCTGGTTACGGTAAGATGAGGTGTTGGTTTTAATTTCTCTGATTGCTAAGATGGCAGTTTCTGCTACTGCAGCTCTCTGGTGTAACCTGACACCAAGAATTGTGATAGCCTCAGCAGGATTTCTATTGCTTGGGAAAGCTTCGGTTATTCCTGTCCTTTGTGCTTCCATACGAACTTTAAGATTGCTTTTCAGTTTCTTTTAAGAATGGCGTTGAAATTCTGAGGGAGATTGCAATGACTATAGGTTGCTGTTGGTTAGGTAGTCATTTTCACAATATCAATCCTGCCGGTCTATGAACATGGAAGGTCTTTCCATCTCTCCTATCTTCTTCAATGTCTTCAATGTTACAATATTTGCATTCTACAAGTCTTTCACTTTCTTGGTTAGATTTTTTTTCAATTATATTTTTTATGTTACAGCTAATTTGATTGTTGCCCTGATTTCTTCCTCAGTATTGCCTGCCTCTTAGCAAATGAAGTAATGCTTTCAGTATGCACTGCATTTGGTGTTGCTCAGCTTTCCATGAACAGAAAGAGGACAGTTATTTTCCTCTGTGCTGTGACATGCAAGTGGCCTGCTGCAAACACATGTGACCTCATTCTTACTCTGATCTTGAGATCACTTGGTAGGTCCATCCCAACACTGCTTAGCTGGTCTCTCCTTTATATCTCTATTGTCCATCTCTCCAAATGAGATTAACCAGCCAACCTACCATTGTATCTGGAAACCACAAGTCTTGTAAGAGGCTGCAAGGAGAGGGTCAGCGTGAACTCTTGAAATCATGACAGCTAAAAACAAATGGTGTTTAAAAAACATTCTTCTAGGCTGGGCATGGACTTGAGATATAGAGCACTTCTTACTTTACTCAGTACCTTGGGTTTAGTCCCCATCCTAAAGACAACAAACAACACCAAGAAACACTCTGCAGATCTATTTAAGAACAGATAGCTATCTATAAGGAATATGACATTTTCTATGAAGTAATAGGATGTCTGTTCATGTAACAGGGTTAAATGTTAGTATTTTATTCATTTTAGACTTTTACTGAACCTGATAAAACAGGTTTTTAATGCTTGCTACTTGTTTTTCAACTTTTTAAATTAATAGTATAGCCAGTTATTTACAGAAATCTAATACTTATAATCACACCTTACATTTAACTAATGGTACAAATCATATTATCATCTTCTTTTGTAAATATCATTTTCCAGTCTAATAGGTTGGAGGTCAGTGAATTCTGGTTACAAATAGAAATAAAGTCTAAAGGAATTAATTCACAAATCAGGAAGTCAGGAGTTCAGTTTTATACTTAGACTTTAATGAATACATATATAAGACTGGTGTCATGTTACATGCTGGTCAGTGTGGCCATAATTTTCCTATGTCTACATATGCCAGCATTTTGCTTGGCTAGTACTCACTCCACTGCAGTATCTCATTTTTTATGACTCCTGTTCACTTGAGAAAGTTTATTTGATTATCTTTACTTCTCAAACATGGAGGCTGTCTAGTTTTTCCTCCTAGTCAATCTTGAATCAATATTTAAATACAGTAAAAATAAATTACTAATAAAAATCCACGCCTGTAGTTACTGTGATAGAATTAAGTTGTCCTAAAGTTTTTCAAATGGTTAATAGCTATGATAAATTACTTGACGTTCATATTTTGGTGTTTGTTTTTGTTGTTGTTTGTTTCTTTGTTCATAAGGTCTTCAGGCTGACACTGGTCCATCCAAATCAGTGGTTCTCAAACTATGGGTCGTAACCCCTTCAGGGGGTTTCATATAAGATATACTGCATATCAGATATTTACATTATAATTCACTACAGTAGCAAAGTTGTGAAGTATCAATGATATGATTTTATAGCTGGGGACACCACAACATGAAGAACTGTTACAGCCTTAGGGAGGTTGAGAACCACTGTAAATGACTATAAAACATGCTGGTCTTAGCCACTGAGTGGGAGTCACTACACTAGACCATCTGTCCCATAGAGTTTCAGTAAATGCTCTGCTCATTGCCATTGATGTTTTCTTCTTCCTTTAAACCAGCATACTCATAAATATACTAAAACAAGGAGCTTGTGAACGCCTAACATCCTTCCCCGCCCCAGTTTTTACATTTGCAAATATGATAGTTACTAGGTAATGTGATCAAATAGGAATGAAAACTTCTTGGGAAATATCCAGTGGAGGCCGTTGCGTTGCTGGGATCCAGAGGATACTCAAAAGAGTCCACTGACCTCCAGAAATCGGTGGTGTTCTTCACTATACTTCTAGTAGACATTATCTTCATACCTTGTGTTTAACTTAACAGTAAAACTTCCTTTTTTTGTGATTCAAGCTAATAGTAAAGATCTGCTCCTCCCTTACCTGCACTTTCCTTTTAAACCCAAATGAAGTAGCCTTAATGTCATAGCCTTAATTTTGGTAGAGGTAGCTACTGAGAACTAACAGAATTCTGAACAGCAGTCATTTTAGAAGTGGCAGCAGGCACTGTAGCAGCCAGGAGTAAAAATAAACCATGTAGAATAGCTGTGTACCATGGAGAGAGATGGGAAGATGAGTGAAATAAGATGATGGTGGTGTTTTTGATGATGGTTCATATTGGTTGCTATGGTTTCTCCGGCTCATTTAATTCCATAGACTGTGGTCTGTGTATGTATGTTGACCTATAGTTTGAGGTTCAGGATGCCTGGACAGAACCTGGAGATGACATGATTGTACCCTAACTACTCAGGCGGGGGTTCAGCCTAACAGAAAAGAAGCAGTGATATAAAAGAAGGCAGAGCATAGTTCTAGATAGCCTTGCTCTACAGTCTATTCATCATCCTGACTACGCAGTGTGTCACAGAATGATGTTCACTGTGTACTGTGGAGACAGTGAACTGAAACATCAGAATTTTGCCATTCAAGTCTTGGACTTCAGGAGAGCTTCTTGGAACCTTCCAAGAGGTCTCACACTTCACTTCTGATTTCTTACCTGTTTAACGTTCCCCATACTCTGGATATGATCCTGGCTGCATGGAGGTGAGTGGTGCTGTCAATGAAACAATGAATTTAAAATCAGTTTCCTTGCTTACCATTTTTCAGCACCAACATTTCCTTCTGTTCCCCACATCTTAAAGACGAGGCTCCGAGTAACACCGGTAGCTTTTAGTGCCATTGTCTAGTGGCTGTTGCAGCACTCCAGAATCTTCTGAAGTTACTAGCCGCCCATGGCATTACATACTTAACAGAGAGCTTGTGAGAACATTTCATCTTATAGGCAATTATTTCTGTGTATTTAGGAAGGGACAAGCATTTTGACAGTTTACATAGGAAAGGACAAACTGATACAAGGAGATACAACTATCATAGCTGATTTCAAAAAGTAATTCAGATAAATATGGATAGCCACTCATTCACACTAGCTTTGACGATTCTGAATATGACAGTGTCTAGAGGGAAGTTCATATCCAAAGGCTGAGGATAGGCGTTTCCATTGCAAGAAGGGTAAAGGTTCTTTATTCTCATACTGTTTCTCTAGAGGGACATCACAGGGAATCATGACATAGTTGTTGAAACAAGGGAGTCAAGGTTGATACAGCACTGTTTACTGTTGTTGAATATAGAGTCTTTCTGCATGTTTTACGAGTTTTTCCACTAATGTTATCTTTTCTGGTCTAATATCCCTAGGACCACACAATTACATCTTAACCCCTCCTGCTGTAACTGTTGTTTACAAAGAAGAAATGACCGACTCTCATATCACACTTTGAAGAGTTTTATCCAGTATTTAATAGACTGCCTCTCACTTTGGTTTTCCTGATCCTTTCTTATGACTAGGTTGAAGAAAAAGAAATGTTTATAAGACCACCCTTGGCAATCGCCATATGCCGTCAGGAGTACAAGATGCTGATATATCTTCCTCCATTGATGTTAACTTTGATCAGTCTCTCAGGGCAGTGTCTGTTAGATTTCTCTAGTGTCAAGTTACAATATTTGTCTTTGTAATTAATAACTGTGTTGTCATTTTAAGTTTGTTTTGGTGCTGAACCCAAGACCTTACACATGCTAACCCTGTTTCCTACAGCTGAACCACTTCTCCAACTCCCTAAACAACACTTTGTTTTTCTAGAAGGTTTCTGGCTTTCATAAGCTGATGGTCAGAGTTGGAGCAAATGTCATACACAGGAGACTGCAAAGGTCCCCACTCCTGGTGGGTCTAAGAGATGAGGCCTTAAAAAATTCACATAGTCATTATTTAGCTGTTTGAATAGATTTCTCTCAGCCCATGCTAAAATGGATTGCCTGACATTATGTTGCGGGATTTTTAAGTCCTACCTCCAGGCAAATCTCATAGTTACTAGCAAAAATGAAAGTGTGAAATGCTTTTTAATGTATATTTAACAACACATAGTCTGATGGCTGCTGATGTGTAGTCTCTGTGGACTTCCCTTGCTATCAGAGGAGGATGCTGACAGACAACTTTTTACATGTTTATTCTATCTAAAGCCAACACATGCTTTTCAAATATCTATTCCCGTCCTTCACAACAAAATCCTAAAATGTCTTTTACTTGAAGAGTACCTCAAATGTTAAATGGCTGGATTACAATAATTTTTCAAGAAGGGGAAGTTGCCATTCACAAGTGATATTTCCTTTACCTCATGAGAGCCTATGCTCAGCCAGGATTAAAGTACAGCCATTTTAAGAAGACAATATGCATTGGAGTGCTGGGGTTGTGCGGGAGAAACGCTATTTTACTAATTTATTTTTAAATTCCAAAAGTCACGTGACTCCTACTTAATGGAATATCTGTCATATCTGTCATTGAATCTGGTGACAGGTCTGCTTGAATCAAAGGAGTATATTTCATGAACTGTACTTAATTCTTTCCTATGGTGTCATTATTTAACAAGAATTAGGGTACACTTTTTTTTTGCATTTATACTAGGTTGCACAGCAAGAGTTCACATCTTATACTAATATATGCTAAATGGTTGCATAGTATATACATCACTGTTGTTAAAGTGACAGTACTGAAGGCATTTTAGATCGCAGAGCCCCAGTGGTCTGCATTTTGTTTGCTTTGACATCATTAAACTCATTCTGTTTCTATAACTGCGACCGTAATTGCTGCATTTGCACGGCAAAAGGAAGTTTGCTTCGTGTGTTAACTTTTATTAACACTGCTTACGTGCTGTGCTGTTTTCTGTCCTTGCTCTCTGTGTTTCATAAGCTGGCAGAGCACCTTCAGTTGCATTGAATAATTATGCACAATCAATAAGTTTCTGTCTTTGTCTTTGTTGTTTCTTTGATGTGGCCTGTAGGACGCTGCTGGCAAAGTGCTGGACCGCTGGGCCATCATGTCTCGGGAAGAGGAAATCATCACCCTTCAGCAGTTTCTGCGGTTTGGGGAAACCAAATCCATCGTGGAGCTTATGGCCATTCAGGAGAAAGAAGGGCAAGCTGTGGCCGTGCCGTCTTCAAAGACAGACTCGGATATAAGGACTTTCATCGAGAGCAATAATCGCACCAGGAGCCCTAGCCTCCTCGCCCACTTAGAGAACAGCAATCCTTCTAGCATTCATCATTTTGAAAACATACCGAACAGCCTTGCCTTTCTGCTTCCATTCCAGTATATAAACCCTGTCTCTGCCCCACTGCTAGGGTTGCCACCCAACGGGCTGCTTTTAGAGCAGCCCGGACTGAGACTGAGGGAACCGAGCATTTCAACCCAGAATGAGTACAACGAGAGCAGTGAATCTGAAGTATCGCCTACACCATATAAGAGTGACCAGACGCCCAATAGAAATGCCCTGACTAGCATCACTAATGTGGAACCCAAAACTGAGCCAGCGTGTGTCTCCCCCATCCAGAATTCTGCCCCAGTCAGTGATCTAAGCAAACCTGAACACCCAAAAAGTTCATTCCGGATTCACCGTATGAGAAGGATGGGGTCGGCCTCAAGGAAAGGAAGGGTTTTCTGTAATGCCTGTGGGAAGACATTCTATGACAAAGGCACTCTCAAAATCCACTACAATGCTGTTCACCTGAAGATTAAACATCGATGTACCATTGAAGGCTGCAACATGGTCTTTAGTTCCCTTCGAAGCCGGAATCGCCACAGTGCAAACCCCAACCCCCGCCTTCATATGCCTATGCTAAGGAATAACCGAGACAAAGATTTAATTCGGGCTACATCAGGAGCCGCCACTCCAGTCATAGCAAGTACAAAATCAAATCTCACACTCACGAGTCCTGGCCGGCCCCCGATGGGTTTTACCACTCCTCCACTAGACCCCGTCTTACAGAACCCTCTCCCAAGCCAGCTGGTATTTTCTGGGCTAAAGACTGTACAGCCAGTTCCTCCTTTTTATAGAAGTTTACTTACGCCAGGGGAAATGGTGAGTCCTCCAACCTCCCTCCCAACCAGTCCCATCATTCCAACCAGTGGCACCATAGAGCAACACCCTCCTCCACCCTCTGAGCCAATAGTGCCAGCAGTGATGATGGGTACTCACGAGCCCAGTGCTGACCTGGCACCTAAGAAAAAGCCTAGGAAGTCAAGCATGCCTGTGAAGATTGAGAAGGAAATTATCGATACTGCTGACGAGTTCGATGATGAGGACGATGATCCTAATGATGGTGGGACTGTGGTCAACGACATGAGTCACGGCAATCATTGTCATTCCCAAGACGAGATGAGCCCAGGCATGTCGGTGAAGGACTTCTCTAAGCATAACAGGACCCGGTGCATTTCAAGAACTGAAATAAGAAGGGCTGACAGTATGACATCTGAGGACCAGGAGCCCGAGCGGGACTATGAGAATGAGTCCGAGTCTTCAGAGCCTAAACTCGGTGAGGAGTCCATGGTAGAAGATGAGCACATTCACAGTGAGGTGAGCGAGAAAGTCCTGATGAACAGTGAGCGAGCCGATGAGAACCACAGTGAGCCCTCGCACCAGGATGTCATCAAGGTCAAGGAGGAATTTACAGATCCCACTTACGACATGTTTTACATGAGCCAGTACGGACTATACAATGGCGGGGGGGCCAGCATGGCTGCCCTGCATGATAGTTTTACATCGTCTCTGAATTATGGAAGCCCTCAAAAATTCTCCCCTGAAGGTGACCTGTGTTCTAGTCCAGACCCCAAAATCTGTTACGTGTGCAAGAAGAGCTTCAAAAGCTCCTACAGCGTGAAGCTTCACTACAGGAACGTTCACTTAAAAGAGATGCATGTCTGCACAGTGGCTGGCTGCAACGCTGCCTTCCCCTCTCGTCGAAGCAGAGACAGGTCAGTAAATCTCCATTGGCTCCTCCTGCTGAGGGTGGGGGACCAGTTCAGTCAAGGCGGACTCAGAAGTTAGATGTTTTTGATGCACCGTAAGGATTGCCCATATTGACCACATGATCACGAAACTGCCATGCTCGATGAAGGCTTTGTGTATTCAGTGCTTGTTGTGATTAAGCATGCAGAATCATGTCATCTTACCTGGTAATGCACGCCATTTTTCTCTGTGTATGTGTATATGTCTGTGTACGTGTGTGTTTTCATGCATCTAGGTGTGAATAAGTTAACAGTACATGGTTCCTTGTCTCCCCATGAACCTTTTCTTAGAAGCCACAGCTCTTATTTCATATATATATATATGTATATATATATGAATATGTATATGCACACATTTTCTTTGCCTTGTGGCTTTTAAATTAAACCAATATATTATCTTCACACACACATATTTATCCAATATAGAAACAGAAATTTACGGATGGAAAGAACCATAGGTCCAGGACATCGAGACAGCCTTCATTGCCGTAGGTATAACCAGAAATGTTATCATTCCTTACATGAGTATTTAGTGTGTTCTTCAGTTCATTAAGAATCATGAAACTATCAGAAGATGAGGCCAAAATAATTGTTGATGTGGTGGAAGAGTCTGGTGGTGTGGATTTCTTTATTTCAACTCCATGGTGTCTTTGAGCACATCTCTAAAATGTGCTCTGCCATGGGACCTCACCACAGAAGTGGGGACATGCCTAAGTTCATACTTTAGCATCAGTTAGAATATATTACGTACAGCCCTCGGATGACATCACTCTCTAGTTATGTAACTGTAGCTCTGAAACCATGAGACGTAAGCAGAGGCAGCTGGTCCTAAACCGACCATGCTCTGTATTACAGAATGAATGGAATGTCAAGGTGGGGATTCATTGGTAGACAATGAGGTGGTCCTTCACTTCTGCAGGATGAGCCTTTGAGGAAATCTTTTACATAGTACCCCAGCCCAACTCAGATCACACACCACCCAATCCTTCCTACTTCAAGGGATGTATCATTTGGTTTACGCTAACTTTTTAATATTTTTCAGGTAGAGTTGTATTTAATAGTTTTAATGTATGTATGTATATGTATATATGGAAAAAACAAAATTAATGAGTTTTCCAAAGACCTATCTATTGGACCATCATCCTATTCTAGTGTTTCTTTGTTGGTCTTTGATGAGGCAGAAAGTAATGAAAGCCCCCTGGGACTGACGTGGCAGTCCATCCTGTAATCATTGCGCTTGGAGGAGCTGGGGACAGCCAGTTAGAGCCCAGTATGGGCTACTAAACCCCTGTCTTGACTTTAAGGCAGTTTGACCTGTCTTTGAAACATTTTCATATATAAAAGATCAATCATGTTTATTAATGAATATACATATTTTTCTTTTAATTGACACAGAAGGGGCCAAATTCTATTCTTTTAATGATTCTCTACCTCCACTATCATGGTTCTATTTCTAAAAGGTGTGTGTGTGTGTGTTATGTTCTCTTCATTTCCCAGCTCTCACTGAGAGCTTCAAGGAATTCCAGAGAGTATACCAATTCTTCAGTACTGCTACCACCCATTCCAAAATTGTAATAATATCCTCAGATTTCAAGCAGTATATTAGAAATGATAAGGTTAATGCATTGAAAATTTTTCATTGAAAAATTTAAACAAATATAAAAGACTTGTGAAAACTTGCATAAAATATTTATAAAAATGGAGTGTTTGAAGACAAGCCAACACATAAGCTTATTTGCATGAATTCCTTTCACATTTTAGTTTGCTGAAAACACCACAGTTCATAACACTGGACAGACTAGCGAAGGGTAAGATAGGGACCCACACTTGGTGCTTTCACTAATGAACAGTTAGTAGAAAACACAGGTGCTCCTGTGTCTGTGTCTGGACACAAAAGGAAGTGCTGTGGAGGTAGAATGTGTTTGAGGAAAAACATTTACTAACAGACAAAGCATATTTTAGTTGCTGCTTTTATTGTAAGGACTGGGGAGGTTAGCCAGTGCCAGCCACGCAGAAGTTAGAACCGTTGTCTTCTAAGCACAGAGGACTACAGATGTAGGAGGATACATTGTATGAGGGGGAACTAGCATACTACACTTAAACTTTTTCACTTTAGATTTTTATCACATGATAAATGACAAAATTCAGATTTAAAGAAATTATTATAAAGTGAGAACTTTTGATTCTTGATTTTAATTTGGCTTTCAAATTAATGGACAGACGTTTTGATCCCAGGCTAAATTTTAATAAAAACGTACTTTTAAGTTTGGCTTGTTGTTTTATCAAATAAAAGTATTCATCCTGTTGAGATGATGACTGAAATTAAGAGAGCGATGTGAGGCTAACTGCCACCAAGATAACAAGAAACAGTGATGCCACTGAGTCTTCCTGACTCTCAGGACGTGGACTTGGGAACATAATTAAATTCCTCTTTTGGACTTTAACCATCTTCCATGAACGATGTCAGCCAGTGGCTGTGTCCCCTTGCACAGAGGCTCTCGGGTCTTGTCTCTCATCTGCCTTTGATTTACCCTGTTGGGTTTCTCCTTAACTGCTATGCAAACTCCAGAGAGCCTGTCTTCCCTTCCTTCAGGCAACTGCGATGGCATAGACCCATTAGGACTTTTCTTACCTTTCTCTTTAGCCAACAGGCCTTTCCAAGAAAGGTCTCCCGTGTCTTTAGACCTCCTGTCTCCAAACTGTTCTTTCTACTCTGAAGAGGCCTAGCTTCATCAGTCCCTGTCTTCCTTGTACAAATAAAGCACCAGAGGGGCCATTCCTGGTGGGAACTATCATGTGATTGCTGAAGAGCAAAGGGCTCCTAGGACACCAGTAATAAAACTTCACAGGGTTTCCTCCTCTCCTCTCTCTGACAGTGCCTTGTCCTTCCAGTACCTTATAGGAGTTGGAAGCACAGGGGGTGCATTTGGGGTCATCTTAGGCATGTGAATAAGATGGAGATGGAAGGATGTTAAGTGTTTAGGTTTGACAGTGAGAGAAAGACAATGCATGTAAGGTTTGTCAGGGCTGACAGTAGACAGCAGCATTACCAGGGTAGCCTTCTGTGTGTACTTGTCAATAACGGTATATTTGCTCAACCAAAAGTCCGCATTCATGACAAAGAACAAGCTAGTATGCACGACTCATTCACCTAACCACTAACCAGCTGGGAGAATGACCTTTTTTGAGTGGCTGAGTGAAATGTAAACCATTTACTAAGGGGTGTGGTGCTTGGAGAGGATTACCACATTGCTTCCTTATTTATACCCTGATTTTTCTACTGCTGACTTGTAGTTCTGTCAGGGAATGGGAGGCTGGGTTGTAGAACTGTGTACATGACATATGCCTCACGAAGAAGTCCTGCCCACGTGGCCCGGAACTGCAGTGCTCATAGGAGCATGATAGTCACACTGGGCACAACGTTTCCTGTGTACATTCTGTGCTCATCCTCTGACATATGTTTGAGCCTTGGGATGGTTCGCTGGCCACTCACCCAATTGTGAGAAAAGCCCATACATTTGCTTCTTATTTGGACGTGGGGGTGGCAAACCAACAGCTAAATCCAATTCTGTTTTCCTCAGTTTGCTCTGGGGGTGAGAGATGTTTTTTGAAACCCTGTCATTCAGTCGAAACGGATGGTCTGTATAGAAAGACATCGTCATCCTTGTGACCTTTGCTTTGTTCCTTTGTTACCGTCTCAGAGTAATTGCTGAAGTCTGTCATACATTTTATCAGGAAGGTAAATGCCTCTTCTTGATCTTTAAGGTATGTAGAGGTTGGTTCAGCCAGATGAATAAATTTTAAAACAAAATAATATCCGCCTAGGGTGATTTATAAATAAATATGAGGCAGCCATTGATTCCAAGTGTGAACCTTCTTTTTGATTGCTAGTTAAATCAGTCCAAATTTAAACACGTAAACTTCTTGATTCGTAGGGAGGCAAGACATCTGTATTTGGTTTGTTAAAACCTGCTGATGTCTCCAGAACTAAATTTGTTCATGTATAGGCCTCTGGGTAGCCATAGCTAAACGCAGAGATGTATAGGTTCTGCTCACCTTATTACCTGACTTCTAGCCCTGTACAGGTGTGCAGGAATAAATTAACATGCGCTCCTCCGACGAGCCACTGCATATATTAACAGCAGAGGTGAAGACGTGCCAGCATGCTACCTGCCTCCTGTTATCACCTTCTCATCAGAGCAGATCCATCTTTCCATCATTCTCTCCGTTTGGAAACTTAGAGAGAACTTTTATAGAGAGGGAGCTTTTCAATAAAGACCAGGCGATACCTCCAAGACACAAGCCACTTAGCACCAGTTCAAGGGAACTATTAGTATATGTGCCCTAATGTAATTAGCTGTCAAATAGTGTGTTAATCCTCAGAGGAGAGCCTCTTAATAGATAGCAGCTTCATTTTCCTGCATTGTGCCCAACCCAATCTCACTTCTCTGTTTTCAAAATTCTTTACGAAGTGGAGTTGTGTAGGTCCTCTGGCTTTTAAACCTTAAGAGATGTTTCCCCACGGCTCCTCCTCCGTTAGGTTTCACAATAGAGCCGGAAGATCAATAGGCCTTTTGTACTTATTTCCATTACTTTCCATCAAAAGCAAACAAACAAAGTAATCCCCCTCCTGAGTAATTGCTGGTTGTGCCCTCCTCAAGCAAAACTTTGGTAGTAAGATAAACTTCCGGTGTCATTCTTGTCCCTGGGGTTCTTTTTATACACTGGGAGAAGAGCAGTGAGCAAAACGGTCTCCTTGTATCATGGGGAGAGACTCTGTCAAGCCTAAAGTGAGCCTTGGATCTTCCTAATGACCTCCTGCTGGCCCAGCTGGATGCAAGACAAGCTCATTTAAACCTCTGCTGACCTTTCACTCCTCCAGAAGAACTGCAGCCTTCACTGCCACCATCTTCAGAGCCGTGTGCCACAGAGTCAGCACAGGGGCCAGCAAACGATTTCCCTTGCACGTGCAAAGAGGTATTTTCTAAATTCTGTAGAGTGAAGTTCCTATGAAATCTCCAGTGACTGAGCGGCTCCCACTACAAACAGAACGCTTCCAACAAGCCTTAATCCTTGCCCTTCCTAGAAAGGATCATGCCATTCTTCTTAACAGCATTGAAAATTCTGGCAAAATACCAAAGAAGGCACATCTTTAGTACCCAGGCAGTATGTTCATGACAAACTAACAGGACAACCAAAGGGTTGTTTCTCCTGCCTCCTGTTTCTGGGCCACCAAAACTAATAGGCTATGTTTTTATTCTTCTAATCTTTCTTTCTTACGAGAAATGTCACTTGAGATACTTGTTTCCACAGGCAGTCCTGATAGTAAGAAAGTGACATGAGACTGTGTCTATACATTAAAATTCTCAGGTAACCCTGGCAGGGTCCCTGCCCCTAAAGTAAAAAGCTTCTAGGAAGCATCTACTTTTAAGTATTGTTTGTTCCTTGTTTCCAAGGACAAGGAGAGATGTCGCTGCTGAATCTCACCTGGAGGCTGTCCTTCCTGTTTCCTAAGACCACTACTCAGACCACTCAGAAGAGATGATGGAATGTTTTCACCACAAGACTCTCAGGACCTTCAAAGTGACGAATATGGCAGTCTATGATAGAAGTTTGTACTTGCCAAGAAATTAGAGTGTTAAAATCTTAAAAGAAAGTGTAGTGACCTTGATTCTCGAGTGCCGAGACCTGTGCTCATGAGAAGCAGGCAAGCCAAGTCAGTGGAAGAGGGAACACCTTTCAGGAAAGGACGGTTCTTCTAAAGTCGTGTCACATAAGGCTACACTTTAGGAAAAAATACCTACGTTTTATGTCCTAACACAAACTGTTTGAATTAAAACGAGAGTTGTAAATTCCTGGTAAAAAGCTGTCAGGCTGACATGTTAGTGATCTTAACTCTAGTATTTTATGGAGTTTATTACTTCTTTTATTAACTAAGGGGGAAAATGTTACCCATTCCAATTTAATTCCTTTTCTTGCTTGCTCTAATTTTTACTTTACCCTGGGAGAGAGAGAGAGAGAGAGACAGAGACAGAGAAAGAGAGAGAGACAGAGAGAGAGAGAGAGAGAGAGAGAGAGAGAGAGAGAGAGAGAGAGAGAGAAAAGCCAAGTGATTCTATCCGAAGGTATGTAGGTTATAGCTTGTGCATAGACAAATCTGAAGGCTATCTGGCTACTGCGGGCCGTGTACGTGTTCTCACATAAGAGCACCGGTGCTACCCGTGTGTGTTTATATGTGGAAACGCACTTAAAGAGAGACGCAAATATGTCTTAGGACACGATAAATGAAGTTACTCCCATCGCGCTGATGGAACATAGGAAGGTTTTCTAGGTAAGACTGCAGAGACAGAGGTAAGAGCAGGCCCTGGGCAGGAAGGCTCTGAAGGCTGATGGCTGATTGGGGAAAGCTGCTCTAAGTCTGTCACTGAGGGGGCACTGGTGGGTCACTTTGCTCACTAGTAATTGTGTTTTACAGACTTCTAAAGCAATTGGCCCAGTCAGTCCCAATTCAATAAAAGTGGAGAGAGAGGGAGAGAGAGGGAGAGAGGGAGGGAGAGAGCACTTTTGTTCTATTTTTTACTTGAAATTATTTCATTCAGCAGTCTGTCTTTTTTATTACCAGGACTTGACATTAGCACTCCAAGCTATATTAGCATCCATTTCAACAGTTCAGTAATGGTATTAAAAAAACACTTAACTTCAACGGTGAATGGTTGTATGACAGAACCATAAAAAATCCACATTAAAAAAAAAAACTTATGTATTTGTCCCAGCAAATTATTTTTCACTTGTTTAACCACTTCAAAACTATGTTCTCATGACGAGTATTCAAAAACGCCATCTTTCCTCAGAGCGTGGACTGTGTAGCTCCGTGGGCCTTGGGGCTGGGTGTGGGGGAGGAAGAAGGAACCCCCTGGTGAGAGGGAAGGTAAAGCTGTTGTTTACCTGTAGTTAGATTACCTTCCATTCATCAGCAGAGATGGAATTGGCAACCTCAGAGCACCCAAGGTGGAATTCTTGGATCTCGGAGCCTGACTGGGATTTGATTTTGAAGCGAACACTCTCCAAACTTGGGAGCAGAGCCTAAGCACTTTGGCACTGTGGTGTGCTCATAAATGACTACATTAGGTTCTAAATTTTGATTAAACCTTCAGTAATTAATCAATGCTAGACACGAAGCAGTTGGCAAGGTCCAGAGCTGCGAACTGTTTAAGACATAAAACATTACGAAGTAATTAGAAATATGCTCCTTCAAGAGAAGGGTTGCCTTCAATAAAGACGTAAATGATAGGGCCCTGTTTATTGTGGATGTAGGCAGCCAGAGCAATATGATAAACTGCCGGAGACACACACATCAGTAATCATCCGCATTATTAGCACCATTAATCATAATTCCAAAAATATGACAGCGGCAGCCAACTTTTTGACCAATTTTGCTTCTGTCTGTTGGCCATTATAACTTCGCTAATAGACCGCAGAGCCCCTTTGCGTGGACGTTTGCATTGAGAATGGAAGGTTAATTATATTTGAGCTGCTGATTTCCTCTCTCCTTGGAAAAGGCTTAGCACTTTGACAATCCCAGGAGCTCAAGGTTGTTAAACCAGTAAAAGTACTTTATTGAAATTTTCTTTGTTGGTGAGGAATGAGATGTTTCAAATGAGATATAAGCGCCAGGCTGGGGCAGCGCTAATGTTTCTTGCTCCGAAGTGATCCTTGGACAGCAAGAACTTGGTGGTTCTTTAGACCGCTTCGCCTCCCTGCTTCTAGTCTGCCAGCAGGTAAAGAGTTCAGCCACGGACGGTGGGATGCCAGGAAACTCCACAAGATTAGCGGTAGTGTCAACCATCCCTGTAAGAAGAGCATGCTGGGAGTGGCTCGTGACAGTAGGAGCAGGAAGCAGCTCTTTACTAAAACAGTTTGCGGGTATGAAAAAGGTCACAAACATCATCTGGGTGTCTCTGCGAGTTAAAGTGTTTAGCATGATAGGTAAGCTACTAGTGGGTTAACTGAAGTCCTCCATGTGTCATCTGGCAGGCTTGCCCGCACGTGAACACATAGGAAGGTGAGATTCTACTCACCTGTGTTTTCAAGTTCATGACTTTCATTTTCCACACAAAGTTCTAGATAAAGCCAAGGTGAAGTGATATAGAGAGTCCTGCAAGATGCTGTCTCTTTACATGGGAACTTAGCCCTGGTGCCCTCTCTTAGGACCACGAAGTAACTGTTTGATTGATACAAAACATTTAAAAACCTTTCCTCCCAGAAATTATGTTCTTTTAAAATGATCTCAGAAAGAAATCAGTGTCCCATAGTTTACCGAGGGAAAAAAAAAAAAAAAGAAAGAAAACTTAACAATGGAAGACATATTTGAATGTGGAAAAAGCAGTTTATTCCTGTTATTGGTGGGAAAAAAAATCTTGTAAATCGTTTAAATCAGACAAAAGAATATGGAGCAGAAGATGTGAAGGTTGTTTCTCTTTTCCAGCCCTCCGTAGATATAAAACTTAAATTTACACCTCAGATTATGCTTAAAAGAGAAATTTCTTTCTCTTCCCCAACAATAACTCAATAACTGAACACCAGATGAGCTGCCTGGTTCAGAAATTTCCCATAGCTGTGAAAGCATAGCCTGTTCACAGTGTGACACTCCCCAGCACAGTGCAACAGGTACGACGGAATAAACAGCACCCTTAAAAAGCCTCCTCCTGTGAGGTACAACCCAGGCTGTCATTGGATATCAGTTCTCTACTTAACCTGAGCATGCAGCACACACAGTCTCTGTCTACCCATCTGCCCTCCCAAATGCCATCGCCGTGTTAACATTTTTATGCATTCCATAGCAATGACAAATTGTTTTCTAACTGTAGTGCCAAATTTAGTATGCAAAAGACATGTTTGCCTCTGCCAGCAAACCAATAATTCTCGCTAACATCTTCAGAGTTACAGCATTTATAAAGTCGCAAAGTGGAGTAAACAAACCATCTGTTTGGCTTTTCCATATATGTCATGCTTTCTTATTAGCATATTACGATTCATTTAGTAAACAAATTTGGTGATTTCGTTCATGTCAGAGTTAGATCGGAAGCCTGAAGATGATTAACATTCCCGGGACAAGCACATTAATACATTGCTTCCTCTGCAAAGTTAAATGGCTTCTCAAGAGAATCGCCCCTTGTTGACAAGATGAGACTGTCAATTTTGTTTGTCTGCCACGTTAGGGGCCATGAGGGGATGGCAGGCTCTGAGAGAGGGGAGTCGTGTAGGCAGCATAATTCACCGCGAATTGAGAAAAGAAGTCTAATTCTGATAAATGGTCGACCCCAATACATCCTACCTGTTATTACAACAGACGTGCCATATCTGTGCAGTAAATTAGTTAATCCCCTAAAGGGTTTGGTGGGAGCTTATCTTCAAGTGAATGATTTGAATGTAGAGGGAACTGCCTGCGTGACCAGTATGGTTGATTTGTTTTACATTGAAAAGGGTTGAAATAACTGAATTTCATATTTTGTTAATTTGCAAGAATTTGCCTAGTTCTTATTTCTTGCATCAAGTACCCATTTGTTTTGGGGTTTTTTGAGAATTACCCACTAGAATTTTACATTGAATTTCTTCCTCAGCTTAGGGGAAGATATTCAGACTGTCTGGAGAGAGCCTTTAGTGAAAATTCTGGAACAACTACAGTTTTGCTTGTTTTTTCAGAAAGGGGGTAGTGCTAAAATGTCACTTAACTCATTTAGGTGTGAGCACATGACTGATTAATAATTAATTAATTAATAATGCAGACACCTTGCAGTGAATGCAGTAGTCAGTGTCATAGCGGCCCAGCTAAGAAGTGAAGGAGAAGCAGGGCCCATCTTTTATTTCTGAGGATTTGAAGAGTGAGTTTGCATTTCTGTTTGGAAGTATTTCCCTAACTAACGCTGCATTCACATCAGGCACATGTACTTTAGTAGATTTTATTTTTTTTTAAAAATCCCCTTTTCTGCCTTCTCCCCTCTCCTCATGCACATAGACAGCTGACACTTCACGTCCAGCAGTTCTATATCCGTGAATTCAACCAACCACAGACAGAAAATGTTAAAGAAAATCATGACGGCCCCCAACAGCATTCAACACATAGGAACATTGTTTTCTAGTCACTATTTCCTATATGATATAGTACAACTATTTGTATAACACTTCTGTTATAAGGGAATCGTTAAGTACTATAGACATGACTTATATATAATGTAGGATGTGTGTGGTACCTGTGGAGATACGGTTAGCAGTTTATATAATGGACTTCTGGGAATCTGAATCACACCACACACACACACACACACACACACAGATACCACCTTCTGCGGACGTACCACTATGATCATTTTAGACAGTATTGAGGATATTTGGCATCTACTTGTGGTAAATGACAAAGTAGAGCAGCGGAGTAAACGCAAAAAGTAATAATAGTGAAGCCTTAATTCCATTTTAACCAAAGAATGGTGTAATATTAATTCACTAAGATCAGAATGCACGAAACTAATTAAGAATTAAGTATTGGACATTTTATATAACATAGTAGCTTGATTCGTGATTTTGTGAAATCATTTTCTGACTGGCTGTCTTACCTACTTTTCTATTGCTGTGATAAAATACTTGTCAAAAACCCTTAATGAAGCAAGGTTTTAGTTACCTCAAAGTTCAAGGAATAGTCAATCATAGTAGGAAAGTCAGGGCAGCAAAAGCCTGAGGCAGCTGCTCGCATTGCATTCAGTCAGGAAGCAGAAACAATAGATGCCTATGTTTAGCTTACTTTCTCCTTTCTATGCAGTACAGCCTAGGGAATGGAACCACCCACTGTAGGTGAACCTTCCCACTTCAGTTAACCTAATTAAGATAATCCCCACATACATGCTCAGAGGCCCATCTCTTAGGTGATCCTAGATCTCCCTAGATCTTAGGTTAACAAGTGGCAGTAACTATCACATGGCCTCCCTCTGATTTTTTTTAAACATGATCCATTTCTTAAAAATGAAAACTAACAACAAAACCACCCGTTCTTCCTCTGTATTGCAAAACCAAACTCAAACTCTGTTTTTGTTTCAATTTTTGCTTGTAAGACATTGCATTAGCTCACCTTGGGCATTTGAGCAAGAGGAGAAAATAAAAACAAAGCCCGGAGCACTTGCTTTCCCTGTCCTCAGGCTTCTTTGTTTACTTGGTGGCATTTGATGTATCTTCTGTGCTCTGAGATTGTACTGGTCAGGTTTCCTCCAAGAGACAGGAAGGTTCAGGGCATGACACTTTAGTCCAGTGACAGGACTTTCAATCACCATTCAAATAAGACAGAAGTGTAGGTTTTAATACCCTGCCCTGGATCTAAAACCTTGTCTCATTTTGATTTGTGTGTGTGAGAGTTTTGGCAGATTCGATGTTGAAGGCAGACATTCAGAGAATGTTTGTAACTCTGTGAGCCCAGGTTAGATGAGTGTTTTGAGCCTACATTATTTGAAGTGCCTTGAACTCTACTAGAGTCTCCACCTTTGCCGTGTCACCAATGCCATCACACAGACACAGGGGAAATGCTTCTGTCTCATGACTGTCGTCTGCACTGGGTTGGGGAGAACTTGTGCCAGACTTGCATGGACTGACTGGATACCACCCTTTTGTTCCCCCATGGGCTGGCTTACAACTCATCTGTATTCTCGAGAGTATGGGCTAAATTTTAGGCCAGTGTATGAATTCTTACCTTTGTGCTCATGAACTCTTTATCTCAGTCCTTTTTTTTTTTTTTGTATGTGTGAATAATCTCCTTCTTCATAGCTATATCACCTGCTTACTCATGATTTGTATATTCCTCATGTTCTTAGTCTATACCTTGACAGATTATTAGTGTTCTCTTCTGAAGGTAAGTGTTTGGAGCACTGGATTTCTTTCTTTCTCAAAAACAAGCATGTGTATATCCTTGGATAACTGGTCCTTGTGCTGGGGACTTCCTATTTACAGCACGCTGTGGCCTCCGCCCTGTCTTGGGCTTCTTTTCTCTCAGCATCTGACTGTGAGTAGTGAGTTCTTTCTGTCTTTCTTCCCTTCACCTCTTCAGTTTTGCTGATCCAATTAAACTTGTAATATTCTTCAAATTGCTATTAACCTCGGGTCTTTGAATCTCATGAGGACAGTATTTTTTATGACAGTCAGTGGTTTGAACTGACCGATTAGAGGTTCTGACAATAGGTCTTCCTTAGCTGCCTTCTATCCGTTCTGTAGAGGGAGAACTCTAACCTGAGGGACAGGACCAGTAGTGTCTGCTAAAGAACCTGGGTCAGCCCACTTTCCTGCTCTTGCTGTCCTCTTCCAAACCTAGCAACACCATGGCAGTCGGGGACTCCCAAGACCAAGGCATGGGGCTGAACCAGCAGGTTTCCCCCCAGCCCGTTCTCCTCACCCCTTTCCATGTGTTTTGCATATGGCATTTGGGAAGATTATTAAACAAAAATGAAATAGATTAAGAAATGAACGTGGAAGAATCAATTCTCTTGAACTGTGGTTGCATAATGGAAATCGACTGCCGTGAATGAACCCATGCACTGAAGTTATGAACGGCAGAGTTAATGCACTGCTATGAGTTCATCTTTATTATTACATTACACCTGAATCAATTGATAAAGTAGCTTTTTTTTTGTAAGCGAGGGATGGCACTTAATTGAATAAAAGTCAATGTAATTATATTAGCAGAGGCCAACAGTACTGCTGACAGCGGAAAAGGGACACTGTTGCACGGAGTGCCAGAGCTGGTCTTCACATTTCTGCACATCGTTTGGTTGACAGATATTGAGGGCTGGTACATCATCTAATTAGATTACAGGCCTCTTCTGCTGCATGTGAGGAATGAAGAGAAAAAAAAAAATCCCTTCCTGGTAACATATCAGTGGAGATGTGTAAATTCACAAGTCATCTTATGGCAGAGGCGTCCCTCTGGGTGATCAGTGTGCCCTCTTGTCAATGTTAATTTATTCTCTCCTATTCGGTCTGTCTTGATGTAACGTTTGTGTGTCTGGCTGCTGTTTTCTCAGCAGCGAACCTAGGAGGCAGTAACTGCGGATGTGAGAGAAACAGCACAGAGGTCTAGGCTACAGTCAAATGTGTGCTTAGGAAACTAAGAAAGGGTGGGTGTTGCAAGTAATGAGTGACAGTAGGGGTTCATGAGCTGCTTGCAGTTGGCAGATTGCTTTATCAATAGAGGAGTGACACACTTTAACTATTTCCACGTTCCTTCCTTCTTGTTAAACCCTAGTGGTGTGTGTCTCCCCCACATGTCATTGTAACAACTTCACAGTAGGCATTTTCTGCACTCTGCTTAGCAGCCTACACTTGAGTCACCTGACACCAGGGACAAGTGGCGGGGGACAGGGGCGGGGGTGGTGTTGGGGGGAGAGAGGGTGAGTGTCAGAACAGGACCGTTGTGGCAATGTCTGTTTATCTACATTCATACATCCACACACTGCATGCATCTGTTTGGAACTCATTTATAGATGGTGCTGATACTGTGAATTTGATTTTAGCTAATTTGATTTATGGTTTTTGGAATATTCAGGTGATCTGAAAATCAAGACAACATACAGATGATCACTTATGACAGAAAATAATTTTGTGATCAGACGATTTAAATCCCTATTTTTATTGTTTAAGTTTTTAAAAACCGGATGTCTAGAATGTGAATTTGTTTTCTCTCTCTCTTTCTCCCTCTTTCTCTCTCTCTCTTTCTCTCTCTGTCTCTCATTCTTGCTTTCTTTTGTGATCGATTTAGCAAAAGATTAGAAAGCTGATCTTATTGTCACAAGGTAAGCTCAGCCTTCCCGAGTGCAGTGCGGAGAGGGCTGCTCCCTCTACCTCCCTCAACCCAGAGTGCTGATTGTCTTGTGGGGAAAGTTGGGAAGCCTCTCTCTCCTTTCTTGTCCCTGAGGCACATACCTCTCACACTTCTCTAGGAAAGTTAGCTATGCTCGATCCCAATTGAAGTGACTTTCCATTATGAGTAGGAGGTCTCATAAACTTAATGCCGGCCATTTAGGTCGTTACTGCTATCACAATTAACTTCTCTAAGATGCCCAGCTCCCATTGCTGGGAAGTTTTACTTCTTGTTTCTATGTCACTTTATTTTTTGGAGGGTAGCTTTCAATTTAGGGACTTGGCAAACGTCTGAGAGTTTGCAGGTGGAGAGAGGTATATGCCCAAGGGCTTTAAAAGTCAATGGGGGTTGTAAATACAAAGGCAACGTTTTCAGATAAACAGTGACCTGGGCTTTTCAAGTGAGGTCCCATAGATGCTCTGGGAATGAGTCTTCCCCCTTTTAAACACAAGCAAAGCTTTCCGTGAGGTTTTGCTTGTCAAAGCAGGGGTTCTGTTTGTCAAATAAAGGGAATATATGTCATTGTGCTTGATTTTTTTTTTAACTCACTGTGCATTAATTTTATCCTTTTGGAATTTTATGGGGGAGGTAGGGGGTATATATTTTAGAAAATAATTTGTCAGCTTACGTTTTAAAGAATTAAACCTTGAAGTAGGATTATTTTATGAAGACGGTTCAATACTAAAATGTATTTAAAAGTAACTTTTGAAAACAAAAATACATGTATTTTGCTATTAGATTTGCCTGGGATTCCAAACAGGTTTGAGAAAGGATCTCTTAACTATTTGAAACCACTAATTTGCTAAGACTTTTTTTTTTTAACTTTAAGTATGAAATAGAGGAGAGTGAGGACAAGATTTTTTTTAAGTGAAACCTAAATTATGTAGACCATTTACTATTTGAAAATGCTAATTTTTTTACACAGTATTCACTACACCAGAAACGGTTTATTTGCTGTTATTTTCCAATTTTAAGTACATTTAGACAAGGAGAGAATTTCCATTCTTTTACCTTGGTTCATGTTTATTCTCCTGCGCTTATTAAGTATATAAGCTGCCTTGTACGCGGTCCTCTGTGGCTGACGCACTAACGGAACAGCCATTGAGAAAAGAGTGCCAGGGTTTGCATTCATCCTGCGCTTGAAGAGCTTATTCATAAAAATTACGTTAATGGAAAGCCCTCCTCCTGCACCTCCCACCTGCACTCACTCCCAGTTCCCGAGGATGGAGGGATGCTTGCTTTTCTAACTGTAATTAGGAATGAGCGTGCTTATTTGGCGCTTAATGAAAGTTGAATCAATTTTAAAATGCTCTCCTTTTTCTCCCCTCCCCACCCCCGTGCACCCCCCCTTCCCTCTTGTTTTCCTAGACACAGTGCCAACATAAACCTGCATCGTAAACTGTTGACCAAAGAACTCGATGACATGGGCCTGGACTCATCGCAGCCCTCCCTTAGCAAGGACCTCCGGGATGAATTTTTGATGAAGATCTATGGTACCCAGCACCCTCTGGGGCTCGATGTCAGGGAAGATGCCTCCCTCTCCTGCAGGGACGGAAGACCCCACCTGAATGGGTATGGGAGGGGCATGGCAGAGGACTACATGGTCCTTGACCTGAGCACCACCTCCAGCCTCCAGTCCAGCAGCAGTATCCATTCCTCCAGAGAATCCGATGCAGGCAGCGACGAGGGGATTCTTCTTGACGACATTGATGGGGCGAGTGACAGTGGGGAGTCCGCTCACAAGGCTGAGGCCCCCACCCTCCCCGGCAGCCTCGGGGCCGAAGTTTCAGGATCTCTGATGTTCAGCAGTTTGTCTGGGAGCAATGGTGGGATCATGTGCAACATTTGCCACAAAATGTACAGCAACAAGGGGACCCTGCGGGTCCACTACAAAACTGTGCATTTGCGAGAGATGCACAAGTGCAAAGTCCCCGGCTGTAACATGATGTTCTCCTCTGTGCGAAGCCGAAACAGGCACAGTCAGAACCCTAATCTCCACAAAAACATTCCCTTCACTTCAATAGATTAGTCCCAGAGCGGACTCTCCAATGCCAGCTCTCACCAGATGGCCTACATGTTTGAACTGCCATAGCCAGTGTGTGCTTCCATAGCGGGGCACATGTGTGTGTACATGCGTATGCCTCTGTGTCTACACTTGTGCACACACATTTTCTTTTCTTTAGATAAAAATGATAAATACTAGGTGCTTTTGAATTTTTTTTTCTTTTTCCTTTATAGTTTTGGGAGAGGGTGGATCTTTTGCTTGGGGTAAAAACAGAGTGTCCCTTTCAGTACACACACACACACACACACACACACACACCACACAAAGCGTGCAACTAACCCCAATTTTGATAGAATAATTCTTGGTCTTCTCCAAAGAGACATTTTGTTGTACCTATGACTGTTGCCTGCAAAAAAAAAAAATAATAATAATAAAGAAAGAAAGAAATAAAAGGGGAAAAAAGAGAAAAGAAACAAAAAGGAACTTCTTATAGTTGTCTTTTGTGAACTTTAAGGTTTTGAGAGAATCTTTAATTAAAGCATGGCAGATTCACCTGTACATATTTAGCCTCAAGAGGCCAACGATGTAAAACAATTGTATTGATGGTTGTTAAACTCTTCTTTAATTTTGGCAGTTACATCCAGATGTTAGATATGCAGGAAATAAATAGTTTGCTGGCTAGTTCTATTCATTTCTGTTAGCATCGATGCACATTTTCTTTAAAAAAAACAAAAAAACAAAAAACAAAACATGGTCTTGTTTTTTCCTACCTGTTAGATATAGTGATAAAGATGTGCTAGCATGCTTCACAGCACAGATCTGATTTTTTAAAATGTCCTGTACTAGTACATAAATCCAGTCATGCACTTTGTTGACACACTACAAGGGGATGCGTAAGATCCATGCTTCTTTTTACCCGTAAACTATCGCCATACTTCAATGAGCATCTTTCTTTTAAAAACAACCCACTCGAATCAAAAATGGTCTGGTCAGTAAAGGGCACAAATGCCGAACAAAGTACTAGTGTTAACACAAAACTGCCAACTTTGCACAAGTTTTCAGAAAAGAAAATACAATTAGTCACTCAACATAACCTCATGCCAACTTCTTGGCCACCAGAAAACCGCACGCACACGCACACACGGTGATTCTTTTGAGTGCCGAATGTTATTAGAATCAACATTGCATCTGTCCTTCCTCTGTACACATTGAGTCACAGAAAACAAAATATGGCCGTGTGGAAGAGCCAAGGCGTTTCTTTTGTAGAGGCAGGATGATATTTCGGGGACACAGTAGCCCAGATGACTCACTAAAGGAGCAAGACTGCATAAGAGACCGAACACTCATTTTCTAGTCCCTCACCCTGAACCTTTGGAAAGAAAGACACTCCGAGCTGGGTTGGTCTGTTGATTGATTGTCACAAATTCTGCAGTAGTGTCACAAGTCAGGCCTGCTTAACAGTTTCCCAGCAGCTCCTCGAGGCTCTGAGTACACACGTGCTGAACCTGACTTGAGCAGCACTCTTCTCCAGGCAGCGGAAGGAGAGAGGACGACAGGGTGTCCCTGTGTAGTGTTCCGTGTTTTCCCCACATGAGTTTGTCAGAGAGAAGTGAAAGGAAGCCCGAAACCAAGCATGGAGAGTGAGAACAAGGGGGTGGGGTGGGGGCTGCTGGGAACCTTTCTGTTTTGTTTTGTTTCTGATGTTTACACACGTTGCCTGAGCTGGTTAACCACACTGGCAGCCTCAGCTACCACAGCATACTGACTAAATGAGGATACTTACTCAGCTTCATATGTAGCTAGAGCTGCTGGGGTGTGCTTGTGGCCTGGGTTTTTTTTTTTTTTTAATTGTCTTTTTTTTCCTTTGGGGGAGGGGAACGGTGGGGGTAAACACTAGTATTTTGTCAACCTACATAATAGAAAGAGAATGTATTTCTTCATTTCATGGCCTCAAACATTTCTCCCATCAGTCTAAGACTTAGAAATGCCCTTCGTTTCCATTTTTTCATAGCATTTCCATTTTCCATGTTTCGTAAGTTTTTTTCTGTGTTGCCATCAGCATTCAGTTCTGTTACATTTGCCAAAGGAAGCTGTTGATGTTGTCTTGTCATCATTCCTGTGCGACTTATTGTACCTCACCATATTTATTTTTTTCCCCAAAATTAAGGATCATTCATTGGGGGTTCCGGATTTTTTTTTTATTTTCTTTTTTAGAATTTCTGAGCAGTAGACTATTAGAGATAAGCTAAGTGTTCCTAAAGCTTTGTCTTTGTCTCCTTCTGAAGATGCCATGGGCTCCGCTTGCCTCCTCATTTATTTCCACTTTGAGGAAAGTCCAAAAGCATTTGCAGGACAGAAGAAACTATCACACTCCGTGTCTGTAAATGCCCAGTGTTTACGGTAAAAGCTGAGGAATTAGTAACTGTCTCTGTTTCCTTGTCCCTTTGAGTTTTCCCAAAGCCCAGTCGCTGTGTTTTGTTGTCCTGTTAAACCGAACAAACATGTGAGCCTTCGTTTTATAACATGCGAGACTCTGTACAGTATGTTTGTGAAAGATCGAACTAGAGTAATGAACGTGTTTGCAAACATCTGGCCATCTCAGCCTTCTCTGTGTTGCGCTGCAGCCCTTACCCAGGGCTGGATTCAAAGGGGATTGAGACACATTGTTAGAATCTCAGCAGAAATTGTGGAAACTGTGCTTTGGAGTTATGTGTGCGGGGGCTAAACTACACCTTGTTTTCCGAACATTAGTAAGCATCTGTGTTTGAACAACCATCAAGTGTTACGTTCATAGAGATGTGAGGACTCATCTCTACAAAACTCAGTGTTTAAGTCTAAGTGAATGTCAGGTAAAATGTCAAACGGTTGTCAAGTGTGAGTCACCGAGCTCTCAGGACGTCATGTCAGCCTGCAAACCAGGCCCAGGAGAAGCCTTTGTCACTTGCTACCCACCTGGCTAGTGCACTGGAGTAGTAAGAGTGAAGAAGTTGTTCTCACTAAGAGAGCAGAGTGTGTGCCAATTTGACAATGGCACTAGTAGCCGGGCAGCTGGCAGTTTTTTAGTGTCCCCTTCTTAGCCACTACTTTTGTGCCTCACATCCCCAATGGTTTGGGTAGCCTCTTCACAACCACGTGTTCCAATATAAAGCCTGTTTGCGTAAAAGGAATGGGGAAGGAGGTGGGTGTAGGAGATGAGATGTTTAATTGTGAGGTGTACAATTGTGCTCCCACAGTATGGCTTGTTCTTGGGTGTGCCTGAGTACAGTGTGTTCACCCAACCGGTGTTTCTCCTGGATGGAGGCTCCAAGGCTTGCATGCAGATGATAGGATGGAGAGACCAGTCAAGCTCTGCCCATTCCGACCCGTTTATCTGTTCACAAGTTTCCTGTCCCTCAACAGTTTCTAGCTCCATCCACCCGTTTCTAGCTGACAGTTAATAGGAACATAAGTCTTCATCCAAGTAGCTTCCTCCCATTTGATTGATTTTTGCCCAAGTTGCATCATGAGTACAGAATTAGGAAACATTAGTTATGCATGTTCTCCAGCTGATGTTGAAGTATACTCTTTTGATCACTTTAAACTATGTTTTTTGTAAATATTAGAAGGGTTGTGTCCACTTTGGGGAATATCTGCATGCTGTGGAGGGGAAGGAAGAGAGCAAGGAAAAAGATAGATGACAGGTAGTCTGGCTTTGATTGTGGGGAAAGAGCCCGACACTCTTCTGCTAATAATTGTACTGAAGTAAACCAGCTCCGTGTAGCCCATCCCCAGTCTTAGCACAACTGCCCTGGTCAGTCCGATTCTTCTTAAGGTTTAAACGTAGAAACATTTTCCTTCTCAACATGACTAGCTTCTTTCTAGAAAATCAGTGTCACTGACCTAGCGGTGTGACTTCTTTGGCCATGACTCTCCAGTAAGAGGAGGGAGACATCTAATGAGTTGCAGCCAGTTAGTGCACACCTTGTTCGGAAAGAGAGGGTCTGAGTCTCTGAAGAATGAACTGGCTGAGAAGCACGCCCCCATTGGACTCGGGAGAAGGCGTACGTGCCACGTCATAAAGTGGAGTCTTTCTCCTCCCGGTCTGTGTACTCCCGTAGATACATGCCGGGCACATAGATGAGAATGAGGGAGGGCCCTTGGCAGTTCAAACACAGACAAGCCAATAATCAGACTGAGATGGACACCACATACCTGAGAAGCCCTTGATCACATCAAGTCTGCCGGCATTGTGTTAAATGGAATGACGGGAAATAGAATCCACCTGCCCCAAGACTTGTAGCATCTGCTGTTGTAAAGGACCGAGACGCCCGGGAGAGACACGGACTTCCATCTGGGACCACACCCTGTTGTTCAAAACTTTTTAAAATTATGACAAATTTAATTACTTTGCCTTTCTCCAAACTAGAAATATTTAAATTAGTGGATTTTTCTCTTTCCCAGTCTCTGTTTTTTAGCAGGAGGGATCTAACTGAGTAAAGAGGGCAAGAAAAGGCAGAACACAGTAAACAACTAGCAGAAACACTGGAGAGGCTGCAGTAGAAAAGACAGAGAACTGCCTCTGGTCCTGGCTTGAGTGTAGCCGGAAATGAAAACAGCTAATGCCTTACAAGTGTTTGTTCAGGAGAAGAATCTAAGTCAGCTCTGCCTTGTAGTGGGTGCCAGTGCATCCTCCTGTATCCCGCAGAGTTCCCTGTGGCCAGGTGAGTCACTGCTTAAAAATATCTTCAAGATGTTCCTTAGGGGTCAGGGTAGTCAAAAAAGGCAGGTGTGAATTTGGGGGGTGGGCTGGTTCTATTATTTTTGAGTGAGAAGTAACAGCCAGCGTTTCCTTGGGACCACAGAGACAAAGGAGTCACCTAGGTTAAAAGGCCAGTGAGCAAACCCACACTTCCGGTGGCAATGCGAGAGGGAGGAGATGCACGTGCTCTCTCTCCATGAGCTGCAGCATCCTAGAACGTTGTGTTTACAAGACCATGTGGCTGATGGTCTTGTCATCACAATGGAAGCTGAGTCACAGAGGCAACTAGTTTCATCTTTCCCTCAGAATTGTATCATTCTTTCTCCTGTTAAAATGTATCTGATACATCCCAGGCTTATGTCCGCCCACCCTGTCATCGCAGAGAGCTCGCCATAGTGATACTCCACAGCTCCCCTTTTTACAGATGACAAGGATCCTGGTCCATGCCCTTCCCCATACATTCCGCCTCCCTCCTGTGCACTTATCCCGGTCTTCCCACAATTTACACAAAAATTATTTTTACAACCCTTCTGAAATAATTGGATGACAGATACTGTCTTTTGAGCATTTGTCTTTTAAAATTCCAAGTGCCTGATAATAGGGCTTTAAAAGTCAGGCATTTTTTTTGCAAGTATGTGTGTGTGTGCATATATATACATATATGTATACATATATGTGTGAGTGTGTAGATATATATATATATATCTACACGCGCGCGCACACACACACACACACACACACGAAGCAGCACACTACAGTTATCATAAGACTATATTCTTCTCCAAAGTGTTCCTGTACATTCGTTTGACCTTTACTGCAGGGGAAAAATCATACAGGGTTCAGGACAAGACTCAGTTTGTAAGAAATAGCGGACCATTATAAGGAGGAAAGGCAGAAGCCAGAGCTGAGCAGCAAGGAGCTTTGGTTCAATCTCCCCTCATATCTTTCTAATAACTTACTTGTCACTTTATTACCTTCCAGTAATGTGAATGCTGCTGACAAGACTGTCACACTAACAGCAGACAACACCCTCTCCGCTCCAGCCCCAGTTCTCCTGGCTACTTATTGCCCTGGCCCTGAAGGGACACAAACTAATAGTGTGCTTTCCAGTTCAGCACTTGGCCATCAAATATAAAAGGATGCGTAATTGCCTGTTTATCCCTGGTGAAGGGGAAATTGAGTAGAGGGCCAGGCTTCCCCACCAGTTGCCTGCTGCACACTATCATTCACAATCAGCCTGCCTCCTCCATCTCTCCTGCCTTTCTGTCATCCCCTCTCCCACCTCCCGGTTCTTTCCTCTAAGCACATATGCTCAACCACTGTGTTTTTAGGAAACTGGTGGCCGCTTCCGTGTGCTCTCCCCAGCTATTAAGTGGACAGATGATTTCTTACATAAAGGGTCAGTAGAGAGTTGCTGTCTGACTGCACTCTGTTGCTCTGCGGTAGTAATTCAATCCCATGCCCATCCATTTGGGGAGTGTTGGGTGTGCTTGTGCAATTAGAGAAAAATTTCCCCACACAAATAGGAGGAGGTTGCCCATATTCTGTGATTAAAAGGATTAAAATACTTCAATTCCTGGTCAAAAAGGTGTGTGTGTGTGTGTGTGTGTGTGTGTGTGTGTGTGTGTGTGTGTGTGTGTGTGTGTGTGTGTGTTGTAAACAAGCTGCTTGTGGATGGTAGCTGGAAAACACTGTTTGGGGAAACTTAAATCTTTGGCATTAAACCATTTGCTAAGTGTACACATGTATCTTTCAATAACAGACTCCAAATCCATATTTAACAAGATGGATGAACTTTTGTTTGCCAAACCGAGCTGACAATCAGAATAAAATAAGGCTCTTATTCTTTGAACCTTAGCCATTAAAACAGTGAGGATCTTAAATTTGAAAGGCAAATTCTCCACTTTAGGAATTTGGGAGAGGTACAAAGATCATGTGAGTTTTACAAAGTCAGAGAGCAGAGGCCTGAGGGACAGATAGTGAGAATGTTAGGTCCCAGAATACCTGGACCCAGATAATGTGTCCTGTTGGCTATTTCTGGGTACAGGGCGACTTTGAAGGTCGTTCAACAGTGGCTAGTTTTGGTTAAATGAAATGGGGGCTTTATTAGCACACCTTATGCATGGCTGAGGGATATTCTGCTCTCTTCCAACTCCTACGGCAGACCCTGCTATGAGCAGTCACCCTCCAAGTAAGGTTTTAGTCAACTAAGAGTGACCAATGGAGGCACGTCTTTGTTGTAGACTTGCAAGGAAAGGAAGTCAGATTTTGGAACAAGTAGCATCAGGTCTATGTTGACAACGCTGTGCTAAGTCACTTTGTGAACTGGTCTGAGGACTGAAAAGCAAAGCACTTTGAAAAAGGACTTTGGGTCTGAGTAAAGACAGTTTGTTGACTTTTTCTTTTAATTTCCCTCATGTGTATTTATAATAAGCAGTTACCAAACATCTTAATAAAGATGTAATTAAAAACACAGTTGCCAAAATTGCACAAATTCTGCAAGCTAAGACTAGCTTTGTCCCCCGAACTCTGAGTAACAGGGATACATAGGACATTTTATAGTCATAATGCTTTCTTTAGCTAAGAATTGTCGAAGGGAAGGAAGAATGGAAAATGGTATTTTAACAGAAATGGAGAGAAGTAGATAGTATAAAAGTATATTTCTTCAAGATAGAATCTAAGTGCTATACCAAGCTTTTATACGGCTTCCTGTTGCCAAGTGTGCTGCTGACTAAATACACCGCTGAGATGGCAAAGGCATCCATTATTAACCGGCTCTGCCCACTTCTGTTATGGAATCCAAGGGTACAGAGGATGCTCTGGGGAGACCCCTGGGTGTGGGAGAGAGCTCTACTCTGCTGGCTCTGGAAAGGTTTTCGAGAAGGTGAAAACTGCAGCCCTTGTGGTGTTCTCCCACCCAGCCTGCAGGGTGAACTGGTCTGGACTGTCTTTGTGGCACTAGCTTTCTTGCCTCTTCTTTGCTAGGAGACAAAGCATCCCCCTTGTCACTCCTGAATCAGCGCGGTAGCTTGTGTACCCTGATTCACAAGGCACGATGCTCCTGAACTCCTGGCCAGTGTGCTGAGTTAGTAGGTTCACTTGAGAGGTATAAACCAAGACTGACTGTTTATTCTTTTAAATTCATACTCTGCTTGGAGCATTTTTGCATGTCTTTGTACAGAGTCCTTCATTCTTCTCATTGCCTGTCTTGCTCTCCTCTGCTTCTCTCCTACCCTCACCCTTGCCCTTTACCCTCCTAATGTTACCCACTCCCACAAAACAAATAAATCTTTTCTAGGGCAAGTGGGTAGAACACTCCCTCCTTTGGCCTGGTTTTTATCACTTTGGATATGTATGTGTTCTACCCTGCCCAGGTTTACATAACATGAATTAAGCAAATGAGATGTTCTAGTAGTATGTATTAACAAGATAGGACTAGGATTTCTTGTATACAGTACACTCACTTTCCTGTGCAAACTTTGGTTCTCCTGTCTCAAGAGGAAACGTCCCTCATCCCACCGGTGCCAGTCTTAAGAGTTGTGGGAGAGCCCAGTGTGGATCAGGGGGACAAGGAATACAGGGAAACTGGGCAAGACTTGGGTCTATGGGTTGCGGCGAGGTCACTCCCTTGGCTAAGAGAATATGGATCCCCCAATTCAAACCCTCTGGTGCATCTCTAAGAATGAAAGCATTAGACTCAGCTTTTATATTCCATACCTAATCGATATGGATATATCCTTTATCCATGGAGGAAGGAAGTTGAAATATCTTGAGGGAAAGGAATTGCTAACCAGATATGTCCCTCGCTCACCTAGACTTTAGGGGTTTGGTCTTCTTTGTTTCTATTCTCATTTGCATCAAGGTCTCTCCCACCAAGCCTGTGGTAGAACCAAAATCTGTATCAGGAAAGGCAACTGCACCAAGAGATGGGACAGCTTGCATCCCCGACCTAATAATTGTGACGTCGGTACCTTCATGAATACTGTATGTATTTTAATCGAGGGTTTTGTTTTTGTTTCACTTCGTGGTTTGTTTCTATTAGTAGTCTAAGGTAATTGAAATTGTTTATTTACTATTTCCTCCGTTGTATTTTCTGTACTATAACTGTCTACAGTATGTCTTTTGCATAAAATGCATAAGGGTTTGGGGATGTAAATGGAATTTTATTCATATTTTGTCCAAATACCTCTTGTAATTTGTATCAAAATTCTTGTACAATTTTTATATTAAAGATTTATCAGTCACCGAAAGCTTCTGGCCTTTTGACTTGAAGAAAGCTCAGTGAGCCTGAGTAGCCTTTCAGAGCTCTGCCTGTGGGGCCCAGTGCCGTCCAACCTATTTCTTGTTGCCATTGGCTAACTTAGAGCCAGTCTCCCGTGGGGACTGGATCATGGTATTATCAACGGATTTCTCAGAAGACCACCTCATCTCCTGGTCAGATTCTAAAGCTGGAGTGGAGCCACAGAGACCTAAGCCAGACCCAACAGAGCCAGGCAGACATTACCCCAAAGCTTCCTTAGCAAAGCTCGCTCTTTGGGGTGCCTCTTCTATGTCTTTCCAGGGAGTCCCCCCTCCCAAAGCCTTTGTCCTGCTTTTCTGAGTAGAGGAAGACACAAGGAAGAACTCTGGTCTTTGTGCTAGAGCTTTCTGCACATGCAGTTCTTCCCTGATGCCCCAACTTGTACACCACAGGCCTGGTGACTATACATTGTCACATACTAAATGCTTGCCTTTCTATTTATATTCTCTTGCTAGGTTTTTGCTTTCTGTAGATTGTGCTTGTTAGAATCTAGAAGTAAAATGATCAGGAGGATAGATGTTGTTTTCTTCGACATTTCCTTCTCTTGCCACACTGCTGTGGGACAAAGGAGCATATTGAAGTTGCTCTTGTCTCCTCAGAGTTGCCCCAGCTCTTAAGCCAAACATACTTAAAGCAGCCTACTGGAGACCATGACCAAGTCTCCCTTCCTAGTTGGCATTCTCTGCTGTCTGCACCCAGAGCCAGATTGCTTACTTACCCTGTTTCCTCTGGCCTATATGCAAGACGAGAGAAACCTATTGGCCCAAACCTCTGGGCAGACTGCCTAAGGACAGTCCCAGTAGTTGCCCAGCTGCAGACATGACTTACCAATGGTCCCTTCCATGACAGTAAGAGTACCAGTCACCAAACTTTGGTGGGGCTTCTTCCTTTAGTTTCCAAACACTCAGAGATATATTTGGGATAAAGGCAAAGAGACAAAAGGTTCAGTGATTTGGAGGAAAGCAACCACCTCTGAGACATGTGGTTATGAATGTCCCTAATGTGTTAATGCACTCCTGAAGGGAATCCAGACATAATTATGATCTCTTCATCTGTCATAACATGTCTGTAATTGGCAAGAATTTTCCCTCACACAGTTCCTTCTCTTTAAGAAAAAGAAAGTCATTTTAAATGTTATTAAATGATGAGACACCTTCTGGTTAGTGAAAAGGCACCCATGAAGACAGTCCTGCCACAAGGCTCATCAAAACAGCCTGGGGTGTGGCCAGGCACTGTCCTGAGCCATGGTGAGCCTTGCTTCCCGCTGTTTTGCTCTGTGTTCATTGACAATGGGGCAGCAGATTAAGTGCTGCTAATTTAATAAATGCTGAGGATGAAGCTGATCTATCAGTGGGGACGAGAAAGGACCACAGTGACCAGGCTTTGGGAGGGGCTGCCGAGAATATCGAATTGCCTGAAGTGATTCTGGGGGAACGCTATCGATCCTCAGGAAGGCACAGTTATTTTTAGTCACCTGATTCGTGGACACCCAATCATTACCCATATTCATCAGAGATGTATAATGAACAGAGGTATTGATTAGGAGGGGTGCCGAAGAGATTTCCCAACAGTGCTAGTTCACATTGATAGGTCTCCAATGGGAATAAAGGCTACACGGCCCAGAAACATAACTTATGGTGTTCTAGGTCCTTCCATTGATTTTATTTGTGTGGGAGGGCAGAGGCGGGGGAGTCAGCCTTGCCCACAGCGCTACTGTCTTGACCTTCGTCTGAAGGCTTCCTTGGGAAGAAAGGAGGTAAGAAGCACAGCTCTAAGTATGGGAGCCGGCAGGAAGTTCCCAGTGTTGTCCATCCTCAGTCTCCCACCTCACCTTTTCTCAAAGGTACTCAAAGCAGAGCTCAAAGCCATCAGGCATATGAAGCTTTCCCTTCTCTAAAGATCAACCTGAGGAAACAGCCGAGTTAGGCTAATTGCACCAAGTTGGCATGGCAGGAACATAATGAGCCCCAGCTTTAGCATGCTGACCCCCAAACCTGACAGAGCCAGGACACTGCAACTTCTCAAGCCTTTTGCTGAGCTGCTGTTTGCAAGTGCCATTTGGCTGGAGGTCCAGCATGTGCTCTGAACTCCCCCTACTCCGCTTCAGCCTATGCGGGGTATGCAGGACCCAAGTAACACAACCTCAGAAGCCACGCGCTGCCTGACAGACAAGAGGCATGTTGCTTAAGATGCAGCAAGAAACCATTCAACCCCAAGGAGACGTAGAGTACATGTTTAAGACAAGGATAGCTGTACAAACAAACAAACAAAACAAAACAAAACAAACCTCAAAGGCATGGTCGGAAACCAGAAATTCGGTCATCTGCCTGTCATCCTTGGGCAGATGAGTGGTACAGCACCGCCATGTCATCCCTCAGCAGCCACCCAGGCAAGGGGCATGCTTTACTTCCCCCAGTCTCCCCTCCCTCGGGCCAGGTTTGGTGGTGTTTGTCACAGTGTTCTCACCAACCGGTCCTTGTCTGTCTTACCTTGGCCAGCAGCCCTCCAACTGCAGAACTGTCAGGTGCGCAAGCTCCCAGCCTGGCTTCAGCTCTTCCTTGCATGATGCTCACTTCAACTCTTGTTTTCCTCATTGACGAATATTCAATCAACTTTGATTTTCCGGGGCTAGCCTGCACTCTGCATTTTTTTCCAAATGCAAGACCATACAGGCAAAAAAAAAAAAAAAAAAACAAAAACAAAAAAAAAACAAAAAACAAAAAAACAAAAAAAAAAAAACAAAAAAAAATCAAACAAACAAACCAGAAAGGAAGAGAAAAGAAAAACATTATATATGTCTTTGATAATTAAAACCCAGAGTTCTGTCTGTTGTGTCACAACTTCATGTTTTTAGAAGGCTCCAAAAAATGGTTATAAGCATTTGAATTTAATGGTTCTCAGGTTTGGGGACATGTGCTGTGATTTAAATTATTTTAAATTATTAGGCCACTTCCAGGTTTTTAGAGAGATTCGTTTTGCAAATGTAAGTGCCATTAACAAGCCAAAGCACTCTCGGGATCTCCTATGTTTGTTCTTTCCAGTGCTCTCCGTTTCAACTTTCCTTATTTTCTCCTTAAGTGGAGAATTTTCTTCCAAACGTTCACAGAGTCCTTCGTTCGCAGGCTGAAAACAAGACATTTCTTTATTGTTTTCAGCTGTCGCGTCAATCGCTCTTCATCGGAGAGTGACCCTGCAAGTTGTTATGCTTTCTGCTCTTTCAAAAACCACAAACCTGTGCTTGAAAACAGGCTTCTTCCCAGTGCCCTCAGCCTCCCTTCCAGAGCAGGAAAAGGGAGGTTTGTTTCAAGCTCGCAAGCTTACTCATCTTCTCAAGAACACAAAGCCCTTCGAATTTCTCATCTGTCTTCTGTGAGCTGGGTATGGACGCAGTGTGTACTCGAAAGTCAGGAACCGTGTCTCCCTCACATGGGAATTGTGTTCTAAGCTCCTTGAAGCTGTGATGTACCCTTTACATGGACTTGGATGTGCACTGAGTGTTCCATTCTTCTTAAGAGAGTCAGTGGATGAGTGGATCCTGGGAATAGGTAGAAGATTTCGGGCAAGGTGCAGTCAAAAGAAGCTTTATGATTTGAAGTGAGATAAAGCTGAGTGTAGGTCCACACCTCTAAACCCAGCATCAGGAGGCCATGGTAGGAGAATTACCAACAAGATCAGGGTAAGCCTAGGCTATAGGGTAAGACAATGAATGAATGAATGAATGAATGAATGAATGAATGAATGAATGATTCAATGAATGAAGTACAGTTGGCTTCCAATAGAGGGGCTGACGCATCTTTCCAACTGGAAAGATCTATGCAGAAGCTGCATGAAGCATCCACTTAAGAGCTGGAAAAACCAAAAACAATGACTTGTGAAAGAGGGCCAGAAGCCAAAGCGCCATGAGATGGCAGCAGTTGAAGATTCTTTCCCTGGGTTTGGTCCTGCTTTCTCAACAGGAGTACCAACCCAACAGACACACATCAGGACAGAACCAGGTAGACCTTCAGACGAAGCCCAGTGGTCACGGACTGAAGACAGACAGTGAATGCTCAGGGAAAAATTTGCTATCATTCTCCATTTTCCCCCTTAAGTCTAACGACAATGGAGGCACACAGGGGCCTTATGCAAAGGGAAGCTAGGAATTCTGTCAAGAATGTGGGAATGTTACAGACTACTGCCACTTTCTTAGCTATTCTCCAGAACTTGAGAATGAAGCTCTGTTGCTCTGAAGACACCACATTGCTGAGAAACAGAACACACAGAAATCAAGCTGGTGCTGACCTAAACACTTCCTCCTTGATGGGTGGATTTCATAGTTCTGGAAGGTGCTATGCACACTACTGAAGAAAAAACATAGTCATCAATCTTACCCACGCATGAATCCTGCAAGCTAAGTACTGACTGGCATGGCAATATGGATTCCCTGATGTGATAATGTCATAAATATTACAAGAGTAACCAAGCACTTTCTGGTTATATTTAAGACACACATTGCAAGATGGGACCCATACCTGGCATCATTATCAAAACCAAGAACCTACGGCTAGATAGGCAATCGGCCCCAGGAGAGAACCAACCACCGTTATACTGCTTTCATACAATGAACATAGTATTCCACTGGCTCCTGCTGACTGATTGTTATGCCCTTGGACTGGTATAATACTCAACTCCATCAGAGAAGCCTCTTTTGTAGTAGATGATGAATAACATGGAGGTCCACACCTGGTCGTTGTGCAGAGAATAGAAGACTGCAGAGTGCTCAGTCTTAAATGGGACAATCTAGACAAACTCCATCCCACCAAAGCTCAGGGATCATCCCAGAAGAAAGGGCAGAAAGGTAGTAGGAGTCAGAGGAAGTAGAGGGCTACAGAGAAATGGTAATTTCCAGATACATCAGGCCAGTTGCACAGGTAAATGGCCAGTGATTGTGACAGGATACACAAGACCCACTGAAAAGACCAGCCAAGGAGACGGGAACAGAGTCACCCCTAACTGAGGAACGATTTGCAAGTTGCTGGAAGAGTAAGTTTTCTTTGAAGGTGTGACCCTCCCTGGTGGGTCAAACATAATTCAATGGATGACCCCAAGCCCAGGAGAATGTGGGCAGCACAAATTGGACTTAGTGGGTTAAAAAAATTTTTTTAAGACATAAAGTTGGATGAGTAGGGACAGAGAGTGTAGCTCTGGGAAGAGATGGTGGAATGAATATAGTCAAAACAGTTCATATAAAATTCTCAAAAATTAATAAAAATATGTACTAAAAAAGGTGGGAGGTTAGGGTTCTGTTTGCTTCTTTATTGCTGTCTTAGCAGTTGGGCCTGGAGATTAGAGACATGGGAGCTAAGGGTAAGGTACCAGCTTTCCCTAGAGTACTGAAGAAGGCAAGGCTACAACATTTAGGGAGCACCAGAAAGGGAAGTCCTTGAGAAAGGGACTCCTTCGAACACTGATTTCTAGGCTTATGTCCAAGGTGAACACACATGGAGCTGAACTTAAAAGTATCCTGTGGGATGGGCAAATAATTAAGTCTCATGCAGATTACTGGGTGGTGTCTGACTTTAAAACCAATGAACCAACAATAGAAACTGGAACTTTCCACATAAATACATATGGGAAGTGTGCTGAAAGCATCAACAGCACCCATAAGCTTTCAACCAGGCTTGAAGCCCTTTTGGTTTTTATTGTTGTTGTTGTTTGTTTTATTTGTTTTCAGATTCTTTCTCAAGCTAACTCATAAGAATACAGCACCAGACACCAGCAATCAGCAAACAGTGAAGCAGTGGGTGTACAAGCAGAGACTGAGCCACTCCCTCTGTCTTTACGCTGATAGACTAAAGCCTTTCCTGTGGGCCTTCACACAAGCTTGGGGATCTTTGGCAGACTGAACAGAAGCAGGGGCAGAAACCTGGGCCTGGGCTACAGCTGCAGTCTCTGCCTTGGATTGGGCCTCAGGCCTTGGTGGGCAAAACTTTCAACCCTTGTCATATAGCCATGAATCCACTTCCCAAGCAAAAGCAAGTTGGTTAACTGGCTTAGGCTCCACAAGAGTCTGGATGGCCTCAGCATAAGTGCTTACCATCTTTGCATCATTCGCATGAATCTTTCCCAGGTCCTTTTGCTCTGCTTCTTGGCAAAATGTATGTTCCTCAAGAACTTCAGGTCGACCTCACAGAGGATTACTGTCTTTGTTGTTTCTTCACGCCATTTCTGTACCCTTTGGGCCACCTGTTTGTGTGTGGTGTGGATTTGTCTTCAAAGTATCCCTCTGCTTCTAAAGCACCCAAGACCAGACAAGACAGAGCAAGACTTGGGGTCGTACAGTACACTTAACAGTTTGTCAAATGCCATCCGGGTCCTCCTCTCCCTCCTACCTCTTTCTTCCTTTCTCCTTAAAATTATGGTTAAAGATGTGAATAAAATTTACTCTTTTAAGTGTTTGGTTGCGTTGAACAGCAATCACCAGCAGTCATTTCTAGAACTTCTGCATCTTCCCCAATGGAAGATCCACTAAACATAAACTCCTCTCCATGCTGTTCTTTGTCTTTTTGTCTTGGAATACTCTGGGTGTCTCATAAACTGACGTCATAGCCTATGTGTCTTTTTCTATCTGATGTATTTCATTTTCACGATGTCTTCAAGACCATTTAAAGCTGAATAATATTCTGTGCGAAGTATGGACCCCATTTTTCTTTATTCAACCGTCCAGTGGTTAGTATTTGAGTTGTTTCTACCAGTAGACACATTTCTAAGACAGCCTTATGTAATCCTCTCACAAGTTTCCAAACCTGTGCTCGACCCGTTCTCTTAGAATGGAAGGTGTGTCTGACTTATTTTTTTACATATAGACTGTGAAAAGGCTGATATTACGTTCCTGATCAGGTTACAAAACACCCTCACGTCTGTCATATTAACTGGTTAACTCTCTTTCTCCTGTGGCTCTCCACTCGCAGTCTCTTTACTCACCGTGTCCCTCTGACTTGAACACTGATAAATGAGCTTCCATTTAAGAGAAGATCATATCACAAAGAATGTAGAGGAGATTCTGAGGTGCTCAGTTCAACACTAAGAAAACGAATGCCAAAAGCCACAAAAGGAGATTAGATGCTGATCTTTCCAGAAGTCTTCAGATTAAAACCACCAACCAACATATTATTTGGACCACTGAGGGATCCTGAAGGAGAAGACTCATCTAGGCCCTGAAGAAACTATGGGACAATAAATGTTTTCATTTCAAGCAGCTGATAGTTGAAGTAACTTGTAATACAGCCTCATGTAACTAATGCAGTATAATATTCCAAATGTCCAGGACACAGTCCAGAAGTTTCCAGCCTATAAAGAACATTCTCCTTTTAGGTGGGAAAAGACAATCAATTCACATCAATACTGAAATGATAAAGTAGATATAATCCAAAAAAAAAGAGATAATTTAGTTAAATATTGCACAATAAAGGCAAATACTGTAGAAACGAATGGAAAGCCAGAAGATCTCAATAGTGACATGAACAATTAAAAAGAATCAAATAAAAATTTTAGATCAGTGCAATAAGAAAATTAAACTAAATGTCACTGGATCAGTCAGTAGTAAAATGGGGATGACAGGGGAGCCATTGTCTTGGAGACAGATCTTAGTAATTTCTTATCCAAACAGCACTGAGAAAAAGTTAAGCAGTATGCCAGGGACCCATGTATATTGGAGCCCCACAGTAGAGGAGAAATAAGTGAACTTAAAGTATTTAAAAAGCTATCAAGAATGTTCTCAGCAAATCCAAACTAAAAGAAGCCAAAAACACACACCCCAGCATCATTAAATGTCTGACTTTTACAGGTAAAGAAAAAAAAATCTGAGAAAAAATGGTGTCTTGTTCGTTGCAGAACACTGAATGGCAGCGTGCTTCCCCCAAGAAAGGCAGAAGGAAGTGGAAGTGGGTAGAAGATTTGTCAACTCAGAACTCTAAATTCAGGAAAATATTCTTCAGAATGGAGGTGAACTAAGGATGTTCTCATTTCCCTCTAGCGTGCAGTGGCACCAAAGTGCTGCTAAAGGGAACTCCTAAGAACAAAGGGAAAGGATGAGAAAAAAGAATTGGAAGCCCAAGAAAAGGAAGGGCGGTAGGAAAGGAGAGTCTGACAGGGTAGGAAGCACTATCTCTTCTGTCAGGTTCTTTGTTTTTGTTCTTAATAAAAATATCGAATCTGGTGCTTTTATCAATGTATGTAAAGAAAATGTATAAAACAGAAGTAACACACTTGCTTCCATTTCCAAAATTCTCTAGAACAGTGGTTGTCAACCTGTAGGTCATGACTCCTTTGGGGTTACACATCAGAGATCCTGTGTTTCAGATATTTACATTACGATTCATAATTAGCAAAATTACAGTTATCAAGCAGCAACAAAACTACTTTTATGGCTGGGGGGGATCACCTCAACATGAGGAAGTGTATTGAAGGGTCAGGGCATCAGGAAGGTTGAGAACCCACTGCTCTAGGGGATGCAAGCAGGGCCCAGGGTGAGCATGGAAGGCCAGGTAAGTTGATAACAGATGGGCTTTCCTGTGATGAAATTATGCAGGATGCTGGGGCAAAGGCACTTTTATGGTCTACCAATTTGAAAACAATTGGCAATGCAGACAGAAACCTTGGATGTAGGGATGAAGTCCTGTGCACACCATAGCTCAGGTTTGCTGTTTTTCTTTAATAAGAGCATGATTAAAAGGAAGCAAACTCCTTACTATCATAATTATAAAGTTGAAAGCAAGACTCTGTCAGGACACACATTGATTTAAGTCAGCTCAAGGTTTAGATAGTCTCTGCATCTGGACTGAAGGGAGCCTGGGAGAGGGAAGGGACACAGGACAGCATGGTAGGAGATGTTACCTGTGACCATGGTCAGGATCTATCTAGAGTTACCAAAGATCCTTTATGTTGGAGAATACGTTAAAAAGTCTGGTAATGGGGCCAGAGAAAGAGTGTTTGTAACATAATCCACCAAGGGTCTCCACGTAGCATAGTAAGTAGTAACTGCAAGATTCCTGCCCAGGTCACTGGCATTCTCCACAACGCTTTCATGGTCCCCTCAGATCTTTATCTTCTCCCTCCGTATTGTTCTTTATGCACACAAAAGTGGCAGCACCCCAGAGACACGGGGTGTCAGCAGGAAGATCCCCTTGGATGTTCTGTCTGCACTGTTAAGCCCATAGATAAGCTGTTGCTTCAAAGCAAGATCTGAGTTGAGAAGCAAAACTAAGGAGAGAAGAAAGGCGCAGTGCTGGCCTTTGGGAGACAATGAACAGAAGCAGCGTAGATTGAACAGTCACAGTGGAGAAGACTCCAGAAAGTGTAGGCAAAAATGGAGATCAGGAAAACCATTTCAGACTTTGTAATTAGAGATTTCGCCAATACTGGAGTGCCACGAGACACATCCTGGCCATAAAGATCATAGTGACCACTGTACACAGCTCTTGTTGCTAGGTAAAACTGCATGGCCTTCAGTCTCCAAACAAGCAGGTCATGGTGTGTCATTTTTTCATAACACTGGCCAGATGGGGAATGAACTCCTGACTACACGTAGCCCACTCATTGGCCAGCAGGTGACAATGAGATCTATTTCAAAGAAAAGGTAATACTTACATATTGAAGCCTAGGATTGTGCAAGAGGAGAAAGAATGTCTAGCAAGGGAGATGGATAAAGACACTGTACCCTACAGTTGTTCTAGAATACAAAGGAGCATGGATGAAATGAATGTGAAGCTTAGTTTTTCCCTTTTGTGTATGTGTGCATGCATGTGCACCTGTGTGCATGCATGTGCACCTGTGTGCATGCATGTGCACCTGTGTGCATGCACATGCACGTGTGATGTGTGTGTGTGTGGATATGAAATGTGTGCGTGCATGTGTGCTCTCCAAGGGTCTCTCTCTGAATATGGAATCCATTGATCCTACCAGTCAGGTTGACTGTCTAGCAAACTCCAGGGGTTTGCTTGTCTGTCTCCTCAGTTCTGTGCCCAGTGTTGTTTTATGTGGCTGTCAGGAATCCAAACTCAGGTTCTGTTGCTTGCACAGTTAGCACTTTACTGACAGAGTCATCTCCCCAGCCTTGAGGTGTGAGACTCATTAACAAATTTCATATCAAAGAGAAGAAAATTTATTAAATTAGGAATAGTCAAGGCACAAGTGTGTGTGTGTGTGTGAGAGAGAGAGAGAGAGAGAGAGAGAGAGAGAGAGAGAGAGAGAGAGAGAGTGGTCACAATCATAAAGGAGAATGTAAGGGTGGTTACCATAGTAACTCATTTTACCTTAATCCTGACTCTTAATCTAGCTCTTTGGTTGAGGGTACTCATTTTTTTCCAGTAAAAATAACTGAAAGGGCAAAAAGTTACCTAGGGATAATTATGGCCCCAGTGAACATAAGAAGTACCAAATATTCAGAATGATCAGGCAGAGGGAAGAGAGGGCTTTAGTTGTGAGTCTCATCCATACACACAGCCCTGCACAAGGTATATCCCCTCTTTTCTTCCTCTAAACCCACATATCCATGAGATGAAAATGAGGGCTCCTCTCTGGAGCTGAGAAGACAGGACCCCCAAAGCCACAGAACTTGAATGGAAACTCATGCCTGTTCATTTAAAGTCTTGTTGTCACTGTCCCCTCTTCCTTCTGGTCACAAATGTTCTTCTTTCTCAACAAATGAACTTCTGTTGATTTCTTAGACATATCTGGGAGTGAAATAATGATATCTTCAACACTGCTGACCACCTTCCCTCATGTGTATATCATAGAAAATGACTGTCAAAGTAAATCCTTCAGAGTACAACTTGGACAAAAAGAAATGTCACTAGGTTTTGCCATGTAAAGAAGGCAAACTAAGGGCTTGGCTATAGAGGTTGGAAAACTAGAAAAGAGGGGAACTGGTAAGAATAAGCAGTAGCTATAACACACAGGCCTTGAGAGAGAAAGGATTACCAGACCCTGAGAACTTTAGGAGAGCCAAGAGGAGGCCCCGTGATCTCAGCACAGCATGAGTGAGCAGCAGGTACCTGGCCTGGCCCTGCTGCCTGTATGTGGACGAAGCACTTCATGGAGCTGAGGCTCAGGCCAGAGTAGGTGGCATTGCCTGGTGACAGTTCTCATCTATAGGTGCAAAAATGTGCTCTAGAGACCTGGAACTCTGATCTCTGAGGAAGTGCATAGCTTGGCCACTGGTACCCCTGAGGTGGTCCCAGCTATGGAAATGGGGAAAGCAGGGGGAGGTCTAAAGTAACTCTGCCTGAGTAGCATTGATAAGAGCAGCAGACATGGAGGAAGAGGCAGGTCCATTCTTCCCCTATCGCTAATACCTCTGGAATTAGCACCATTGGCGCTATGAACAGCGGTCCAATTGGCAAAGGTGGATGGGGTGGGCAGTAACAGGAGGCCCTCCCATCTCTCGAATCTTGGCATCAGAGCTGGAAGTCAACAGCACAGAGCCAGGAATATACTGTTAATCACAGTGCTGAAGATTGGGGTGAAGGAGCCATCTCCCCAGAGCTGTGGCAGGTTAAGGACGTCCCAGAGAAGAGGTGAGCTCACACTGAAATCAGGCTTGGTGTAGATAAGCTGAGGGACCCCAAGAGCAGAGGCAGAAATACAGGAACATTCAGGCCTAATTGTGGCCGTTTTATAGACAAGAGAGTCAGGTGTAAGAGGGGTTAGGAGATAAAATAGAGAGCGTTACAAACAATTAAAATAATCAAGCAAATGTCAATGTCAGCTGTCTTTCCTGGTAAAGCGAGGAGTTGGCGCTTATCTTTTCTAAAGTAAAGAAAATGGCTGAAACATGACATAACCATCTCCCCACCTTCTTAATGACACTCCACTGCCTACTCCTTGTTAATGTTTGGGAGATAGCAAAAGAACGGGGTTCCTGACCTCCTGTGTCCTCAGAAATTATCCAGACCAATGACTTTCAAGAGTAGATATGTTTATTGCTTCTGTTACAACAGTTTTTTCCCAAACAAAGTACTTGGGTTCAGCCCAAGGCATGAAGTAAACAGAAGCAGAGAGCCCTGGACAATCAGTGTCCACTCTGGGCCTTTTCTTCCTTGACAGATACAGGAAGCTGCTTTGCTGCCCTACAAACCAGAACACACTTTGAATGTGTTAACTGATGACCTCGGTGACATCCCCTCTCCTAATTTTTAGATGAGGAAGCTGAGGTACAGAAAGGTCACTGGATTCACCTGAGGTCATTCCACCAATCGATGGCAGAATTGTGATTAAAATGCAAATCTCCTGACTTCTGATCTAGGACCATTCCCATTAGAGGTGAACAACCACTTAATTTTCTGTCTAAGTCAGGACACATTTTAGAGTGAAAAAAAAAAGGCATAAAAATAATTGTATTAACATTAACATGTTCCTGACAGTGGTTACCTGGGACTCTCCTGAGCAAACCAGAGCATGTGGTATGCCTAATGAAACCTCCCTGCCTGCCATCTTACTCTTCAGAGCTCACATTACCTGGATCTTGTCCTGTTAATAAGTAGTGTGTGTGTGTGTGTGTGTGTGTGTGTGTGTGTGTGTGCGTGCGTGTGTGTGTGTGTGTGTGTGTGTGCCCCATTGCTTTACAATGTAATAAGTTCACAGAACCAAGACTCCAGCAAGTCTCTTCCAATCAGGTTACTCACCCAATGTCTTTCAGTGAAAACTGTTTCTGAGTAGCAAGGCCTAGACAACAATTCCTTGTGACCAGAAACTGAGTGTAAGCATTGCATGGGCTAATTGGGAGCCCTCCTGTACAATCAGGTTCTTAGCTGGAAGCAGTGGATATGAACTGACAGTTGCATAGAAGAGAGGAAGAACAGCTAGTACTTATGGAATTACTAACCTCAAGTACCAGACAGGAACAGGACAGATGAAATCATGAGGCGAAACTCTCCTTGTAGAGATGGTCTAGGAGGACTTGGCTCTGTGTTCTTGACTTCAAGCACTGGAATCCACAACTGAATCAGGCCCTACTTGATGTTTGCTTGTCTACTGAGATGGCTTTCAATCCCAAGAGTCCAAGTGGAGGAGTCTTGGGGGGCCTGTTTCTTGCCAGAGTTGTCTTTGTAGGTCCATACCTGGGGTGGGGGCTGTAGGTCGAGGTTCTGCTTATGGGAATACGCTTTCATTCCCGATGCCCACTATTGTTCCTAGAGGATTATGCTTCACCGCCTCTCTGATGGCAAACTTAGCCACGTTCCTTACTTTGGCTGATGAAATATGAACGGAAACGATGCTGACAACTTCCCAGTAGAAGCATGAAGAGCCAACCTGCACTATGCATGAGCTTTTCTTCTGTCTGGAGAACAGCAGTGTTCTGGACTGGACTGCTGTTTGGCCTGGATCCTGCATGTGTGGAGGATGCAGAGCCATTGTCCTGTGATATAATGCAGTATCCAGAATTTAATCCTTGGTAACCACAAAGACAGAGGGGTTGCTACCATTGCTCATCCCACTTTCTCAGAGATCCCAATGACAGGAATTCTCAACTGTGAGAAAGGGTTCAGTGAAAAAGAATGGCATTAGATGAAAAACTCGTCTTCATATATAAAATCCATCCAAACCTATAATAAAGAGCCTATCACCCTTCTTCCTTAAGATTCACTGTCCTTGCCGCCTATTTAGGGGCTGTGCTGAGTCCTCACAGGATATTTAGGAGATCATCTGTTTGAGGAGAGCAACCCTGGGGCCAAATCAACTAATTCTTTACAATTTCTATTCATTTTTTACAATTTCTACTCTGTGTTTGTTAGAGAGATTATTTACATTGATCTTAGTTGTGTGTGTGTGTGTGTGTGTGTGTGTGTGTGTGTGTGTGTGTGTGTGTGTTTTCAAATCACCGAATGTTAAAAATTGATCAGAGAAGTCGTCCACTGGGAGAGAATGGTTTTTGAAAACACTCAAGGCAGGCTTAGACAACAAAAAAATTGTCAACAAATGTGTGTGTGTGTGTGTGTGTGTGTGTGTATCTATGAGTGTGGTTTTAGATTTATTTCTTTTCAAAAGTTACATTTTTATTTTAATGTATTTAAAAAACAAGGAACCTATTATTTTTGAGTTATATAATCAAAATCAAATAGCCATAGCTGTTCAGTATACAATTCTCTTCTCTCCTGAGGAAATGAAGCTCAGTACAATTGCCTGGCTTCCTCTAAAGTGAAGAGGCTCCACGTTTGTACTCACATCTGTTCAGGATGCCCAGTCCTTCAGACATGGTTCACAGGCTGAAAGGACCCTTACATCAGAAAGCAGGTCAACCAACAAATTCCAAGGAGAATTCACCTCAAGGGCTTTTTAGAGGAAGTCAGGCAGAACCTGGTGGTGGTGCCAGGTGTTGGTTGACCCACAGCAAAGAGATAATTTGGGGATCCAGACTCCTATTACCTGAGGCCAAGAGAAGCAGTTCATACTAATCTCAAATGTCTTTGTCTTTCAAAATCATTTTCCTTCTATTTAGGAAGGATATTCCTGTGAAACACATTTCTTTCTGTCCTTTCTCAAATCCCATCAATCCAGTCTCGACAACAGTGCAGTCATTGGGCTACTATGTGGTGAGTCTCCCAATATACCCCAGGAAGACGTAGTTTTCTATATGCAGGGTACGAAACACTATGAACTCATTAATGTCAACACAACTCTGAAGGATAGTGTCATGTTTTGAATATGCTTGACCCAGGAAGTGGCACTATTTGGAGGTGGCCTTGTTGGAGTAGGTGTGTCATTGTTGGCTTTAAGATCCTCATCCTAGCTACCTGGAAGTCAGTCTTTCACTCGCAGCCTTCAGATGAACGTGTAGAACCTCAGCTCCTCCTGCACCATGCCTGCCTGCACACTGCCATGTTTTTGCCTTGATGAACCTCTGAACCTGTAAGTCAGCCCCAATTAAATGTTGTTCTTGTAAGAGTTGCCTTGGTCATGGTGTCTGTTCTCAGCAGTAAAACCTTAACTAAGACAGAGAGTGTCTGTTTCATAAGTCACTTTGAAAGCCTTGTCTGAGAAGTGGAAGCAAAGGCAGGATTCCTACAGTGGATGCAGAAACAAAGATAGGAGAATTACTCTGCTTGAATTGGTAAATGGATGGGGTGGGAAGGAAAGGTATTGAGCAAGTGTTTGGAAGACAGTGAGCTAGTATGAAATTCCCAAGTAGGCAATGACTTCCACCACCAACGAGTACTAAAAATCAGGGTGCTGCTAGGAAAAGGTTATCTTTGTCCATGGAGAGGCCATGTGCACGGAGAACACTCCTTAAATGCAGACATGATCTATATGGACCAACTCAGGGGAGGCAACATCTGAAGTCCTAGATAAAGGAATGTTCTGCAAAGGCTGCCAAGAGAGACGAGGATGGGGACTTAGGAAAATTCTGGCATATGATAAAAACCATATCACTTTCTTGAAAATCTCAAGGGCATGAGACCCTGATATTGTCTTGGTAATGATGTAAAGATATGGTCCCTCTTCAAGATCTTTAAATGCACTTGAATACTCTATTCACTAAACCATATCTGTCTTCCCCCTCATTCTTCATGATTCTAAAGCAGTGTCAAACAAAGCAAAGGTGTGAAAGAGAAACACACTTAATGTGTGTCAACAGATGACTCTCAGAAGGAATGAGTCTTCTCAACAAGAACACAACATTTAATAAGTGCCAGGAAGACAGACTGAAGCTCAGTGCTTGGTACTCTGATCCTAATACAAAATGGGGACCAGTCTTCATTATAAGGCTGTTTCCTCCAGATTCTTTGAGGAGTCATGCATCATTTTAAAATAATCTTTGTGGTTGGAGAGATGGCTCAGTGGTTAAGAACACTGACTGCTCTTCCAGAGGTCCTGAGTTCAAATCCCAGCACCCACATGGCGGCTCACAACAATCTGTCTGATGCCCTCTTCTGTTGTGTCTGAAGACACCTACAGTGTACAGTGTATATAATAAATAAATAAAATAAATAAAAAAATTAAAACAATCTTGGGAACCTCCAAAATGGCTCAGTGGATAAATTCATTTGCCATATAAGTGTGCTAACCTGAGCTTAAACCCCAGAACCCATGAAAAGGTTAAAGGAGAGAACTCACTCCACAAAGTTGTTCTCTGAACTCATCTGCACCATGGAACATGAAAACCCACCCCCCCACACCACATACATAATGACAATAAATAAATAATTTTAAATTCTGGTGTGTTTGAATGCAACGGCCTAGAAGGATTTGTAACATCTAAGTTTACAGAACAAGGTGAAAAACAATATCTGAAATTTTGATAGAAAAAATCTCCAAATTATAATTACAAGTTTGAATATGTATGAACATTTCCCCTGGGTGGGAAAAGGGCTGAGTAAAGACCTGGAGATAAAAACCTATTTTCTTAGAAAAATTTTAACCAGGAGAATATATTCATGTAGTACTTGCATAATTAAAATGCACAAAAAGTTTCAAGTAATATAAAAATTAAACAGAGCAGTACATTAGGAGTACAGGTCATTAGGTTTACACACACATACTGCTGACTATATAGATTGAGATAAAGAACCTTATTTGAATTACATTCTGATTGTTCACATTTGCAAACACCAGTCCTTGGAAAACCCAGGATATGGTATGCACACAGGACATGTGACTGCTGTCCTGAGATTCTAAGACTTAGGGTCTTGCCACAAGTACATCTGTCACATTTACACACTCTCTCTCAGCAGTGTTGTTTGACAGTGGTCTCCCCTTTTCACCCTCTTCTATGAGACAGAAAGGAGGAAGTAGCCGTATGGGCATCATAGCGGATCCATTTTGTACGGAAGCCAGTGTTGGTCCTGTTAGGCTATGGAGACAATGCACCCGCTCCCGGGTCATGACTCTTGCTAGTCAATGTTCTCTATGTTATACTTGGATGGAGGTCTCTGCTCTCATCTCTTGTCTGCAGCTCCTCAGCCCACCTTCTTCTGTCTCCTGTGAATTCTTTCTTCCTCACATCTTTCCTTCTCTCTACTGATGCCTTCTGTTTGAAATGATGGATTTTAAACCAAATCTTCTGTTCACTCTCCCACCCATTCAACTTCTTCTCCTTAAGGTTGGGTCTTCTTGAATGCTTAGCCCTTCTTCCCTTCTCCCTCTCCTTCCTCACAACTTCCTCCATTGGCTTCCAACTCACAGCTTCAGGTCTTCTCTTGTCAGTTTGTTGCTCTTGCCAAGGTCATCGATGTCCTCCCTTAAGTAAAGGATCCCTTCTCTATCCATCAGGATTGATAGCCAAAATCCCTGACTGGAACTTACCTGGACACTCCTTCTGATTTCTCTTTCCTGGAACCAGTGTTTCTTTGTTGTTCTTTAGGGATCTCCTGGGTCTGATTCTCTATGTCATTTCATCTGTAGAAATTTCAGTCCAACACACATGTTTGATTCTTGCTTTTACAAGCTGTTCCTTCACTGACACCGTACCATCAGCCACTTCCCTTGGGCTCCAGGTACACAGTGGCAACATAACTCCCACATATGAATGTTCTCAGTGTAAAGGTAGACCAATCCCATTCCTCTTTGTTCTGCTTCTCTGCTCTGAATACTGTGAACCCCAAAGGGTCCAAAGCATCTTCTCTCTCTCTCCAACCCATATCAGAAACAGTTCTCATTTCTGTCCCTTCCTTTGATTTCTTGTTCCATCTTGTTTTGTTGTTCTACACAAACACACACACACACACACAAACACACACACACACACACACACACTGCTCTCCCAGTCTTCTCCCCCCGACCCCCGTGTGACCATCCCAGGGCACTGGGATGCCTCCTGAGGAATAAAATTTCCTTCTCAGCTTCCAAGGTTCTTCACAATTTTCTGAATTAACCTACACAGGATTGTCTACAAACAAGATCTTCTTATCCTAATTTATGAGTCTCAGCAAAAGAAAGACTTTCCCAAAGTCTGTGTAGAGAAACTGGCATCTTCATGATGGAATGTAGAGACCAGAGAATCTCTGAAGCCTGAGCTTTGCCTGCCTCTATATCAACTCCCTTCACCCTACTCACCTTTTAAAGACACACACTCCCTCTTTAACCTTCTTCGACTCTGAAGTCTTGGTGTCCCTCAACTTCCAAACTGTTTAATCTCTGGAGATGTCTTCTTTTTTCACATCTGATCTTTTTTATTCATTTGCTATTTATTGATGACATGCTTGGCATTGTTTGGGTCTTCTGCAGCACTGAACTGCATGGCCAGCGCCCTGTGAATACTAATTCATGAGTATCTTGCTCATAGCGGTGATGAGTGACAGCATCCTCCAGCCATATTTGAATGACCCTCTCTCCAATGCCTGTTCCCAGCTGACAGAACCCCCTTTCAGTCCCTGCACTCTGCATTTACTTTGATTTCTGGTGTATTTATGTCAAGACTTGTACCTTGTGGCAGCACATGATCTGGGGGGTAATAACTTGGGGGAAACACACTAAGTGTCTAAAGATGCAAGAAGGCTTTCAAAGTACCGTCATGGAGTCTGAAAACCATCGACACTCAAGGAGTAACAAGGAGAAGAGATATTCATGTTTAAGTAAAACATTCCTCACCATCGATCAGAAAGCCCTCAGCGGATGAGTAGGCATGTAGACCAAATTGCTACACTGACCAGCTTGCTTTCTTCGTTTAGCTTGTAGCCAGACTGTAGTCATTTCCATAAATTAGAACACTGTGGCTCTACAGTATCTTTCAGTGCTATCTTCCTGGTGCTGACTAGAAGCTCAGCAGTTGTATCAACTGTGTCTCTCACAATTATCTTTCTCTGTGGTACCGAGAACCCTTGAAAGACTGACCACTGCTTCGCAAGCTCTCGTGTTTGTATCCTCAGCACAGAGCCAGAGATAGACCAGGCTTTCAGTTAATGTTTGTTAAATGGACAAAGGAAAAAGGGACAGATGGATATGAATGGAGAGATTTGGGGAGGTTCATTCTGACACACCAGCTCTCACAGAGCAGGAAGGCTGGGCTCTTGGCTATGACTTGTATGTTATGGGTTCAGAGACCCAGTTTCAGTACCCCTGCCCCATAATGCCACAGTCATGTCTGTGTGAGGCCAGCATCCCTCCCCCACTGTGCCACACGACAGCGGGCCTTCTCTGATCAGCCTGCTTTGGAAAACTGCTTGCACCTGGCCTAGAAGAACACAATTAAAAGATGCCGTAAAAATTGACAGATCCCAGTGCGGAGAGCTGAAAATACATTACAATTCCGATCGAACTATAAATAAAGCCCCTAAATTAAATAAATCTCACACAATTATGGATTAAAACATGTTTAGTGTTAATGGCCTTGCACATGGACCCTGACTCCTGAAATTGTTGCTGAGGCTGCATGGCCGGGGGATTGCATCATAATTAACACCAGGCCAGCCTTCAAGAAGCTGTCCTGGAGTTCAACTGTGAGTCTCAGGAAGAGAGGAGGAGGCCCCACTTGGGGCCACTGACTATTCCTGGGAAGACTCTGACTCGGAGATGGCAGTTACCTCAATGGCCTGACTCTGGATACAGAGGCATCTGGGTCCTGCCTCCTTGACACATTTCCTTCCACAAATGTCCACATGGACCATGCAAATGGCCCAACACCAGAAAGAATCATGAAAGAAATACTTGGATGTCTTGTTATTTGCTCAGTCCCACCTCACAGCTTTGACGTCTGTATTTGGATACAAATAACCTAACCAACAATAATGTTATATACTTAGATATATAGAGTTTCCTATAGAAATTCTTAAACAAATTACTTGACCAAGGAAGTCGGTACCATTTTAAATCATAGGCAAGGGTGTTCTAAAGTTCAAGATTCCTTACAGGAGGAAAACAAGGAACCTAGGAACTTTATTTCAAATGATGACGATGACAACAATGACAATGATGATGACAATGATGACAATGATGACGATGATGGCGATGATGATAATGATAATAGAATTCAACATAGGAGAGAGGCTCATGTCCTGCACCGAAGCATGCCCCCCCTCAGCATGGCCAGGCAGCTGAGAGCAGGGCTCTAGAGCCTGGTAGATGGGGCTCCCTGCCAAGCTCTAGCAGTTTCTAGGTACAGGATCCTCAGTTTCCATGTTGCGTCTCTACAGTGATGATGAGAACCAGTTGACCCTCTTTAGCTATGAATTCAACCAAATACACAAGTAATTATAAAATCAGTCAATCAATCAATCAGTAAAAAAAAAGTCTCTGCAAAATAAATGTAGATGTTTTTCATTTGTAGTTCCTGAATAACATGGTAGGCTAACAAAATAACTGTTTGTGTAGTATTTGTGTGGTTTTTAGGTAGTAGCAGCAGTAATCTAGAGATGCTGAAAGGGTAGGGTGAGGATGAATGGGCATAGGTAATTCGCAAAACCAACATGTTAAATAGATTCAATTTGAGGTTCTCATGTAACAAGTCCCCTTTGGTTATTGATCGTCATCAGTGCCTACTTCTTGATAGTGAGGGTCTGCCATTCTCAGGACATGTAGATGGCAGTGGCTGCTCTGGCTGTGGTGGCTGTGGAATAAGTAAGCACCCCTCTAATTCCCACTGTGAGAACCCTTTGTGGGCTTGCCCTAATGCTGTGAGCAGAGAGGCTGCAGAGCTGACTGGCATTAATGAGGCAAGTACAGGATGGGTTGGGGGAAGCCTCTCCTTGTGCCAGCCTAGCACCTTGACTATGCTTCTTCAGCTGGAGAGGAGGCTGGTATGGACTCACAGCGTTGGCATGAAGATTCAGTAGGAGGCAACCATAGGACTTACACCTTGGCACCTGGAACATGGTAACTCTCTCCCTCTTGTATTTCCAGATGTCTTCCTCTGTCTTACCCAACCATAAGAGGTTCTGGAAGTTGGATCTCCAAGGACAGTCATACTCTGGAAGGGCTGATTAAGAAAGCTGAGCCCCATGGAGGGCTGGCCTTCAATGCTAGAAGACACTGTCAGGGTCTCTCAGATGCCATGGGATAAGGGATGTTCTTAGCCAGAAATGGCTAAATTCTTCACTTATCCTCTTTCTCAGAGTCCTAAGCTGGACCCTTTGAACCATACTGGTCTCAGCAGATATGTTAGAATGCTCACCTTAACTGGTCACTTTTTAGCTTTAAAAAAAAAAATGTCAGTGGGTCACCCTTAGGATAAAATATAAAGCTTTTTACCAGTGTTTAGTACAAAAGAGGGTAATTGATCTATCTTAATCTCTCCACTTTGTGTCCCGCCATTCAGTCATACTGACTCCATTTACAGCATTTTACCATCTGCGCTCTCTGCTCCACCATTGAGTTTGCGCACTTTCCTAAGCTCTCAGCCCCCGTCCTGCTCTTAGGAAGCCTTACCTGGTTGGCTGGGAGACTTGAGTTGGATGCTGCATTCAGACCAAGCCTGCCCCGACCTAACTTGCAGAAACTTGGAACCCTTCCCAGGGTTTCCTCGGGTTCCTGCTCAGCACATACCACCCGCACTGGGTCTACTGGAATTGTCCATTTACAGGCTTGTATCTTTCACAAGGGAACAAACTCCATGGGGTCAATTGGATGGAGTTTCATTTCCTTCTTCTCTAAATCTCTGTACATCAAAGCCCCTTACTGGGAATAGCATTCAGGAAACACTCTCCAATGAATGAATAAGCTGCTCATTCTTGTGTCCCTGATGCTCTGTGATTGTGGCTTTCAGGTATCGCCACAAATGCGTTGCAGGAAGTTTAGGGAGAGATAAGTATGCATCTTTTTCACCCAATCAATACTCAGAACCACAGGATGCATAAGGAGGCCTCCTGCCCTGTCCTTCATTCTACGTATCTTCTCCAAAGGCGTTATCGGAATGGGATCATAGATCCCATAGTTAGAGAGTATGATCTACAGAAGGATCTTTTGTAATAAACTGCACTGGAGTATGGAAACAGTCGCTTATACTGGGATAATTCTTTCTTATTCCCCAAAGAAGAATGTAGAAAGTCCTTCCCAATGCTAGCAGGAAGGCAACACATGGCTCACTTCAGCTTAGGTGCCTGAGTGCAGTCATACGATCGATCGTTTGTGGTTAGCTTCCATGCAGGGATGGTCCAAGCTGACAGTCAAATAGTTTGACTAGCAACACTGTGCAAAACAAGACTTGCTTGGACCTGTGTGTTTTAAGCAGAATCTGCCCATCATCTCCATCATACAAATAGGATATGGTGGTATCCTGGTGTGGCAAAAGCTGTTTCCTTAGGTTAAGAAGTCCTTCTGGCAGGATCCCTGGTGGGAGCAAGCCAATGGTGAAATGTCTATGGAAGTCTCCATAGACATTTTGCTTGCTAGCAAACTCTGAGTGCTAAAACAGGAAGGGAACTCACCAACTATCAGATCGAACTCCTAGGGACAAAAATCAACATGGATCTTTAGATAACTACACAGATGTTCATTAGTGAGAGAAAGGAGGCACAGGGATCGGTTTAGGTAGAGCATGGGGACACACAATAGCTTCATCCATTTGACTGTATATTCAATCATTCCTTATGCAGTACCTACAGTAGAGAACTGTGGAAGGCCCTGTCCTAGCTGCTGAGAACACAATAGCAACTTATTGTTTGTGTTTATGACTTTACCCTGAACTCCCACTTGTAAACAAGCTTTGCAGGTCAAAGGTTAGACCTGTCTCTCCAATGCTTAACAGAGACCTGGTATTTTTCCCTGAAGATGACAAAGTGTCAAGTCCTAAGTGATGAAGGCAGTGTACATAAATCAAGGCTGTTGTTGGGGTCTTTTTTCCCTCACTAAAAGGACAGTTAGTACATCTGTTTTTGTGTTCTTGCAGTCTTTGTCACAAGTTTTCACCTTTCATGGTTGGGGGCAAAGAAGAGTGACAGATACTCCATTGAAAACAGTGTAATGATGTTTTCAGAAAAAGAAAACCAAACAAACCAAACTTCTTTATCAAAAGGCTGATGGGCTTGATTTTTCCCCAAATGCCATAGTTGGCTGACATTTGATTTGATTTTAAATGAAAAACAATGTCTCCGGTTTTCTTTATACTTTTAAAATATTGTTAAAGACACCGAAGAGTGTTTGTTTATAAGGGTTATATTTGTTGATGTTTATACACATAGATTATGTATGCAAATCTAAAATATAATTATATTATTTAAAATTAACAATTAAAAAATTAAATTAACATGGTAGCATAAATAACACATTTTCTGGAAAACATCTGTGTTTTCAAAGAAAGGAGAGAGAAAGCATTTGACACTTCTACAAATTGCTTTAATGTCTGACTTAACAGGAGATAACTAGCTTTGCATGCTTTTGTGTTCAGATGGTACGATGTGCTCTTTTGGTTGGAGAGTTAATATCAAAGGGAATAGCTAGAAAAGGCAAGGTATCAGAGAATCTCTAAAGAGTCTTAAAGACTCAGGGTACTCTGTGTACTATGGCTCCTTGGGAAGTTCCACCTTCACAGACAACTAATCTCCCAGCTTCTCTTGCAGCTTTAGAGACCAAACAACTTAACTTGCTCTAACAAATACTTTCAGAAAAACTGGTTCGCTTACTGGGCTTCATTCCTGAAACTGGAACGACAATAATAATGACCAATTTATTTGTAAATATTGATTAAGCTGACATACTTAAGCTGTGATGATGAGAGTTGATTAGAAACTCACAGATGTATGCTTGGGGCAGCATTGGGTAATGCTTGTTTTATTAGTAAAAGAACTGATTTACAAAGTGTGGACACATCCTTGCTCAGTTCCTTCTGACAAAATATAATGTCAGAGGCAAAAGGAGGATAAAGCTGCATGTTTGACATCACCATTCCTGAAATCTGTTGGTCAAATATACAGTCACTAGGATGGGCTTTTATGGCTCTCTCTCTCTCTCTCTCTCTCTCTCTCTCTCTCTCTCTCTCTCTCTCTCTCTCTCTCTCCCCATCCTTTAGATCCCAGTGTTCACCAGGTTGCGAGTATCTCCACTTTATCTTCTAGACCAGCAGTTCTCAATCTGTGGGTTGTGACTCCTGAAAGACCACAGAAAAACACAGGGATTTACATTGTGATTCATAACAGTTATGAAGTTATACATACAGTTATAGGGTAGCAATGGAAATAATCTCATGGCTGAGTGTCACCATCACGTGAGGAAGTATAGTAAAGGGTCTTAGTATTAGGGAGGTTAAGACCCACTGGATTAAGGGGAACTCTGGCTCAATGTCACCAAAGACTAAGATACTTGTCCTAGAACTGCACGACACGGAATCCTGCCAATGAGCTGGATAAGCCTAGAAGCAGATTTCCACCCAGAGTTTCAGGTAATGAAGTCCTGTCAACATCTTGACTTCTTTTCCTAGAGCTTGTGGGACATCGGACCTGAAGAAGGTTGAAGTGATGAGTTTATGTGGCTTTAGCACGGAGTCTGGCAATATGTCACAGTAGCAACAGGAAACTAATGTATCTTCTCATCTCGCCTAGCAACAGGAAACTAATGTGTCTTCTAATCTAGCCTTTGGGTTTAGGTCGATGGACTCACCTTCTCCCACCCTCATCTACCTAAATAAACAGCTTCTATTTACAGTGTAGTACAGACTGACCTGTCCTGTGCAGGGTCTCTCAAAAGAGCACATGGCAGTCTCCCACAGTGCCTGACAAACATTTTAATTGGAATATATTTTCTCAGCAGTTAATACCAAAATGATGTCATTAAGAACCTCACAACACTTAATTTTAAAAAAATATTACAAACAGCACAGTCCTGCTTCCTGTTACATTTCCCTTGGTAAACTAATGGCTTCCCAGAAGACCTATGTGCTGTTTCCTTTGCCATGCAGATAGGGGAGATGTTAAGGCCCTTGGAAGATGGTGGAGCTGGGCTCCCTCTTGGGGTCTACCTTGTACCTTCTGTTGATTCAGGGAAAAGCCCCAGTGATAAACAGAAGCAGAGCTAAGTGGCTAGGACAATGTGATCACTCAGGACCCAGAAACAGAAGCAGCCAAGGATTCCATCGGGGTTCACCTGCATGTGTAGTTCCTACCTGAGAAAACATAGCTCTACCCCTTTCCTCTCCCCCTTTCCCTTCCCCCTCCCCTTCCCCTCCCCTTTTCAGGCAGAGTTGTGAAAACAAAATCCTGAATTTTACTGATGGTGATTTTTGTGTACAAAGCCAGCTTTCTGTTTTTCAGGTTAAATGAAGATATATTTTCCTTGCCGTTTCGTTCATTGCCTTGTGTTTGGACAGTCTTGTCTCTCCAGAGATTACTCAGAATTTATTTCCTTTTTAGTGTTTATATAATATTTTAATGCCTAACTTGAATCCAACTGAAATTTATTACAGTTAATGATAAACGAGCTTGAAGAACTCCCCCCAAAGCCCTTTTCCGTTATGAAGTTATTTATTTTTCAACAGGGAATTATCATTTTTGTCCATATCACAAAAGGAGTATCTGCTTAATATGGCATTCAAATTGCTTAGCTGTATTGAGTAGAAATGCAAGGTTGTCTATGGTCACCTCTCCTCCGCATGGCCAAGGATGCTCACCACTAGTGGTTTGGGATGTATCCATCCCATTTGTGCTCTACTTCTAAACTTGAAACAATGAAAATGGCTTTTTGCCATGAGACACTTTACTAAACTGAGGTCTTCTTTTTGTTTCACCATAGAGAAAGCTTTCCCTACTGTGCTCAACTGGAGAGTTTTGACTCACGTAAAAGAAAGCAGCGGCATGACACTACAGCTAAAGCTCACTCTATAACCTGTTGAATCACCCTCTGGTTACAAAACTAGACGCGCCTAATTTTCCTAATAATGACAACCTTCAATGGATAGTCTTACATGCAAATCCTAACATTGCACAGTTATTGTCTTAGAGTTGACTCTTAGGCAACTTGATGTGTCCGGAGTATATACGCCTACACTTTTCACACATATTTGAAAATTGTTTTCTGTAAAGGAAGAGCTGTTTTGCTTCCTTTACAGCCATTTTGTTTCCTCAAAATATTATTGACAACAGATGCCCAATTATAAAAAATATGGTATAATGTTAATGTCTTTGCTCATTTATGAGATGAGTACATGGTATGTTTCCTTTGTTCTCCCTGTATCATTTGTTTGTGTGAGTATCTATGTGTGGGAGTATCTGTGTTAATTCTAACAATTCTAAGATGGATACTTTGATGTAATTTTATGTTCATAATCTAGACTCCTAAACATAGGGAGTATTTTATCCCATTTATTTCTAGTCAGTTAGCCCATTTCACTCTGTCTCATGACTTCCTGCTCCAATTTCCTAAAAGTTTAAACAGTAATCATGTAGAACAAATATGTTTTTTACCTTACTCATACAGGGAAAATTTGATTATTTAGAGTAAGCGTGGCTTTCAGATATAAAACTCACTTAATGCCATTTTCCCTTCTAGGGTGACTCCCAAATGGAAACCATCTTTTTTGAAGCCTATTTTAAATGTTAGTATAAGTTTTACAAGATCTTTCCACATATGAGCTTCTGACTCTCCACATTTAAAACCTGGATCCCATCTCCCCACCCATTTTCAGAGCAGACCACTCTCTGGGTATGAACTCTGACCCCATTAGCCTCAGGACACCAGCTTGTGGACACAAGAGGCAAGTAGCTTAACCCTACATGAGGTGACTGAGAACCACCCACACATGTTGTCTAAACAAGCCCGAGCTAAATGTATCTCTGCCATAACCGAACCTGCCTGGCTCTGTAATTGCCCTGACTGGAGCAATGCTGAATAAAGAAATGACAGATACACAGAAAAGCTGGATCAGGTGGGCTGGCAACCCTTAAGGCAATGCACCAGCAGCCCAGAAACCAAGTACATTTATATATACAGCCAATTCAGGTGGGGGGAGCTAACCTTGGTAAGAATTATAGAGGAACAGAATTGAGCTGCAGTCACTAGGACAAAAGAGCTATGATGGTCAGTTTCTGCTTATAGTGTCAACATCTATTGGACCAGGGAATGGTACTGGCATTCCCATGGATCTAAGGCACTGGGGTCGCTGTTAGGTTCATGGCATAAACACTCATTCATACCAGGATACACTTGCTCCCCACTTACCTCCAAAGTCAACTTCCCCTTTGCTGAACCCAGTCCCTCAGTGCTGTGATTCCAACATTCCCACCTGTCAGTCCAGGACGGTGAAGGACGGTGAATGGACAAAGGGATGTTTAGCTGACAATAGGCAATGTTATTTTTTTCTTATAAGACCACCCGGCCTGTGATGACTGCATTCTTCATGCAGTTGCAATGTCAAAACCCAACCCTTGCACACTGGGAAACTTGGAGGTGTGACTTATTTAATTTGTTGGCATAAGGTGAATCATTCTAAGACAATCTGAGGACTTTCTATCCAGTAGGAGTAGTCCTCCTAGAGAAAGGAGCAATTTCTGCTTCTAATAACAGGGTACAACTCTAGTTACAAAGGTTTTGTGGGGGCCAGCAGGATCTGGTTTGGAGGTTCTGTAACGTTTCAGTGTACTGAAGTTCTGTCTGGGGATTTGTATATACTCTAACATATGGGCTCCTGTGGGGAAGAACACACAGGTTCTGTGTCCTGGTTAAATAAGAAGTGTATGGGGGTCCTCAACTGGTGGGGTTATCAGATCTCTCACCTTGCTCTGTGTATTGTTTCTGCCAATTCTGTGGGAAGCTGAGGAGTAATATGAAAGGATTATAGGTCACATAAAGGTGCAGTAAGCACACCCCCTCACCACACACACACACACACACACACACACACACACACACACACACACACACACACACACACCCTGCCTTTCACTCAAGGCTTCCTGTTCGGACAGGCTGGTGTCAGCAGCAGACTATATGCTTACATTGTGGGCAGGTGGTCACTCCAAGCTCTACTCTCTGGTCTCCTAACTAAACTTCCAAAGGGAGAAACAAAACAAAACCCTTGCAATCCTCCCCCAAGCCTGGTTTGCTCTTCCCTAAGATGGGGGTAAGTAGATTTGTTCGGGGAGGCAGATAAAAAAAGAGAAACAAGAGCAAACATCACCCATCACCACTGCTGTCGCCGCCGCCACTACCACCACCACCACCAACTACAACAACAAGAAGCCTTCTCTACAAAGCCCTGGCTAGGATGATCAACCTGGGTCTACTCCCTGCAAACAGTGCACTGGCTTCCTTAGCTTCCTCCAGCTGCTCTGTCCTGTAACTCACCCTGCTCAGAGGCTCTTCTGTTCAGACACTCACTGACTGTGGTGGCCTCACCACATCACTTCCTGTGCTCTCTCCCTGGAAACTTTTAAGTTTCCTGGAGACATTACTGGGTAAATCTTCATTTTCCCCAAGAGAAGCCCCCAAGAACGTCTTAGAGACAATACATTATGGCTTTGGCTGAGACTGTTTGCGGAGCTAGTATTCACTGGGTCTTCCAAACACAACACAAGGGAAATATACAACAAAACTCAGCATAGACATTGATGGGAAAGAGAAAACAGCACGCTATGGGTTATTTTTATTAGCTAGGCCACTATGATTTGCACCAGATTTGTGAAAAAAGGCCTTGATTCAGTTTTGTGAAAGGGACCTGTACAAATACCTGAGTTCATCAATAAACTTGACAGTTTAGATGTTCTTATGCATGCAGAAGCTTAGACTCTACAGAATTGCTGGAATGTCTCCTACCGTGGTCCTAGTCAAATGGTACTATGGAGGAGGCTGCGGGCACTTTGGTTGGGAATCTTACAGATGCTTGTTGTGATGGTGTCTCCACCTTGTAATGGCTCTTGCATAATTTGGGGGCTTTCTTTAAGTCACCCCCTCCATCCAGTCATGCACATTCATTTAGGCTCTGGCTCCAAACCACTATTCCAGCCTCTGCTTTTCCCCTAAACCCTACCCCATGCATTGTATTGTAGTTCAGTAAAATAGTTTGAGTGTGAAATGTTCCCTCCAGGTCAATGTGTTTGAGCACTTGGTCCCCAGTTGAAAGTGCTGTTTGGAGAAGTTAAGGAATAATGATAGTTGGACTGTGAAGTAGAAAATGTTCTTTTCTTCTGGTGTGTGTGCATGTGTGTGCACGAACGTACGTGTGCGTGTGCGTGTGCGTGAGTGTGTGTGTGTGTGTGTGTGTGTGTGTGTGTGTGCATGTGTGTGATGTGTGCTTGCACTTAAGAATCTGGTCTAAGCTCTGTACTTCCAGACTCATCAAGATGGATGGAGCAATCTGTGCCACCAGTTTTTATTGCCACAGATGAAAACATTATTCCCTATCTTTTCCCTGCATGAAGGACTGTAATGCCCTCAAACTGTGAGCCAAATTAAATCTTCTAAGTTGCTTATTCCCAGGTCACGCTGAGGAGATGAGTAATTCATATTCACAGACCCAGCCTTTCACCCTTACATTCTTTCTGCTCAGACGTAAAGTGGCTATCCCAACAGTCTCTTTCCTGAAGGTGTTCGGTCAACTCCATTTGCCTCCAGATAAAGTTAACTGCTCTCCTCAATGAGCCTGGAGCTCCTTCTTCAAATGGTCTCTTTGTCCACTACACTTCTGCCTTCCTTGCTGGATCTGCCCTGTCCTCCCCGCTGCTAGACTTCCCTGCCCAATCCTGGATTTTCTACTCTGGATAGATCCTGGGATCTCTCCTCTGGGTTCTCTAGTGTGCCCCTAAATGAATTCATCCAAGTAAGTGAGGCTAAATACCATCACCATTAACAGCAGGATGACTTTAAGCATCTCCTTGGCCTCAAACACTCCCTGGCCCCAGGTTTCACCATACCAATGGTTCCTTGATCTTGACTGAGCCACTCAGGGGCATTCCTGGTTCAACTTGTCCCTGAGTTCACCTTGCCTGGTCAGTCTGCATCAGAAAGAAAACTGGCTTGCCTTTATCCAGCTGCTCATGCCTAAAGCACTGGCCACAAGGACTTCCACATCCCTTACTGTTCTGTTTCTTCCTCCAGACACTCGTCACTGTCTCTGCTGCTGAACCTCCTAGTTCTAATCCAACTTGTCTGCATGCCCCCTTTCCTGGTCTTCCTCCAGAAAGCAGCTGAAGGGTCCTGGTGAGAACATATGTCTACCAAGCCCAAGCCCTCTAAAGACTTCTTCCCACGTGTGGGGGTGAATTCCACACTCCTCAGCTCCAGGTACCCCAGTCCCTGCTCTCTTTTAGTGTCTTCTCTGCACAGTCTTTCTGTCTCCCTGACCTACCCACCACTTCCTAGAATATATTCAAAATATGCCTTCTTAAAATCCTCTCTTTACTTTCCTATTTTTGCCTAAGTTTGGCAGCTTGGTGACACCCCCCACCCCAAAGATTTGGAGCAGTAGCTTTCCTTTGTCATCTTGCCTTCCTTTACCTCAGCCATCAGAGCATCTCCTGGGACTGTATGCCCACTCACTTTCTCCCTCTTCCAGAACAGCATGTACTTTTTGCAAAGCCAGTGATGGCCTTTTAGTTGCTCAAGGTGCTGAGCGTCTAGTAGGTCCTCAGTGCCTATACGCCTGACCGAAGAAGGGGCCCATTTCCCCGTGACTGACAGAGGGCTGCTTGATGTCTTCCTGCATTTGCTTCCTCCTTCTCTTTGGGGACCTAGGCCATTGCTTTTTCTAATTGCCCACAATATTCACTCAGTGCTTGATGTGCACTTGTGGGTACAGGGTGGAGAGGACTGTCTGAGCTCATAAGAACGAAGATTAATGACATGAGTGCTCACGGGTGACTATATGGATTCTGCTGAAGGCTCCATAATGTTAGAGTATTACTCTAAGAGGAACATAGCAAATCTGCAAAGAATCCTGCTGCCAGCTCTAGCAGTGGTTAGAAATGGCTGGGCCAGGATGAGGGCTCTTGCTATATCTTCCCCCTTACTCAGGAGCATGGAACTTCCCTTGGAGGAGCAGACCAATGACAGAAGGTGAGCCTTCTTAGTACAAGGTAAAATGCCTGCTCTATTTTGTTCCTTGCTCCACTAGGGATGAGTGGGGGAAAGGTGAATAGTAAGGACAGAAGGAAAGTCACTCTTCAGGAACTGTGACAGGCTTTTAAAGCAGGGTTTTTAACCAGAGCTTAGTAGGTTCATTCCCTTGGAATTGCCAAGAATGGCTGTTCTTTGAGACCACAGTCCTACTAGGCTCCTCCAGCCCTGTGCTTTGATGGCTATCAGCAGAGAGAGTGGCTCAAGTCACCCATTTATTCTGCAGTTAACCCCGTTTACCATTTCACTTCCAGGATGACCTTATTGCACCAGCTAAGCACAGAGTCATAAATCGTGGTCAGGACATCTGGGTGTGGAGCACCTGAGCAACCCCGACATTAGTTCCTTAAGGAAACTCATTTCTGGTAATGTGTGCTGTGCTGAGGATGACCATGTCAACTTATTAGACGGTTTGTTTGGTTCTATTGATTCTGCTTACCCCTGAAGCAGCCCATAATGCTGCCTAATGTTATTGACAAGCCATCCGTCTTGCACAGAAGTGTGGGGCTTGCAGCTCTCTCAGAACCACAAAACCCTGGCGGTAGACATTTGATGGAGAGTGGGAGCAGGCCAAGGGAGCTCTTGCACCCTGTGCAAGCCAGGGTACACTAATGAAAGGCACATGCTCAGTGGTGGGAGACAGATGTGTTTCTATTGAAGCTATTTATGTATGAAATAATTATGAATGTACAGTTGAATCATGAATCTTTATTACAGTCTGTGTCTGACACTGTTTCTTGGTTCATATTTTCTTGGAGATGAGGTGCTGTTGGTTTCACAGTAGGGAGACAATGGATGACAGGGCCATGGAGCATCTTCAGGAAAGTCCTAAGATACTTCATCTCTCGTCACACCAACCAGTGATACTTACTCTTCCTAGTAATGTTTATTGAATGATTCCCATCCAACTGGACCAGCCCTGTCCCCAGAGGAAGCTCAGTGTTGATCCATTCTCAGAATGCCTCAAGTTTTCAGCATTTTAAGCCTGTGAATCAAAGGCTTCCTAGAAGGGCCAGCAAAGCCAGGGCTGCTGACAGGATGTGCTGGAGTGGGAGGGTGACTCTGAGTGTGACATTTTACCAATGACCAGGAGAAGCAGAATGCAAAACTCTCTGTGCCTTGTACCTTTAGAAAGAAGAAAACAGACTTTCCAGAACATCATTTTCCAGAAAAGCCAGGAAGACAAGTGGTGTCCTTAGCCCCCAATCCTAGCTGCTCTGGTTGTCAGGAAGGTACCAGTAAGCATTCGTGTGTCTACAGAAATGAATACAACACACACACACACACACACACACACACACACACACACACACACAGCATTGAGTGGATGAGAGCAAATGTTTATAAAACAGTTGACCTCAGGCTTTCCTTGATATTGGTGATACAGAGCAGAATAGCTACCTGTAGAAAAGCTTGGATGGAGACTTCTAGAAGCCATGGGTAACCGGAGTCACTGTAGACTCTTTAGAGCAGAGCTGCTGGAGAAGCAGTCATACAGCTCTTCCAGAGGTTTGAGGACTATCTTATGGGACCATAGTTCTGGCACCCCCCTCTTCAGTCTTTCCAGCATGTACTTTACCTCTGACCCACCGTGACCCCTCCCATGTTTGTTCTCCCACTAGACTGACACCCCTAGGAGCTGACATATCACTTCTACAGCAACTTTAGATCTCAACACAGAACATGCTCTTCCTAAAGACTGACAGGCTGGCCAAAGAGAACTAGTTTCTTGCTAAGTTTATGCTTCTACCAGAAGGTACTGATTACAAACTCTTTGCTGTCTGACTCTTAAAAGCTTTGTTAGTCAAATAATCCTTGTGGTAGATATGGGAAGAATCTTACCCATAGACAAAATTGTAGGTTTTGTAAAGCACTAGAATGATCTCCTCCCAACAGGATCTAATCAATGTCCCAGTAAACACAACAGACCAACTGTAGCTAACCAGAAGAAAAAATAAATGGGATGGCAATGAGAACAGGAGATCAGGAGCCTGGGGAGCTTTGCTAAGGTTATGGCCTCAGTGTGTGTATGGGGTAAAGGGCATAGAGAAGGAAGGTTGACAAACTGAAGATGACTGTAGGTACCTGCTTCTTTGTCCTCTTCCTCCTCCTCCTCCTCCTCCTCCTCCTCCTCCTCCTCTTCCTCCTCCTCCTCTTCCTCCTCCTCCTCCTCCTCTCTCTCTCTCTCTCTCTCTCTCTCTCTCTCTCTCTCTCTCTCTCTCTCTCTCTCCCCCACACACACACACACACACAGTGATGCATATATACTCACATAGATACACACATGGATACTCACAAGCATGCATATGTCACTCACAGAAACATATACAGGCTCACAGAGAATTATATTATCACAAACATATTCAAACACAATGCAAAACACTCAAACAAATATGTAAAAAAAGAACATGTTCACACATAATCCACACCCTCTCACGGTATGAAAAAGAGCATGAAAAGCAAAATTTGATTTTTGTCCTTCAGAAGGCGATCCTTGCCTATCCCATGGTTCTTCACGGACCGTGGGCTCCTCACGACTTGTCTCCTCTTTTGACTACAAACTTCTGAAGCTATAGCTTCACTGGCTGCTGGCTTCATGGGTCAATTGTTGATGATTAGCTGGGCAACCTTCACAAGTTACTTAGCCTTTTGTTCCCTAGTCTCTTCCCATGTAAAATGAGGCTAATAATACTTATCCCGGGTTTGTTGAGATTATCTGACGATGTAATGGCTGTAAATAGTTGGACGTGTGCCTGGCACAAAGCAAGAACTCAAATCCCACTCCACAATATTTCTCCTTCATAACAGATCTTTGAGGAAAATGTATTTTAGAAGTGGAAACTGAGTATCATGGACAAATAATTTATCTCAAGCCCCCACCTCCTCATCTCTCTCAAAATGGAAGTACCCTGCTACACTGCTTTCCGGTTTCTCAGTCCTTTAGTGCCAACAGCACCTCCAGAGCACTCTGCCTGGGGTGGGGGCTGGGGAGGTCTGCTTTGAAGTCAGTCACAGCCCTGTTTTCACCTTCATTGTGTATTTGATCCTCAGATTTGACACCGTGAGGTCAAGTATGAACCTGGTACTAGGCTTTATGTGCAAAGCAGGGGTCATGAGCTTGGTCACCAATACCGAGGAAGTGGAGTGGGATTTGAGAGCTTAATTTGTGCCAGAGCTTGGTGGCCATTAGGAGCACGTTCTATCTTTATGGAGAGGGATTTAGAAAACAGATACAGTCAATAGGTGGCCTTAATAGGAGCTACCAAGACTGCTGCAATTCTTCGTGGTAATGACCTCCCACAGGGCAAGAAGCATGGCTGCTCAATCACTTTGATACTCATGGGCACATTTGTCTTTAATCTCTTTTTTTTAAGTTAATGGCAGAAAAACTAAGGACTGTCCAACTTTGATTTTCCTCTATATGAATGCACTTTTCTCCCATTGAAGGAAAAGAAGCATTCAAAAAATACAAACTATGTTTAGTTTGAATTGGGAACTTGGCACCATGTGAACAGGTAATCATTCACTTGTTTGCCTTGGGGATGATCCCTTGGCATAACATACTTCTCCATCCATGGTTGTGAGAATTGTTTGGGTCTCATATTTAGATATTCCTCACATTAAGGAGAGACTTACAATCTGCCCTAGAAAACATTTAAACTGAGACTACTAAGAGATACACATGACTAAGAGATACTAGGGAACATAAAGATTAAGAGAGAACAACAGTAAGAGTGAGTTTGAAAGTAGCCCAACTAAGGGGTTGGGGATTTAGCTCAGTGGTAGAGCACTTGCCTAGCAAGCGCAAGGCCCTGAGTTCGGTCCCCAGCTCCGAAAAAAAAAGAATTTAAAAAAAAAAAGAAAGTATCCCAACTGTATCTGCCAGGGGTCTAGAGAGATGCTTGCTGTGAGTGGACAGGCTACCATCATCATTGCTCCAGAAATAACCGTCAGAGGGGCCATGCCTCAGAGCCTGGCTCATGTGAAATCACTGGTGATGATTCCAAACTATTTACTGTATCTATTACTGATGTGGCACCAGGGAGAAGAGCTGAGGATAGTTCCTGTCCCTGTCCTTCAACGGGTGATAATTGTAGTGAAAAGAGACTAAAGTGCCTGAAGTCATCCAATAGTATCCAATAGTCATCCGATAACATCCAATAGTCATTCAGTAGCAGCAACAGTCATCCAATAATATTCAATAGTCATTCAATAGTCATCCAATAGTAACCAACAGTCATCCAATAGCAGCCAATAGTCATCCAGTAGCCATTCGATAGTATCTAATAGCCACCCAAGATTGAAGTGATGTCTAAATGGAGCCCACTTGAGACAATATGAGGATAGAAAAGTCAGCATGTGATTGTGATCATTGAGACATAAATCTGGAAGCCCTGGATTGCTAGCAGTGATGACAGGAAGAAAGGGAAGCAAACCCTCAGGGTTCCATGAATCATAAAGCCCTGAAATCAGAGAGATGGCTTCAGACACTGGTGAGTCTGAACTGTGCGTTAGCGTTACTACAGATCACACCCTTCGGAGAAACAGGTGGGAGGAGAAATAAAGTTGCCCGAGGTGTGGGTCACTGAATTTTGAGAGTTCTTGGTTTGATGTGGTAGCGCCGCAGATGAGCCACACCAGTGTTGTTGGCATAGAGAAAATCCGTGTGTGTGTGTGTGTGTGTGTGTGTGTGTGTGTGTGTGTGTGTGTGTGTGTGTGTTTTCAGTGGGAACATACACTTCCAGAAGTCCTAAAATGTGAAGTAGAAAATGATCTTCTCTGGAAGTCAGGACTTCCCTGAGAACCCGAGATAAAGCAATTTTAATAAAGCCATGAGAAAGAAGAATTGTAGGAAGAGTGAGAGAGAGAGAGAGCGCAGAGATTGCAGAGGCAAGAGATGGCCACTTTGAGATTCAAAGGCTAGACTTGAACAGATTACAGTCAGTTGAGTCAAGTCAAACTTTAAACTGGGCCTACTTGTTACATGCTTGCATGAGGGTGAGGAGACCCACAGAAGCATAAGGAGGAGGAAACAGAGGCTAGGCAAATGTAAACCTGTGAAAAAATTCTCTAAAGAGTTAGGAGAAGAGGAAAAAAATCATCTAGAACATAAAGAAGAGTATAAGAATGATCAACTGAAAGACAAGCGAGAAGGCAGGAGGCCAGAGACCAGACTTTCCTGACAATAGAACAATGGCTTTTCAAAAGGTATGCAGTCAAGTCAGCTGTCACCTGGTCACTACTAGGGCAAGACTGATGGGCAGCATTCAGAGAAGCTAGGAGTTCTCTCTCCACCAAGAGGCAGAGGGATAGGCAGCTGCTAAAAGCCTGCAGAGAAGAGGGTCTCAGAAGGAAGCCTTTCTCTCTTTGGACCCAGAAACTAGGGAAATGTATTGGTGTAGGGAAGAATATGAAGTATGCACTGGAACTTCAGGAAAGGAATGACCAGTGAAGATGCTGAGGAATTTGATTCTAGGACCTCCCCTCACAGTCAGAGTTTCCAAATTGTTTTATTTTTGACCTTCTTAATGAGTGTTACAGCATTCTTGGACTATCTATGGCTGACACAGAGCTGGCTGGAGAGTGGGAAACAGAAGCCAGCTTAGCATTTCTTAGCAAAGTTTAAGGGAACAAAGTGAGGGTCTCCTGGGAGGAAGGAGGTACTGTGCTAAAATGAAGACATCTCCGCGGGGCTCCTGGCACTCGCACAGACTTAGGCTATGTACCAAGCCAAATCATGTAAGCAGAACGGATGCTAAAAGGATGCAGACAAGCAGGTTCAGAGAACTTTGTGTCTAAGTGTCCAAATCAATGAGATTAAGCTTCTGGCCTGCAAATTCTATGTCTAATAACAGAGATAATCCTATCTACCAAGCCTGGGGCCTGGAGGTAAAGGGAAGATAGCATTTCCTAATAAGAATCACAGGTTCTCAACACTGATACTAATGCTATTACCTAGTGTATTTGAATGTACTGATGCAGGTCCTTCGTATATAATTCACCAAAGACCTAGTTAAAGAGGTCTCTTTGTCATCTCTGACCTTCAGACGACTAAACAGGTGTCAAGATTTAAGGGCCTTGCTCAATGACCCACATCGGTCCTAGAGTCTGTGCTCAGGTGGTCAAAATTTCTTGAGCAACAGGGTCAATACCATCGTCTCAAAGTGCATGTGGGACGTTGGCCAGGTGAAGACATTACACGAAGGTGAATGAACTACCTAGCCTTAAGGACCTAGCAAGTTGTCGCGAGGTAAAATTTTTATTATGAAAGAGCAATCAATAATTTCCAGGATTTCAAGGATTCCTGGCTCCTTGTTTCTGCCCCTCAGCACCCATTTCTTGAATGGAAGAATGTACAGATAGGCTTAAAGGGATGCATAGTTACACTCTTCCTGACCTAGTGAATGCAGCAGACTCAGAAGTTCTTTGGAGGAAAACAAAGCATTGAATCTGTAGCTAGCAGAGCCTCCTCCAGCCTGTTTGTCTTTTCTTCTGTCCTTGTTCCTCTTTGGGTTTCAGTGAATTCTGTTGCAAACTTGCTTCAGGTCTGACAGGAAGATCTAAGCACGACTTCCACTCAGTCCACCCCACCTTCAACTCCACAGTCCAGTCCCTCAATTTCCTCTGACACAGGTCTTCTGTCTACTGTTTTCTTGACAGTGTTTGCCTTGGTGCCCTGGCTCTGGCTTTCATTATCTCTTATCTGTGCTATTGTAATAGCTCTGAACAGAGAGAAGCAGGGGGATTTAGAGTCAGATGGATCTGAATTTGATCTTGACTCTACTGCTTATGTGCAGTTTAACCCTTGGGCAAATGTCTGGATCTGTTGGATTTCAATTTCCTTTTCTGTACAGAATGGAAAACAATACCTTATCTCCCAGGTATGTGAGGAGAGAATGAAAGTATGTACATCAAGCGCCTAGCACAGGGTCACCCCGGTGCTATTATAATTCGAAGGATCATTATTCCATCTCCCATCTCCAAATCAGACTCGATACTGCTGCCAGATGAATTGCCTCCAAATGCAGTTCTGATCATGTCGGAGAGACAGGATGTCACAGCCCATCCTTCTGCGAAGCTATAGTTGCCAATGAAGCAACTGTTTATAATGGGAGCGACTTACCTCACTTTTCCCAGTCTGGATGCCAGAACCCTGACTACAAGTCAGGTAGCTTCTGCTCCACCCACTCACTCTCTCTATAAAATAAATACCTGGAGAGGTCCTTGACTTATGAAGACAATGCGATGGTTTGTTGCCAGTAAGAGGAGACCACTGCGTACTTCACTGCTTGGCTAGGCCGTACAAGTCTATGTGATGGGATAAGAATTTTTGGAAATGTCGACAGTCCCTTCCTTCAGTGTTCTCTGGCCCTTTGCCCCCTTCAATTAGGTAGATCATTCTGTATTCATTACCTTGAGGAAAATAATGTGGTGGGAGGGGAGAGCATTTTCCTAGCTGTTGAGTTCATTGGGCCCCTTTGTGGAAAGAAATAACTGGCTAACAAGTGTTAAAGGACAAAATGGGAGTTAAGAACACATGATTTGGAGGATGTCCTGCTTGAAGGGCTGTACCTTTCCAGAAACCCTCTGATTCACGTCATCCACACTGCAGATCTTAGTCAGCTCCTCTCCCTGTTGCCTCTAAAAGATTCTCCACAGAGCAACCAAAATGGTCTTAGTAACTCCTGGGGACTGCTCTTCTGTGCATGGAGACTTCACACAGGACTCTTTGGTTAACTCCTATGGACTGTCTGAGGAACTCCAGGACAGCAATGGTTTGCATTCACCCTCTCACACTGGTCCAGTTCACACTGAATCAGACAGAGCAGGTCTTAGATGGGTTAAGTAGCCATGTGTTGGTTCTAGTCAGATAGCAATTGGTCCCTTCCAAAAAACTAAGCCAACAGCAAAAATGCAGAGAGGCCTTGGGAGTTGGATTCTTTCCTGGTACCTCTCGAATGGTGTGATGGTTTGTATGTGCTCGGCCCAGGGAATGGCTCGATTAGAAGGTGTGGTCCTGTTGGAGTAGGTGCGTCACTGTGGGTATGGGCTATAAGACCCTCACCCTAGCTGCCTGGAAGTCAGTCTTCCACTAGCAGCCTTCAGATGAAGATGTAGAACTCTCAGCTACTCTTACACTATGCCTTGCCTGGATGCTGCTATGTTCCTGCCTTGATGATAATAGACTGAACCTCTAAACCTGTAATCTAGCTCCAATTAAATGTCCTTTATAAGACTCGCCTTGGTCATGGTGTCTGGTCATAGCAGTAAAACCCTAACTAAGACAAATGAATTCATACCCCATTCCTTTTTATGATGTATTGTTCTCATTGCAGTTCCTTTCCATATAGATTCTGGGGTTAGTCAAAAGACATCAGCAAATATAATGCCTACCAGGAGATATGATAAGAAATTACATGGTAAAAAGTGATGGCATAATGGGATTTGTTCTTTTGGGATCTCTCCTTGCAGGTCAATTGCAGATGGCTGGAGAAAGAAAAGCTATGTGGAGATCTCTGAGGTGTACCAGCTCTTAGCTGCACTAATTGCCCAACTAAAAGTAACTTCTTTATGAACAGTTCCCTAGTGGGTTTCCCTGATGAGTATAGCTTCCTGAGAAAACAGTGGACATAGACCAGAGTGGAGCATCCCTTACCGAGTCCCACCAACGTGGTTCATCTATAAATAAAGGATACTATCACCTTAAATCACTAAGTTCAGGAAAAAAAAACTGTCATGTAGTGAAGGACAACTGGAATTCCTTCTTTCTAGGCAATGCTTTTCCGTCCAATTTCAGGAATTCCCCATATGTCAGGGATCTTGGCCTTGTTTAGTTTGATAGCTATATTCTTAGTCTCGAGAAGCCCATAATAGGTATCCAATAAATATTTGTAGAATTTACTACATGAATCAGATACTGCTGTGTTGTGGGGGTTGATTTTCTGGCCACTTCGCTTCCTTCTAAGCCATGAGCTTCCTATCCTTGAAGCTTCCATTTACTGTTGATGAATGGCTGGCAGAGTTCTGAGAGATCTATACATGTGATGCTATAGGAAAGAACATTGACTATTACCTATGGAATTTTGGTTGGCTAAAAGATGGGCCAATGAGCAATAAATGTTTCTACCTTCTAAAACCTGGGGCTAGCACCTAATAAGAGATGGCTAAAATTATGACTCTCTTTTGGAACTTCTGTTCATTTTTACTTCCAGCTTATATCTGAGAAAGTCAGAGAGGAACTGGGGATTTATAAGTGGGGGGTCAAGAAACTCCACCAAGACAGCATAGGTTCCTGGAATCTCCACCCTACCACTTACCAGCCGGAAGAACTTGGTCAGATCACTCAACCACTCTGCTTTCATCTACTTGCTTGGGAATGGGAGATGTTGAGAATCAAATGGCTTCTATGTAAATTTCTTTGAACAATATTCAGCCCATGGTAAGAGCCTGAGTCAGCTAATATAAGTTTCACTGAAAAGAACTTGCATGTGAATCATGCTTCCACACTTCCATGCTAGAATATACTTTTACACAGAAATACTTTCATCGTGGGGTAAGTCCAATTTTGAAGTTGTGAAAGCAGGATTGACTAGGCATGCCACCCTAGAACTCTATTCTCTAGGGAAATGGTTGGACCGAGAAATGTCTGGAGCCTCATTGACATACTTAGTGGTGCATGTGGTAGAGAAATTCTCAGAAAATGAGATGTTGTTACATGGAGGCATCAAGACTGAAGAGTCCTAAGAAGAAAGATGGACAGCAGGGACAGAATGAGGGACAGGCTGGAGCAGGTCTAGTGCAGCCCTCAAGCTGGGAAATGACGGTGGTAAGCTATTGGAGTGCTAAGAGTACAGCCCAGATGGGCTCCTATGAAAGAGGGTCTTCTGAGAGTGATGCCAGCCCCATGTGGAGGATACACCTCACTGCGTGCAGGCCAGGCCGAGGATGTCTGACAGAGAGCCACATGTGGATCTTGGCAGTGCCAGCTAAATAGGCTATTCTGATCTATGTTGTAGAAGGTATATTTAGATCTTTCTCAAGTCCACATGCTAAATTCTAATCCACAATGGGATAGTATAGAGATCCAGGACTTTTAAAAGGTGACTTGGCCTCATGAATGGGATTGATGCTTATATAAAAGGGTTGCTGATGAGCTCCCTCTCTGCTTCTGAGGCATGGAAACACAAGAAGACCTCTCTGGGAGGCAGGAAGCAGGGTTACTGAGTTTGTTTTAGGACTTTGCTAGGGAAAGAGTAGCTTTAGTGTTAGGATGATTTCAACCTGTCCCTTCTTACTTCCTAAAAGAGGTTGGTGATGCTCTTGGCTAGACCTGAGTTACCTTCCCAGGAGTGGGGCATGTGCAAGGTGGGCAAAGAGGAACAGTGCCGCTGCAACATCTTCTATTCTGCCAGCATTAGCCCACTTCACCCTCGTAACCACTCTTAGAGGTGAATTGCTCTATTCCTATCTTATGGGGGTTTAAAGGTTACCCAGTTTGCCCAGGGTGTCACATGCAGTAAGAGAGCTGAAGTTCATTCAGTTCTGCACTTCTCTAACATCAGAGCGAAGAATTAAGTATTTCGTGGGAAATTGCTCCTTCCCAACCTTTTTGTACCTTAGCATTGTCCTTATCTGCAGCACACACATCCTCATGAAGCTGCCCGTCTATGCCCAGATTACTGCTAAAACCCTTGAGGGTTGTACTTGGACAATTTTTTGGTTTTTGCCAAAAGAAATGCACTACAGACTCATAAGCCGTGTCACACTAGCAGAGCGGAGGGGAGAAGTTATACCTCTCAGTGGCTCTCCTCGTCTTGGTTTCTTTTGAACCATCACCCCCTGAGCCCACCATAGATAAGAATATGCCATGGAAGAGCCCAGGTAGCAAGAAAAATATAAATGGTACCAGACAGAGTGCCAGGCTTCAAGAAGGACATCTACACTGACAATTCTCTTAAGATCTCAGCAGAGCAAAATTATTTAGTATCAGGAAATACAAGTGACCCCAGGGACCTAAATAAAGTAGCAAGCATTAGTAGATTGCACAGGAAGGGAAAAGACTGACAGGACAGACCCACTGTACAACGACTGTGAACAGAAAGGGGCCAGGATTCCCAACACCCTTGGCTTGGGTGTGGGCCCTACTTACTTTGGACCACGGGTGTGTCTGATGTTCTGGGAATTCACATTATTTCAAACAAAAGCTTAAAGCCACACACTGAGAGGGTGGTCTCCAGAGGTTTAAGAAAGCTGCTCAATTGCCCTGAGCTGCTCCCAGGAAAGCTCCTTCCCGGTTTCATTTGCTCTTTGTGGAGCATTTTCACAAATGACCTTTCATTAGAACCACACAACAGCCACCCCACCTCATACATGGAAAAGATCATTTCACGGAGTTCTCAGGGCCTCACTGCTGTCATCAAAATACTTGCCTGGGGTCAGATAGCTAGAGGTGAAGGCACCTATTTGAAATCTGACTCTGTTCTGCTCCACACCCCGATCTCCAGTAGGGCGGTCAGCTTCGGGCCACTTCCAAGGTCACCCCTAGTTCTTCATCACTACTGGTGCTGGGACTGTGGCCCCATTTTCTCTGAAAGAGGAATCTGAGCAGTGGGAAGGCTGAATGAAGATTGTTTATATGCCGTCCTTACTCTGCTCTTCCGTTGTAGCAGACCTTAGACTTTGACACAGCGATGCTCTACCCAATGATCTAGTACTAGGAAGTATTCAAAAGTGATACTTCTTAGGAAGAACTTTATGTAGGGTGTGTATCATAGATAAGGTGCCTACCCTGTCATTCCTAAAGGGAACACATTGAAAAGAGCCTGAACAACTAAGAAGGTACCCTTTACAGTGAGTTAGAATATATTCCACCAATGCAGTAGATTTGAGATTTTTACACACATAATAGAAAGACATTTAATGACGTAGAAACATGGTCATGATCCATTACTAAATAAGCAAACAAGGTCATTAAAAGTTGTCTGAAGATTTCCTCATGTTACAGTGCTAAAAAATATTTTTACAGATATGTCAATAAATGCCAAGATAGTTGCATATCAAAACGGCAATGCCAGCTGTCTCCAGATGGGATGGTTCTGGTGGATTTTCAGTTCCTTCATGGACTATCTATATTCCTAAACATCCCGCATTTAATGAGAATTATTTTGTTTTGTTTGCTTTTTGCTTCTTCTTGTTCTTGTTTTTTCCAGGCAGGGCTCCTTTGTGAAGTCTTGGCTGTTCTGTTTGATACCAGACTGGCCTCAAACTCAGAGATCCACCTGCCTCTGCCTCCTGAGTGCCAGGATTAAAGACACGAACCGCCACTGTGCAGTGCGAATTGATTTTGTAGAAAAAGTTCCATAAGATGTTAACAAAGGATTGGCTGTGCTATTTGACTATTCATATTCATTTGCTCTTAATTTTGGGTTAAACGCCAAATGCTACAAAGTCAGCCTTGTGTCCTTCTTGGCTTATGATGGTCCAGCCACTGTCCACTTCCAGGATTCATGGGGTTGTTCCTTTAGGAGGAAACCAGTATTTATTGAACATTTGCTTAACAAGATAGTATTCTTAACCACTCTATTCATTCAAAGCCATTCTATAAGGGAGGCATTATAATTCCTGTCTTAAAGATGGGAAAAATGAGGTGGAAGAGGTTAATTGACTAGGTCACGATTTTGCATAGGTGGAGGTGGCGTGAAGGTTTGCTCACAGCTACGCCCCAATCTACCAGTTCTACTCCAAGCCCTTGGTTGCTTTCCCTGTGACCTTGGCTGCTTCTGTTTAACAAGGACTAATCTCTTGGCCGTGATTGGTTTCTGATGGATGCTCATCACAGTCGGAATTTAAGCGTGGCATCTGCAGCATTTGAGCAGGTGCCTGAATTGTCAGGAGCAAAACTGATGACGTGATTTTCTGTGTTCGAGTCACTACTGAAAACCAAGCCAAAAAGACAGTGGCCTGGTGGAACCTGCTCATGTACAGGGCTCTCCTCTCCTGCCTCCCACCTGCCCAGTGTCTGAATCCTGCACCGCTAAGACTAATGATCCTGACTCCTTAGGATCCCGCTGGAGTAGAGCAGAGACGTGGGGCTGAAAAGGGAATTTTCAAGTTGGCATTTAAGATTTTTGAAACCTAAAAGGAAAGCATGAAAGAAACAAAACCTAAAATCCAAATAAAAAATCCACTTGTGAACAGAGCTCTGGGGATCAAATATTCTCTTTGTATTGTTCAGAGGAAGGCGTTCTGCAGCCAGGGCTGAAGTTTTTGGTTGGCCATGCAGAAAATGCTCCTGGGCACTCCCTTGAAAAACTAAATCAACATTATTTTAATTTGTGTCCCCTGCTTCCTGGTTCACAATAGAGGGCAAGGTGCGCAGCTGAGAAGGAGCATATTTCTCTCACAAGTTAACTTAACATGCACTGTGCAGGGGATTACTCTGTGCTCACTCAATACGACAGCCCAGAGCTTTATAGAATTCTATTGATCTTCACTAAAGCTGTTTAATTTTTTTAGCTTTAATTTTCTTTCCTTATTTGCTCATTAAGTTGAGGCGAGGGAGGGGTAGGGGACTGATAGCAGGCAGGCAGGTTTGAGGTACTGGAGAGCCCAGTCGTGGACCAAGCCACTGGCTGGACTCATTTGAGAGCATTTTATTGCCATTGGTTCAAGGATAAGGGGCACAGAGGAGAGAAAATCAGAGTATGGGGGTTTGGGGTGTACGGATACTGTCTGTCTGTTGCAAACACTCGGGATGAGGATTCATTGTGTACATTCCGGAGGCAAAACTTAGGTGAATCTGGCATAGCTGAGAGCTCCAAGGAGTCTATCACATAGTGGCAAAGAGAAGCACAAGAATCCCAAAGCAGGACAGAATTATGCCAGGACATTCAAAAAGACTCATGTTTTCTTGTTGAGGGACACAGAAGAATGAAAAGACACTATTGCCTACAATTGCTGACATCCTTAATCATGGTCAAAGGAGTTACTTCTGCATGACGCCATACACAAGGTTAGAAGGGATTCACACAGTGCTTGTGTGGAAGAGAGTGGTACCTGGTGTTTGGGTAGAAAGTGTGGGAGCTGGCAGGAACAGATGAACTTACTCTGAATTTACAGACTTTTCTGACTCCCTGCCCTTCCCAGCACTCTCAAAGAATGGCCTTGGGGACATCTGGATTGATGGTTAGTCTCCAGTGCTTGAGAGCCTGGGAAGGAGAAAAGACACCAGCTTTGATACACCTCCAGACCTCTGGGGCTAGTAGAGAGCAGCTCTCTTCGTGGTCCCCTATGATAGAAAGGTAATGGCGAAGGCACCGAAAATGAGGGACCGTTTGCTTCCTTGGTGCTATGGAAGTCCTAAGATTTTGACAGAACCCAATTTAGAGCACGAAGGAAGCCAAGCAGCATGATACATCCCATCATCTAAGCTCTAGTGAACGGCAAACACTATGTTCAGTTCATTGTGTATATTATTTAAATGCATCTCTTTTAAAAATAAGCAATATTGAAGCAGGAAGTCTCATGGCCAAGGTCTCGTGGGTGGTGAATAGCAGAGGCAGCATTTGAACCTTGTTGTCCAACTCCAGGATGCCTAATGCCCACCACTACAGGCAAACTGATGAGAGCACAACAAGTAGTGACCAGGAGCATAGTTGTATTTAGGAGGTTAAAGAGAATTCTAGTGGTATTATTTGTAGTCCTGTGTTAAGAAACAATTTTATACCTGATACAGAAGCAGTCCCAAAGAAGAACCATGGGCATTTAGAGCCCAAATCGCTTGCCTCTGATTAGGAAGCTGTATTGTTACAGAGGCTGATGGTGGGATGTAAAAAAGAAGGATTTTTGTTCTAGCTTTGACAGACAGCTCGGGGTAGACAAGCAGAGCACCCCGAGAATGGAGAGAATGGGCAGCAGAGGCGAGGAGAAAGAGAGGTGTACAGCCCCTAAAGGGTTAAGAGAGCAGCTGCATGCTCAAGGTCCGGGGAACTAGAATATTTCATCTCCTGAGTGGGTGGGTTGGGCCGTGCGGTGGCCTATCTATTCTGTTTGTAGGTTTCTCAGAGTCAATGGGGAAGGGCTTGACCGAGTAGCAGAGTTGAAAGTAGGCTGAGGGGCCACCAATCTACTCCGTCCTGAGAGGCTCTGACTAAGGACAGGGAGTTTCTACCCTGATGGTACATAGACTGATTCCTTCCTGTTTTCCATTATTCCTTCTGTCCCCTAACTCAGGATGAATATTTTTTTTGTATTGTTTTGTTTTTGGTTCCTGGAAATGGTGAGAGCAACTGTTTGGCAGTTGCTGGGCTGCTAACTATTTAGACTTCTGCTGAGTCTAATTCAATCTGTAGACTTTTGGACTACCCAGTACAAAATCTGGTGCACCCATTTTTGTGTGTGTGTGTGTGTGTGTGTGTGTGTGTGTGTGTGTGTGTGTGTGTGTGAAAGAGACAGAGAGAGAGAGAGAGAGAGAGAGAGAGAGAGAGAGAGGAGAGAGAGAGAGAGAGAGATCTACCTGAAAATATCGTGGCAACTAAATATGCAACATTATGTCAAGTTAAAAGCATTCTTGTTTGTGAGTAATTCTATCATTTTATCCACCACTGAGAAAGACGGGCTGCCAGCAGCAGGATCCCATCATGCCAGTCACTATCTGTTACCAGGGTGTCAACTGGTAATAGAGCTGGAGAAAGTTTCTGTCTTTCCTAGGTCCTAATACTGTCATACATGGGCCTGGAGACTCCACTATCTGTTACCAGAGGACAGCATCTTCAAATCAACGGTGTATACTATGACAAAAAGATCTAGCTCCCAGCTCACAGCTCTGATTTATACAAGCTAAGCTTATGCTGTCTAGGATTCCAGAAGAGGCTCTTAAGGCAGGAATTTCCACATTCAAAGCCATGCTACATTGTGTAACACAAAAGTCTGCTCTTCCATTTTGACTGTACAGCTGATCGTCTGGTTCTTGAGGAGAGACTTCCCACCAGAAAGGGACTCTAAAAACACTACTCTGACTCTTCCTGCTGACATAATTGCTTCTAAATCACACAAACTGCCAAACGGTCCTGATTAAACATGTCCTGTAAATGCCAAGGTCAGGGAGCCCTGTGATTTGCATTGTGTGGCACAGTAAAACTAGTCTCCATGTCAGCTTGTGGCTGGCAATCCTGGAAGTCACGCAAGGCCCTAGCTGATGTTCATAATCCTGGCATTTGCTCTTCTCTCTGTCCTGCTATTTGTACACTTTTGAGAATCTCCAGTCATGTGAACTGCCAATCAAATAGGCTCCTTCTGGGAAACACACAGGAATAATTACCAGGGCTGTAGATTTTCTTGAGTTTGCAAACGTGGGGTATTTTAGGTGAACAATTTGAGGGGGTGAGTAGAAGTATGCACTACCTAAGAGACCCTTGCTTATGAGTGACAGAAAGTCAGGTTGAATTGGCAATGCAGAATTAGCAAGTCTGGAGCATAGCCTTGGACTAGGGGTCACAATGGGATGCTGGCCAGCCTACTCCTCTCTCTTGTGCCTGCCTTTGTGCAGATCCCCACTCTGCCTATGCAACCTGGCTGCCACCACGTGGCTGCAGACTCAGCCATGGAGTCTCCAGGCCCATGTATGACAGTATTAGGACACAGGAAAGACAGAAACTCTTTTTCCAGCTCTATTCTCCCAGTAAGAATTCTGATTGGGCCAGTTTGGATCATGTGCAATCCTAGATCAATAAGCTGTGGCCCAGAGGCAGGGTGGACACTATATCTATATCTATGTCTATGTCTATGTCTATGTCTATGTCTATGTCTATGTCTATGTCTATGTCTATGTCTATGTCTATGTCTATGTCTATGTCTATGTCTATGTCTGTCTATGTCCATGTCCATGCCCATGCCCATGTCCATGTCTATGTCTATGTCTATATCTATGTCTATATCTATGTCTATGTCTACGTCTATATCTATACCTACCTATTCCTATTCCTATACCTATTCATATCTATATCTAATCTGTATCTGCATCTATATTTTACACTATAAAAGGGGACTTGATAGCTGAGAGATAACATCGTCAGAAAGATGGTCAGATGTCTCAAGTGCAGGAAGGGTTTTTGGCAGACAAATGTCGGAGGCACTTACAGCATCACCTTCACACTCAGAAGTCTGGTCCTGGTGTATGGCAGAAAGTATCCTGGCCATATGGCTGAAGACAAAGCAACTGTCATTGGAGTCTGGGAAATGTAGTCTCTTCATCAACTGTCGGGTAATGGGGTCACTGCAAATCCGGGGACATCTTCTTGGAAGGCAAACTCTGAAAGGCAGCACGTGTCCATCCTTCAGACATTTCTAACCTTCATGATTGCAAAACTTAGTTGAGTTCTGTTGGTCTAGCATTTGCACTTGGCAGAAGAGTTAAGTGTGTGCACCACTGTGCTCCAAAGGGGTAGGTCAGATTTCACGGTCCTAACTTATATAGACTTTGAAACGTCTTAGGAAGCCCAGAGACTACCGTGGCCTCCTCCGCTCACAGGAGGCCGCTCTGAAACTCATCACTCTGATCAAGGACACCTCAGAAGATGGAGTTTGTTAAGTACAAGGATGCTTAGAAGAAATGCATTATTGGCCAGAGCATCAGGAATCACTGTGTTCCTTCTCTGAACAGGTAATTTGTTTTTGTTTTAGATGTGCAGATCCTAGGTAGCATAACCTTCTATGTTCTCTTTTCATAGTGTTGTGTGGGAAGTTCAAAGCCCAAACCCATGTCCCTCCCATCATGGGCTAACCTGGAATCGCTAATGGCAGGGATTTGGGGTGTTGATCATTTTCTCTCTACCCTCAAATTTGGCTCACTGTATCTTTCCTTTGCCTTCACTTTGTAAGCCAATTGAAACTTTTTAAAGATTAAGATGGGGACATGAGCCATTACTTGATCTCTAACTCAAAAGTCTTAATACTTGGAAACTGTCTTGATGGAGCCAGGCAGTGCGTATATGCTCCTCCTGGGACCCAGCTAATCTCTCAGAGACAGGCTTGGTATCAAGTCCCTTTGCAGGCATTCAAATCACCCAACGACTTTTAATTCCAGGTTCCATTGTCCGGATGATTTGCTCCCTACAACTTTTTGCTATGAAAACTGAGGACATTGCATTCCTTCGCACGACTGAGAGGTAAGTACACTTCCTCATGGTTGTTTTATCCAAAAGAGAATTCAGCTTTATCCTCTAAAATTGTATTCTATGTTCAAAAAAATATTTCCAAGCTTCCACAAATCTGTAATTGCTGAGAGGTTTTTAGTAAACAACAAATTTCAGATATTTCACCTCAGGCATCCAAAATTCCAGCAGTAATGAGAACCAAGATAAGACAATTACGTTTGCAATGCTGGTCCACAGTGACAACTGTCAGAAGGAGAGTTGAGGAGCAGTCTTTCTCCACAACCGGGGGAAGGGGTGAGAGGGTGCACAATCTGCAGAATTCAAGTGGAAAATTGAATAATATAATTGAACCCTTCGTTTCCAGGGTGTGGGGAACACTTCCCGGGGAGCCTGGTGGTCTCCTGCATTTATCTTCTGGGGAACTTTTTAAGCTTCTCTGTGTGAGGCATAGGTCTGCATTGGACACTGTCATTTGGACGTCTCTGGAAAGACACAGTACCCAAGGCAAGCTTCTCCACTGCAGCGTGCATCCTGTTGTCTGTGCAAGCCCTTATTTTGGTTGATACAATGACTATAAATATTTAACATCCTAAAAGCTGTGGCTTTTCAGCCTCCACCATCCGATGGGAGACAAAGACGCATGCATTAATTTACAACCCACTCTCTTCCAAGTGGATCGATGGTATTTCATAAGGTAGGAAACCAGACGGCATAATTTTGGTGGGGAAAAGAAATGGGGGGGGGACTGCAGACCCCAAGTTCATTTTTAGAGAAAGACTGGAAAGTTCTCTGCATTTAGAGATAGTTTCTTTTCCAAATTTCGACAATATTTTTCCAAACTGAGGAGTGCTCAGTGACAGCGTGCATGCCCACACATAGAGACAGGGACAGAGAGACAGGGAGTAGAGTATAGGATATAAAACGACAAGTGTTGCTACCCAAGGGACCAACTGAGCAAGGAGAGCTATTCCTCCAAGTATTTACATTTTACCTGTGATATCTTGAAACACTTAAAATTGCTATAACACTAAGTGATCTTTCTGAGTGCCCATATTTAAGTGGCTGCTTTCCCAGCTTGCTGCAGTCTCATACCTATCAATTTCACCTTTGACTAGAAGAGAAATGATGACCAATGGAGGAAGGAAAGGAGAAACAAGCCGTACGGAGGTCAGTGTCCCTGTGCTGCAGGGTGGTTACTCATTCAGATTTTTCCAGACAAAGTCCACGCTGACAAGTCTCCCTTTTCAGCAGGGACCTGGAAAGTAGTGGCTCAAAAATATTTTAATTAGGAAAGCAATAGAATGCGATACTCACAAAACAGCAGCTCGACCACAAAGCAGCAGTCTCTGATCTGGATGCTGATGAGTGAACCAACAACACTTGTTATGCGTAATTGGTTGGCTATTCATCTTTACATTTTTGTTTGTGAAATCACATGCTTCTCTGTTCAAAAGACATTCAGCACGTGGCACCTCCAGAGGCCTTTAGCAGTTAGCTAGTTAGAGCTGACGTATCACTGACCTGGTGAGGGGCAGATGCTGAAGGCTGAGGTTTATGGTAGCAGCCTAGAGTCAACCACCTTGCAGACTGGTCACTTCCTGTTTCCTTTCCTCTCAGGAGGTTTTGCTGGAGGAAAACAGCAACAACGTTTGTAGGATAATGCCACACTAAGACACACATGGACTCAGGCTGGCTAGTCAGAGCCACTGCTCTATCTGGACTCTATTAAGATCAAGTACCACTAATTCCTATTCTCCCCTCACATAATTGAGAGCATCTGTTTGAAAACAAACAACTAAAGCAACCCATTAGAGAATGAAGGCAGAACCCACACACCTATGGTCACTTGATCTTTGACAAAGGAGCTAAAACCATCTAGTGGGAAAAAGACAGCATTTTCAACAAATGGTGCTGGTTCAACTGGCGGTCAGCATGTAGAAGAATGGAAATTGATCCATGCTCATCACCCTGAACAAAGCTCAAGTCCAAGTGGATCAAGGACCTCCACATAGAACCAATACATTCAAACTAATAGAAGAAAAAGTGGGGAAGAGCCTCAAACACATGGGCACCGGGGAAAATTTGCCAAACAGATCACCAATGGCTTGTGCTCTAAGATCAAGAATCGACAAATGGAACTTCATAAAATTGCAAAGCTTCTGTAAGGCACGGACACTGTCATTAGGACAAAACAGCAACCAACACATTGGGAAAAGATCTTTACCAATCCTATATCTGATAGAGGGCTAATATCCAATATATACAAAGAACTCAAGACATTAAATGACAGAGAGTTAAATAACCCTGTTTAAAAAATGGGGAACAGAGCTAAACAAAGAATTCTCAACTGAAGAATATCAAATGACTGAGAAATGACTAAAGAAATGTTCAACATCCTTAGTCCTCAGGGAATTGCAAATCAAAACAACCCTGAGATTCCACTTCACACCAGTCAGAATGGCTAAGATCAAAAACTCAGGTGACAGAAGATGCTGGCAAGAATGTGGAGAAAGAGGAACACTCCTCCATTGTTGGTGGTATTGCAAGCTGGTACAACCACTCTGGAAATCAGTGTGGAGGTTTCTCAGAAAATTGGACATAGTACTACATGAGGACCCAGCTATACTACTCCTGGGCATATACCCAAATGATGCTCCAACATATAACAAGGACACATGCTCCACTATCTTCACAGCAGCCTTATTTATAATAGCCAGAAGCTGAAAACCCAGATATCCCTCAACAGAGGAATAGATAATGTGATACATCTACACAATGGAGTACTACTCAGCTATTAAAAACAATGACTTCTTGAAATTCATAGGCAAATGGATGGAACTAGAAAATATTTTCATGAGTGAGGAAACCAAATTATAAAGAACACACATGGTATGGACTCACTGATAAGTGGATATTAGCCCCAAAGCTCAGATTATCCAAGGTACAATCCACAGACCACATGACGCTCAAGAAGAAGGAAGACCAAATTGCAGATGCTTCAGTCCTTCTTAGAAGGGGGAATAAAAATATTCATAGGAGAAAATATGGAGACAAAGTTTGGAGCAAAGGCTGAAGGAAAGGCCATCCAGAGACTTCCCTTACTGGGGATCCAGTCCATATAAAGTCACCAAACCCAGACAATACTGCTGATGCCAAGAAGTGCATGCTGACAGGAGCCTGATATAGCTGTCTCCTGAGAAGCTCTGTCAGAGTATGACAAATACAGAGGCAGATGCTTGAAGCCAACCATTGAACTGAGGATGGAGTCCCCATTGAAGGAGTTAGAGAGAAAAGATTGAAGGAGCTAAAGGGGTTTGCAACTCCATAAGAACAACAATACCAACCAACTAGAGCTTCCAGGAACTAAACCACTATCCGAAGACTATACATAGACTGACCCATGGCTCCAGCAGCATATGTAGCAGAGGATGGCCATGTTGGGCACCAGTGGAAGGAGAAGCCCTTGGTCCTGCCAAGGCTAGATGCGCCAGTGTAGGGGAATGTTGGGGGTGGGGTGGGAATGGGCAGATGGATAGGGGAACATCCTCATACAAGAAGGGGTGGGGAATGGGATAGGGGACTTATGGACGGGAAACCAGGAAAGAGGATAACATTTGAAATGTAAATAAAAATATCCAGTAAAAAAAAAAAAAGAAAATGAAGACAATGTATCATTTCATGTATTGAAAAATCTAGCGGTAGGATCGCTGTCAGGTCAGACCCAATCCATGGCTTGAGGGCTGTCCCCACGGCCAGCTTCTTTCCCCTAGCTTGTTTATGCAGTGTGGATGGGATCCCTGTCCTGCTTAGAGGTTCCCGTATCAGCTGCAGTTTCTTGTCTGATGGCACCAAATGATGAGTGAGCTGACTTTACACTGGAGAAGAGCACCCAGGATCGCCACACAGAATACACTCCTTGATGTAAGTGCACGGGACCCACCTCTGGAATTGAGAGTTTGATAGTGCACACCACTGGAATGAGACCAGAAGAGGACACAAAAGAGGAAATTCAGGGAAAGAAAAGTCAAGATACCACTGAAGGAAAAAAGTGGATGCTGTGGACACAAACAGCCAGAGCTCACTCAAGCAACACCGCAGCTCCCCTCAGTCACGCCTTTTACCGCACATCTTGATTTTATTTTCTCTTGCTACAAAGTCACCTGAGGAAGTCCACAGTGAAGCCATTCTGGTTGAGGCCTGGATTAAGTCTCAAATGATCCTTTGATCTTCATTTCCAAGTACTCTGTGTCTGCAGACTAGGGGACTAGCTATCCCGGCAGGCACCTGGCACACAGGCCACCACTCTCCCCTTGGTCCTGTGGCAGACATCATCAATCAATCACAGGACATTTTCCTGTGTAGTCCAGATGTGGCCCAGGAGACCTACTTAAAATGGTCCTCTGGACAGCCCCTACCAATGTATTGGTGTTGACAAGTGAGATAAAACATAACGCCATCCCTGGAAAGCATTGCAAACCAGCAACGCAAACTGGTGCATTTCATCCATCTACTAAGAGCACTCACAAACGCATACTCAATATTCATGTGCCTTGGTGTTTCTCAATATGGCTTGCAGATCTCTTGGATCAGAATGTCTTTCTGTGTTCTTGTTAAAATGTGCAACCCCATCACCCACGCTAGTGGCTGTAGAATCAGAAGCTCCAGAGCTGGCGTTAAACAAACACCTTGGAAATGCTTTTTAAGAGCATACTCCCAAAGTAAGTTTTAAGCACTCAGTAGGCCATGCAATAAAGTACACACTGTCCGACCTACCAGGTCTCTGAGATGCTGTCTCACTGTTTATGTATTCAGCGGAACACTCTTGAGTGCCGAGTGTAGGTGCTGGGCCAGTTTCTGAATTAGATGAGAATTGTGCTATTAAAAAAGAGTTCCTAGACTTGGCGAAGCATAAGAAATGTCTGAAGGCAGAAAGTACCAGGCACGAGGGGTCAGCTGAGTGCCGAGTTGTCTACATGGAGCCACAGGGAGAGGGTGTCATGGGCGACTCTGTCCTGGAGCCTTTGTGGGTTGGGACGTGGGGTGTTCTGGAAGGAAACTTGGGTAGGGCTAGAGGAGAAGGTGTGATCACCCAAGAGTACTGGGCTTAGCTGGGGTTGAGGGCTAGACCTGGGACACAGTTGGATAGGCAAGAATACATTTCTGTCAAGAAGGGTTTTCTGGGAATCTTGTGTTGGTGCTTACCTGTTATTGTGTAGGCAACAGAGAGCCAGTTTAATCAGGGAGAGAGGAGATGTAGAAGTGGGAGGATATAGTCTGAAACTGACAGGAAGACTTAGAGTGAGGCAAGCTAAGAACTTAACGTGGAAGGGTCGCTATAGTCACCCAGGTGAGAGGCTGGGCTGGGACCTGGAATCTTGGGAGAAGACATGGCCAAGAACAGATGAGTCTCTCTGCTGGTTTGGTGCCAGGCAAAGGTGAATTAAATAGGATGTGCGGGACCATTCAACAATAACAAATTAATCTTAAATTTCAATGTTTGTCATAGAATTTTATTTTCTCACATCCTACATCCAAGACAGTTGTCAGGAAGCACCCCACCCAGTGATTTGATGTCTTAGCATGAATAAAACTGACATGTTTTTTCATAATTGCATCTTAAAATGCATATGGCCCTTGGGATAAGGAAAGAGAGGACTGGAGAAGACATGAAGACTTCTGACAACACACAAGGGATCAACACCATTCAGAGTCTATTGACTTGGTTTGTAGAGCCCTGATATCAATACAAGGGAAGCTGAGAAGAGTACGGGGAAGGGGATGAACTGTCTCTTCTGCAGCCAAATAAAGGCAATTTCAGAGTCTAATCCTGAGTGAGGAGCAGAAAAGGCAGGTGAGCAAGTTGCTTTTAAAATGAGAGCAAGCTGATAAGGGGAACGGGATGGACCTAGACACTGTCTCTGTCCACCTGTTAACCTCACTGTGGTGTTGGGATTCAGGCAGGGACCCTGTGGTGTGCCCACACTGGGTTAGCCTGGGTTAGCTCTACAGTCTTTAGAAGTCAGTCAAATGAATGCTTGAACTAGGATATAGGAGTGAACACATTCTACAACAGATATATATATATATATATATATATATATATATATATATATACACATCTAAACCTACCTTGCATCCTCAGCAACCTCAGAGATTTTTAGGAAATACAAATATTTTCGAGGAGTAACAAATTTCCAGAGAACCCCTAATTACTGTTTTCTCTAAAACCTCACTAAAACCAAAACCCCATGTTTCTGACCTGAACAGCCTTCCCTCCAAAAGTCTCATGGCTGTTGTCAAAAGGAAACCAGCATGTAGGCAACAATATTTCCCACTGGATGTCCCGAGTCCCTGGCACTTTGCTAGAGCCTGGGAACATGACAGTGGGATGCTGTCCTTTGGGAAGTAACAGTTCACTAGGGAGCTGGTCTGTGACTTGCACTTCATAGTCCAAACCCTCCATGGTGACACACCATGCAAGAGACCAAGTGCTCTCCAAGCAAGCCTTCCAGCTCAATGTCATTGCCACCTCCGACAGTGTTAGTGTCCCCAGACAGCCTTTAAATCCACTCATCAGCCAAAGCAAACCGAGTAGCTTGCCAGCTGGATGCTGGGGAGAGGGATGGCAATGAGGGGGACACATGATTATGGCCCTCTAGCGTTGGGAGGGACATCTGGTTTAATGTTTGGGTGCCTTTCTTTTTTCTGTTGTGCTTCTAAATTCCCATTACTGGTCTTTTGTTCAAACAAAATTTCACAGCCATTGAGAAAGTGTGTCTGGCATATAGAGAGGAAAGAGGGGACTTCCTTTCGCCCAGGCAGGAGAATAAGATAGATATTCAGAAAAGGGGGTAGGGTACTCCCCCCCCCACTCCCATCAGAATCATTCTGTTCATTTAATAGCTGTGCTTCTAGGGCAAATCCAAAGCCATCTTCCCTTTGCTCCTGGGGACAGCGGCTCCGATAGAAAATACTTGGAGTCGTTGAGGGCAGAAACAAGAAGGCTCTCTGGGAACAGAGCGCCTCTGATCCCATTCCTTTTATGCCCCAGGAAAAGAAAAGAGGCCCAGGCGAAAATCCCTCCTGGGGCTTCCCAACCAGTTAAATATGAGGAAGAGAGAAAGGGGGAAAAATTCTAAATAAAAGCAAAGTCTTTGAAAAACTTCAAAGAAACATTTCTCCTGTTCAGAAGTCAAGAGCACATCTGGCTGGCGGTGAACGGAGAAGTGACGGCATCTGGGCAGAAAGGCTCGCTTCAAATCTGTCCTTTAAGGAAGGCAGAAAAGGGGGTGCTCAGAAGATGGCTAGCGGAGAAAGCTGCAAGGAGGGAAGGGAAGTTAAAGGGAAAGAGAAAAAAGGAAGGGAAAAAGGGCTCTAAATCTTGTAATGTTTTAGGAGGGCTTATTAGAGTGAAAATTAAGTGTCATACAGAGCTCTGCTCCAGTATTGATGGCTTTTATTCAAAGAGCCATCACCCTGTAAACTCGCTTTAACAACTCCCCTCAGATGAAATATAAAAATTAAAGACATTTACAACACAGCTTAGTAGCAGATGTAGCCGTCCTGTTGGGGCTCAGATCAAATAGTGATGTAAACCCCAGAAGTATAATGGGCCTTATGAAAGACTCTTTATAACAGCCCCCCAAAATCCTGGAGATCTTACGAACATGTTTCCCGTTCACTCTCAACCTTGAGTCCCCTGGCACCTTTGATCAACCCCTCCCCCATCTGTCCGATTTCTTTCCCACTGTCATCCTTGTCTGACATTCTCATGAGTCACATTCTATACTTATCAACTGGACCTTAAAACCTCTATGGTTGGGCTTCTGGTCATGCTCTTCCTTCAGTCATCTTCCCATTACCTTGGGGAGTGCCAGGAAGAGGTGGGCACAGCAGCGGTGTGAGAAAATCATGCAACTGGACCTGAAGCTCCAATGGGGAGTCTGAGCACCACCTCCCTTGCAGGTCTCCATGGCCAGTCTTCATTTAGGTACCCAGCGGAGCTTCGGAGGACTTTCCGACTTGATCTGAAGAGTGGGTCTCTCAGGCAGGCGAGCGATTTTATATTTTTATTACGTAATAAATGCAAGTGCAGGGCCTCTTCCCTCCCCTCTTTCCAAGGATCATTTTGAAGATTCACCTCGGAAACCATCCTCCTCTACTGTACACTCAAGCACTTGTTCTCTGCTTTTGTTTTGAAAGTGTGCTTATATGCCTTCGACATTTCAGAGAGCCGCCAAGTGTAGGGGCCCTGGCATGAAGATCCTGCCGGTTACGGTTATGATTTCCTTTGCTTGTGGCTTTGGAAACAGGAAAAAATATTAGAACATAGAAACAGAAAGAAGCAGAAAGGAACTCTGACATTTTCTACTTGGGAAGCCCAGGTTCTCTGTTATTATTGTCTCTCAAACAAACAAACAAACAAACAAACAAACAGCCTGCAACTTCTCTTGCCTCAGCTGTGTCTGAGAAGACTCAAGTGAGAAACAGTGTCAAGTGTTTTTGGTTTTGTTTTAATTTTATTGTACGTGTGTGGCTGTTTTGACTGCAGGTATGTCTCTGCATCACGTGCAAGCCTGGTGTCCTTGCAGGTCAGGAGAGGGCATCAGATCTCCTGAAAGTGGAGTTATAGATGACTGTGAGTCACGAAGTGCATGCTGGGAACTGAGATCAGGTCTTCCAAAAGAACAGCCAGCGCACTTAACCACTAGGCCATCTCTCCAGCACCCAGGCTTAAGGTTTTGTCACCATGCTCCTCTTTTCTGACAGTCATTTGTGTCTACCAGTGGTGGTGTTAGATGCTTGGTTACTCAGAGCAAACAGAGATGAAGAGGATGAAAAAAATACGAAACTATCCAAAGAAACTTTGATAACAAGGGAGCATGCCCTGAGCCTGCAACAAGCTCAAATCTGAGGATACCAGGGACCATGATGCACCAGCATCGACCTGAAATAAATCGTCACCTGAACTGTCTAGCAAAGGCTGCAAACAGATGTTCTAGAAAGTTCTGATGGCAGTCATGGAAGTTAGCCTGCAGATCACATGGGACATTAGGAGGGTGGAGCTATTCTGGATGTTGTGGGAGCAGTCAAAAGTCCTCCGTTCTAGAGGACCCCATCATCCAGGCCAACATTCTCAGCTCAAGCTCATGTCCTCTCTTCCTTCTCCCTTGCTTTAACCAAGAAGTCTGCCATGTGACAGGGCTGTGAACACTGCCCTATCCATCTTTCTGCCTCCTAAAGACTTGGCTGAATTTTGTTTGAAATGTGCTATAATTGGTAAAACCACACAATACTGAAAATCAGCTGTAGAATGAAGTCCTGGTTGAGAGGCTTGTTGATTCAGGAAGGGTCTCTTCTGTGGAGCTTTTCAAGAAATGAGTTCAGAGGAAACTGATCTTGCTGGGTGTGTAGCTCAGTGGTAGAGCATCGCCTATCTAGAATTCATCCATGAAGCCCTGGGTTCGATTCTCATCACTGAAAAGAAAGTAAAGAAGTTACACACACTCGCACATATAGTCTCCTACTCACACACACACCCTTGCACACATTCATGTACTTGAAGATACAAGAGGCTTCGACCTTTCTGTGTCAATAGACTCTACTTTAGGCCATTTGTAAAGGAGAAGACACTGTTGGCCTGGACAAATGCAGGTCTAATCTTTGCAGAAAATGTGTGCTTATGTAAAGAATCAAAGAAGATAATAGTTGCAGCCTATGTCACAGGCGTGGACTAATCTTTGATTAAATAATGATATTCAGATGACATTTCTTGGCAACTGGCAGACCAGCTGGAAAAATAAGTCATAATTTCCACAGAGGATAGACTGTTTTGCCATCCAAATCTGGACAAGTACAAACAGTGCAGGTTCTAAATACATGGGAATAAAAGGTCCCCAAACTCTGCTTCCAAGGGGGCTCCCTTTTCTTGATTCACAGATACCCTCTACTTACACACATTCTGGCTTACAGATGAGTCTTGGTCTGGATGGAAACGTTGCATCTGCTAGCATGCAGTTGCCTGTCCTTTCTCCTGGGACACTTGGCTTGGACAACTTCTAGTCTAGTTCCTTGTATTTTAGATGAAGAGACTAGGTTTAAGAGTGCTAAGGTTCTAGCTTGACTCTCAACATAGTGCTCTTCCAAGTGTACCCTCACTAGGATTGGTATGAGAAAAGCATACATGTATATGCAATCAGGGTGATGGGGAAGTGTGCACGTTGGCTCCAGGCAGACTCACTCTATGCTGAGTATACCAAGAGAAAAGAGATGGAAAGAGCAGCATGGGGGCGGGGCATGGAAAACCCTCAAAGGGTGGTGCTTCCTGGAGCTTTTTCTGTCCTTAAGACTTGAAAAAAGCAAGTGGAGGGAGAAACCTTCCCATCCAGATGAGGATAAGCTAAGCAGAGTGGCCTTCTGGGGAGAAGGATGAGAACTCAATACTGTGTCCTTACACTTCTAATTCTTGCTGATGAGCTCCTTGGATGAACTCAATGGGAGCTTGTGACATGGCCCATCACGAGCCTGGAGGAGAAGAATGGAGTGATTGTGTTGGGGTTGGGGTGTAGAACAGCAGAGTGCCCTGCTAGATCTCACGTAACTCTGCAATGTCTCAACTCTGGAGCTGGGGACAAGAGGCCCAGCCCACTGCTCTGCTTTTCTGATCTGTGTGATAGCTATAACTTCATGTCCTTGATGGGGGCGGCGACACTGGAAACTGCTGTATGTAAAACTCCAAGCTGCATAGCCAGCCATTTTATTCTGGGTCCTCCTTACATCAACACAGAAGCTCCTGCACAGTGAGGCAGGCTCCCCTGAGCTATGCCCCACAGTTGTGAAGGCTATGTTCAGGAATACTGTTCTTAAGACTAGTGACAAGGAACTAATCAGGCAAAGCGCAAAACTGTGTCATCTACAAAACCATGTGTCTACTACACTCATAAATGGAGACAGTTGGGAACAGCTGGACTGGCCATGTTCACCAGCACTCAGTTGCAAGCAGCACAAACTGAAGCTCGATTATCTAAGCAGTAAAAGAAGTGTTTGAACTAGTACTAGTGATTCTTAAAAGTTGGAAGAGGACCAGGAAGTCTGTGTGATATAAAGTTGTAACAATAGTAGGTTGGTCAAACAAATCTCCTTTCCCCATCGTGACCTACATTTATGTTCAAGGTGTAATGATATAAAAATATTAAACAATGTAGGCATGGTGCTAAGGCTTAAATTTATTACTACAATAAGAAGTCTAAAAAGATATAAATGAGCATGGGTTGATGGTACAGACCTGTAACTGTAGTTCCTCAGGAAGCCTGAGGCACAGAATTGCAAGTTCAAGGCCAGCTTGGACCACTTACTTTTTCCCCCCTAAAGTAAAGAGGATTGGTAAAGAATTTACCCAGAATGCTTGAGGTATGGGATTCAGTTCCCAGCATAGGAGGAGAATTCCCTTGAAATTCCCTTGTTTTAGTTCTCCTAAGGTCCTGTGGTTTCCTTTCCTTCCACGTGTCCAGAGCCCCAGTGTGGCCTGGAGGCTGGGTGGAGGACCTGGAGTGACAGATACCATGCAGAACATTCTACACTTCGAAGAGTAGAAGGATTAAAAGGAATGGAGCATTGGTGGAGGGCTATTCTTTTCTTACACAGTACTACTGAAAGCCCCATATATTAATTAAAAAAAAAACAACCTCCCCAAAAATGGATGGAACCTTGACAGTGGTTGGTGGTGGGGTGGGATAGGGAGCTTTTAGGGCAGTTTTGAAATTCCATACTGAGCCATACTAGAAAATTAAAACGTTTTGCTTTTCCCTAAAGTGACTCTGAACTACAGGAAAAAAAAAAAAAGGTAGCACACAGCACACACAAAATAGCCTATGTAAACATACACATGTATATGTATCTACACATGCACATGTACATACATATACTCATTCATACACACAAATACAGAAGCTGCTTATACAAGAAGAAGAAGAAACTCCCAAGACTCTTTCAGTCTCTGACACCTAGCAGTCGCAAGGGAGCTGAAGTCTCCATCCCGTTAGTATACCTGCTTTACTCCTGTCGTCTACCTGGATGGCCCACGTGGAACTCTTGACTTGGAGCTGACGATTTACCCACACCTGTCCAGGAGTCCCTGAAGAGCTGACTATACCCATCCCAGCTAATGAGAGTGGCTACTGGTACTAAGATGGCTGAGAGAGGTGCCCAATTGAGGCATGAAGTACGACTGCGTCCTGGGGCCTGACATGGCAATTGCTAGGCAAGGAGCTGAGTGACTTGTGACTTTGGTGTTCAGTTGGCTGTGAGGTAAGCACATTACTGCAATAGTTCCAAATGTCTGTGGTGAAGCATGTGGTTAGCATTCCCTTCCAGTGGGAGGGGGGTGTCACCATTCCCTCTGGCTCCAGCTATATGTGGTCTTGGGGTGCTACAGTAAAAATCTGACTGGGGTGAGACTTCTTGGTAGAATAGCTTTCTGAAAGTTGTTCATACTGCTTTGGGATTTTTCAACGATGCAGCTCCCAGGGGTCAGCTATGCTACTGTGAGTAACTCAAAGTTTCTTTGTTCAGCAAACTGTAAGTGAACATTCTTTGGTCTATTGCCTCATTAAAAGGCAAAAATAGGTTGATAATGGGGAATACCCAGTCTGTAGCTTGGACCCTGAGTCTAGGGAATCCCAGTCACCACCTGACCCAGGCTCATACCTGATTCTCAGTTTCTTTTTGCATGTGTTTCTGAGTCCTGACCTCCAGCCCCTCCGCTCTGTTGATTCTGAGGCAAGCCCCAGCTAGGTTGAGTGTGCAGGGTCTGAGAAAACCCCCATTTCTTCTGAACAGCCTCTATTGACTTCTGTTATCATATATAGCACTACCTGCTGTCCTCTTAGTCTCCTCTCTGACAGGCTTGTCCTCCAGAACTGCCATAGACTTGGCTTTACTAAAACTCAGCTTGGTGCCAGAATTCCAGAAACATCAGTGATCTGTATGCTGCTGCCATCACACAGACTATCTTGGTCAGACAAATGGCAGGATCTTCAGAGATGGTTTTTCCTCAGGCACCAACTGATGGAGAAAGTAGATTTTCCTGAGTCAGGCTCAGTTGGCAGGGTAGTCCATCGATGAGCTTAGACTACAAGAAGAATGAACACAGACTCTCATTACCTAGAAGTCAGTAAGCTGTGATTAAGAAAACAAGAGCAGGGAAAGGAAGAACATTAATAAAGGGGCTGACATCTGTATATCATGGTGGCCTCTTGGCCCCACCCCAATGAACCACATCTATTATGGTCTCTCTGTTCCACCTTGTCTATCTTCTCTGTGCAAGGCAACACAAAGGCACTTGCTGTAGTTACCCCTGTCCCCGAGGACCTCACCATTTCATTGGGAAGAGAGACATATGAATAACTGTCATAATGCCCCCTTTCTGTTGAATACTTTCCACACACGAGACATGTTTGTGGAGAGTTCGCATGCACCCATTCACCTCAGTGCAGCCTTCTGAGACAGGCAAGTGTACAGATACACCAGCAGAGGCTCCAGAAGCAAATCAATTTCCCCCGAGCTGCTAAGAAGGAAGATCTCAGATTCGACGACACGGCAGGCATTTTAACTCCAGAGCCCCGCCCAGCTCTCCACATAGTCGGATGTTCGACAAAAAGATGTGAATTGAATGCTACAAGAACCTCACTCTTCTTGTTAAAAAACCTTTAATTGAGATTTCATTGAAACAGAAACCCAAAGTGGAAGGCACAGTTTGCTTGCCTCGATCTCCTTCTGTCTTACCTTCTTTTATAAAAGTACTGCCAGCCTATTACTCCAAAGTAGGAACCTGGACTTATCCGTCCTTCCTCCCTCTCCCTTCTCACTTGTAATATCTGTATGGTAGCTGAGTTGACAAAGCTCTGATATGAGTACATTGGGAGGCCTCTCTTCACATCTACTTTGACCTCTGACCTCTCTCTAGGACTACTTCCAGAATGTTCTCCCATTCCCCACCTCACTATGTCCTTCCCATTGCTGATGTTCTTTACCTAGTCTACCCTGGTCAAATGGTAAGCTGTGGGGAAGGGCTGCAGACCTTGGACAAATCTATCATGATGGACTTGGCTGTGCTTTTGACAGAATCTTCCTGACTGAGATTAGGGGGTGACAAGGCAGAGCCAGAGATCAATTATGTGCACTAGGAGTTGTGGTGCGTCTTGAACATTAATACTTCTGTGAGTCACGTGGAAGCGTTGTTGAAATGCAGTCCCAGATTCTGCGGCTCTGCAGCAGGGATGGGGTCCGCTTTTCTAATGAGTTCCCAGGTGGCTCTGATGCTTCAGGACCACAGTTGGAGTAATAGGGTGTTAGCCGGACTCAGGACAAAGGTAGGGGTGTCTTTAGTCTACAGCAAGATAAGAGACACTGGAAATAAGAACAAGATCACTTTCTTTTGACACCAGGAACACGCTAGACTGTGCTGATGCTTGTTTTGCAGTCTTGGTTAACCCTTGCAACCCCAAGGGCCTCCCACCATTGTGAATCCTGCATGAAAACAGACTGAGCACTCTGGGGAAGCACTTACCCTTTAGTCTGTGTTCCAAAGTTTTCCTCTTCCCAGCAGGGGGCAGCATGAGGGACAGTGCGGGGGACTAGAGGAAAAGCCAAAGACTTTACCTCTACTCTTTTACCTTTACTTTATCAACGCCAGGCTTTACCTGTGTTCTGTGTTCTGAAAACTTAGCACAGGTTAGCTTCCTGACATGTGTGTTTCCAGTCCTTGGGCTACTGTTAAAAACAGGAGTTAAGAGTCACTCAGAGAGCGTCTGTGATAGGACAGGGACATTCCAACGGGAAGGCCTGAATTCTCCATGCCAACAGCCATGGCCAGTCTAAGCTGCTGGTAACAGAGCACAAGTTATAACGGGTCTGGAAGGCAGGACCAGTTCTTGCCCTAAACAGGGAGAGGGAAGCTCCAGGTACGAGGCCACAGAGGAGTCCTTCTATGTGCAGACCTGTGTGGCAACATAGGATACCACGAAGTTAGCCCTGAGGGTGGAGATGTACAACACCCATTCCTTATCTCAAACACTTAAGAACAAAAGTGTTGCAAATTTCATTTTGTTTATGGATTGTGGAATCTATTCAGACACATAGAGGTATCATTACAGCAAGACCAAGTCTAAAGAGGAAACTCAATGTTTTCATGTTTACCTTAGGCACCTAGTATGAGGGTACCTTTTCATAGAATTTAGTGTGCTTGACTAACTACAGTCCAGTGAGATCACATGTAGAATTTCCCTTTGTGTCATCAGTCTAGCTGTTTGTCACTCTGATAGTCCACCATATCATCTCTCCTCCTCCTCCTCCTCCTCCTCCTCCTCCTCCTCCTCCTCCTCCTCCTCCTCCTCCTCCTCCTCCTCCTCCTCCTCCTCCTCCTCCTCCTCAATGTCTTTGTAAGGACTGCTGTATTGGGAAGACATGGCACTGTTCACCATCTGCTTCCAACCTTGAAAGAGGACAGCAATGTGGGCAGGGACGGAGAGCGTCTTCGTGGCCTGGGGCTCATTCTGAGGCGGTGCCTTCACACACCAGTTCTCTTCAATGCCTTGAAAAATCAGGACAGGGAGGTAGAGAGAAGAAATGAGTCAGCAGCTTGTGTCCTGTCCTTGCCTCTCCAGTCCACCCCAGGGAGTGAATACCTCAGTTCCCAAACTCTCTGAGTCAGGAGGGTCACCCTGAGGACATCTGCCTGTTTGTCTAAAGCATGCCAAGCAAGAAACAGCTGCTGAGAATAGCCCAGGAGGCATCACTTCCTGTCTGCTTAGGAGACCAGTCCAGGTGCACCCCTGACCCTCCTCCCCAACCCCTGCCACACTGCACAAGAGGCTTTAGCAGGCAGAAGGCATCCGCCACCTGACTCCATTCCAGAGACCCAGACCAGGGCCCTGGAGAGGTCCTGCCAGCATCTTCTCCCAGACCACTAAGCATCAGAATTACCAGAAAGGAGGCAAGGGAAGGAGTTTCTCAAACCTTGGAGGCACAGAGCATTGGCCCAGTATCCAAAGCTGCTTGGACTGTGCCACTAACCTCAGGCAAACCTTTCCATCTTGTTACCCATTGAGTCCCAGTTCCCTCGCTTCTAATGCGCCCCCACTTCCGTGGCAGAATAAATGTTTCTCTTCCAGGGAGCTGGAAGCATGTGATACATAATTTAATCTGGGCACTTCAACTGTGCTATGGCCGGCTAATTATGTATCTTTCTCCCTATAGGCCATCGATGTCTTAAGGCAGGAGGCACCTTTCAGTCTCCCCTGGTACCCTTTTAGCCCCGAGCCTCCATCATCTTGTCTTAGTTGTCTGAATGCACTGGAGGATTCTAGCAGACCAAAAACAACCACATTTCACACTTGTCTTAAGATGCCCACATTGCATATCCACCTGCTGCAGTGCCTCTGAATAGATAATCCCTGCCCCTATGTAAGACCAGAGGACAGTAATTGGAAAAGTTCTCTATGCTATAGATCTCTGTTCCACCCCTCCCAACTGCTGCTGCTGAATCATTTTCTGACAACGGCCTAGTAGTGTCCTGTTGACCGATGAAACCTGCAGTGCCCAGAATGCATAGCATCTCTCGGGAAAGATCGGGAGGATTTTGTCCAGATGGAAGAGGTGATGCTGGGCTCTGGAAAGAGGTGTGAGCTGCAGAGCAGTTCTGAGGGACGCTTGTGAGGAGTGAGAAGGAGGTGAGGAAACTGCTAGAAGCAGCAGTTGCTTCCCAAGACACTGTGAGAATTGAAGAAACTCGTGGAAGCCCTCAGAATTCGTGTCAAGCTCTTCTCAAGGATGACTTTTGATGGCGTTCCCTGGCACCATGGTCTTGAACCGTGAATGGATGAGGAACGCTTTGAGGACTGTGTGAAGTTGAACATCCCAATACGTCTGTACTCTGACATAGAACCTTACAGAGGTGATGTTAAATGAGGTGGCAAGCCTGAGGTCTTTAATACCACAGAGATTTCTCACTACATGTGCACAAAGGGAAGGCATCATGAGGGCCCAGTGAGCAGGCAGCCACCTGCAAGTCAGGCTTGGTCACCAGACACAGATCCTATTGCCACCTTGGTTAGACATCCAGACTGTGAGAAAACAAACATCTGCTGTTTCAGCTGCCAGTCTGCGGTTGCCTGCTGTGTCAACCAAGCTGACTAATGTGTCTTTGTGAGCCATGCCTGTCATGCTCCTGCCCCAAGGGAGGGGCAGAAGTCACAATGCAAGGGAAGAGGAGCAGGCTGTATTGAATTGGGGGTTTATAAGCAGCCAGTGAGGGAAGCTGCCCCAGCTCTTTCTCAACATGCAGTAGGGCCAGACAGTGAGAATTTTAGTTCCCACTTAGAAATTTTGTCCTCCCCCACCCCTCGTCATAGAGAAAGAAGCAAGAAAGAGACCTAATCAGGGGGAGAGTAATCAGATGACTTAGTGTACAGTAGGATGGCCTTAGGGACCAACATGTAGTAGAGTACTAGTTCCCAGTTCTTGGAGTTCCTGAGAGCCATGAAAAGCTCCCACTCTCTCTCTCTCTCTCTCTCTCTCTCTCTCTCTCTCTCTCTCTCTCTCTCTCTCTCTCTCTCTCTCTCTCTGTATGAGTATGTGTGTGTGTGTAACCTGGTCCTGAAGCCACAATAGGAAAGGGCTAGAAGGACTTGACCACGGTGCAAGCTGCCATGAGCATCCCAAGTCTTTATCCACATCCCCGGAGCAGGATCACTTAGAAGCTGAGGTAGAGACCGAGTCCAGGCTTGCCGCAATGACTCTGTGTACCCTGTGTCTACTCAGCCCTATGTAGACAGTCTGAGGTCTTGGTAGCCTCAAGTGCTATGGGGACGTTGCCCTGCGTGCAGGTCGCCTTCCTTCCTCCTCTGTACCTGCTTTCAGCACGGTAAGCCTACCGTCTCTCAAAACACCACTCTTGCTCCATATTTGTATAGCAAGTGGAGCCAAACTTGGGGCACTGAGTAGAGATTCCCATGTGAACTGTGACTCCTCAAATGTGTTTCTGTCCCCTGATAATGTTGGGGGCTTACGCATTATCAGGTCAGTGACATTGCAAAGAAACCTTCTGTGGTCTGCTCAGAGACTGGTCTCATAACTGTTGATTGTTTTATGAGTTAGGATTCAGTATCTCAACTATGGGCAATATGAACAGTTCCTAATAGCCACTTTCCTGGCACAGTGCTAAAGTGTGTTTTAAAAAAAAATCCCAGTCCAGTCTAATAGGAAAGCTTCACCCTGCACCACTGGTCCAAGCTGATTTCTAAGAGAGGACTGGGAACGGCTTTGTTATTCCCTGTCCCCTTTCTTTTCTATAGGCTGCAGTCCTGGCTCCTTGGTGTGGGGGTGGGGGAATACACATTCTCTCTGTATGATTGGTGGTTGTGTGGCCATGGGAACCATAAGTCCCTGAGTAGAAATGTTGGCTCCATCTCTTGGGATGGATTTTTTGGTGGATTCTACAGAGTCCCCTGTTGTCCCTTCCCTTGGCCTGGAAGACACAGTCTTGTTGGCATGCTCTAAATTGCCCTGGTCTCTGGGCTACCTCTATTCTTCTTACTGGAGTTGCCTTGCCTCTGGCAGGGAGTCCTCTTAGCTGGAAACCTTTTCAAAATCAGATCCACCCTACTGAAGCTTTGCCTTGCCCATGGGAATCACCTGCATTCTCTCTCTCTCTTCTCACTTTTGTCCCCTCCCCCAGCTGGGTCTCTCCAGACTCTCACCTTAAGCTTTCCCTAGAGATCAGCACCGTGGAGTGTTCCCTAATCAGGAGCTTCACCCTGGCTTCTGTCCTGGGCTTACTCAGTTTCGCTACTGGTAGCATTAAGACGCAGATTTCTGTAGGGTTCATGAGAGCTGAATCCAGCTTCTTCCTATGGGAAACCCCCACATCTGTCTGGAACTGGGGAGTCCCTCTCTCTGCTGTAGAGAGGCCATGGGAGGGTCACTGGATGCCTTTCCTCTCAGGGATCATTCCTATGAGTCCATCAGCAGTCCTCATCTACGCCTTGGAGACAGGGCGGCCTGAGAGAGCACTGTTTTTCAGCTTGCTGCTTGGGGAGTGTGCAGAAAATCTAGCTCCCAGGCATTTGTAAGTGGCTACCTGAGAGTTTCGTTTACTCTTCATCTCAGCCCTAAATATTCACAAAGTGTGCAACTTCTGGTATGTCGAACCTTTGTTTTAGAACTTTTTCATCAAAATCCTTTCAGAAAAAGTTTGTTTGTTTGTTTGTTTTTAAGAGAAGTCCTCAAAATGATGATGATGATGATGATGACGACAACGCTAACATGCTAAATTAGAACTTTAATTTTAAAACATGAAAAATTTGGACTTTCTCGTTTCAGTTTGATTACCCATACGTGTGATGTCCCAGAGACATCTGCATTTTGACCTAAAGATAGGCAGGTGGGCAGACAGGCTGATGGACAGGTGGGAAAGTGAGAGGTAGGCAGACAAGGAGGTGGGCAGGCATGGGGTGGGCAAGAGGACAGGCAGGGGGTGGGCAGGCTGGCAGGTGGGGAGGAACAGGGCTTGCAATGCTGTGCCACTTGAATAGTCCTTCCTTCAATTCCTGCCAGACTCTTTCTGAGACTCCCATGGCTGGTGCCCTGAGAATTTTACAACCCAGGGAAATGGAAAGTTCAGAATCAAGATGGTCAGAACCTTTATTTTGTGGGAAACTAGAGACCACCAGTATTTGCCTGGACAGATTGCCTTTAGGAAAGGGAGAGTGGCTAGAAAACAGTGTTCTCAAAGTGATGTCAGGGCAGCAGTTTTGGGAAAGTGTGTGTGCCTAGCGATGCCCCACTGGAGGAAGCCTTCTGGCCTAATAGTGGCTGGACCATCTCTGGTCCTTTGGCAGGTGCTACACAGGGGGCCTGGCACTGCTAGGTAGAATGTGATGCCTTAGCACACTCGGGCTCAGAACAGAGCTCTCTCATGAGGCAGAAATGACAGAAAAGTCCCCTCAGACCATCTTGCTTGGCTCACAAGGGGCTGAGTAAAGCCTGTGGACCACAATCTCACATCAGTGGAGAGTCAACCGTCAGAGCCCCTGCTGCCATTGTCCCTGCTCCTGCCCCTCCCTGTGTGGGAAGGGGTGTGATGGGGAATTCTGGACTGAGCAACCATTTCCGTGTGGTCAGGGCTTTGCTGTGGGCGGCAGTGGGAGGCACAGCTGGCCAGCAGGGGCTGGGGGATATCTCTAGGGGACAAGGTCTGGGCCAGGGCAGAGTGTGTCAGCCAAGTGGAATCCCGAAGGCCCCATTTTCAAAGCCATTTCCAGGGCTGAGCTATGTCTTTGTCTGCACTTGAGGACCTCCCACTTGCCGCCTCAGCCTGGGAAAAATGTGTGCAGCCAGGGCCACCACTGTGGCCTTGAGAAGCAGCAGGAGTGGAACAGGCAGCTGCTCCTCACTGAGCCCCTAAGGAATTGGCTGCCTGGCCCATCACCAACCTTTTGCTGGAGTTGGCTTCTGCTTGGGTGGGGAGAGTGGACAACACAAAGATGTACTGGATCCACATGGCCTGTCATGCTTCCTGGTCACTCACCATAGGGTTGGGTGCATGTCCTAGGTGGCAATGTATTCTTCAAAGGTTTGCTTAGGCTTGTAGAGCCTTGGTAATCCCCCTAACCACTCCAAGCCTCAATCTCCTTTCCAGAGTGGACCTGCTGTTTAGGATTCCGTGAATCAAATGAGATCAGGAGTGCTAAGGTATCTGGCTTACCACATGTGCCCAGTGACATCGTGTTTCTGAGGTGGAGGTGACTGTCAGGTCCTCTCTGGTCCAGTGTGCTGAACCCTGCACCCTTAGCAGAGCCTGAAGTGCCTGTGGCAGCCTCTATCCTCTGGAACCAATTGACAGGCCACCATAACCTGAAAGATTTATGGGCTTTCTTGAGGTTGGGAATGAGAACAGAGGGAGGAGGAGCTGAATTGTGGCCTAGCAGAGACTGGAGGGACTGTCTGGTGTGAGGCTGAGATTCTGTGGCTCAAGACGCCTCTGCCAGGCTTCACCCCATTTCATACTGTGCCAGGAAGTAACTCAAGCTGCAGGGGAGCACTTGTAACACTTCTGGTTTCATGGCTACAGGCTCAGGAAACTAGGGAGATGGCCTGGGCCATCATCAAGGAGATATCTGTCCTAACTGCCATTCCCATGGTGGTGGTCACTCTAGGTGAATCCTCATGGAGGCTTGGGTAGGGACAGGTTAAACCCATGAGGTCATCCTCCAAGGGTGCTCTACTAGGTGAAGACATCCCTAGTGCTAAAGATATGATGCATTCTGAAGCTACAGTCATAACAAGAATAAGTGGAGTGACTGTAGATAAGATGTGGGCAGAGGGAACAAGAGATGTGGGCTCCACCAATCCATTGTCATGGGAACACCAGCACTCAGTCTGAGCTTGGACCTGGGACCCGAAGAAGTACTGAGCTAACTCGTGTCTCCTAGCTGGAGTGGGATCCCTTTGATTTCTGCCTCTAGAGCTCTGCCCAGGCTCTACTTTGGACCACAAATCCCTGGGTCCTCCATCATCAGAAGGACCAGTCATCACTCATGCAGTCTCCGGGCTCCCTCACTAAGGGGAAGCATGAGGTCAGCAGTGCTGGTCATGGGCAGACACTTTTTTCCCTTCAGGACTGGATTAAAACCTTCCTTCAGGAAATCTGTCTATAATGGTTCCTCGGATCTCAGTTTACCATCTAGTTGTTTTGCATTGAGTAATAGTCTCTCTTTCTCTCCCTCTCCCTCTCCTCTCCTCTCCTCTCCCTCTCCCTCTCCTCTCCCTCTCCCTCTCTCTCTCTCCTCTCTCCCTCTCTCTCTCTCTCTCTCTCTCTCTCTCTCTCTCTCCATCTCAACATCTAGAAAACCTAGACTAGAATCTAATTCTACCAATGTGAAACTCTACAGCTGCCCTTCCTTCTCACCTAGCCTCAGTTTCCTCATGCAGAATTGTTAATCTTCTCTCATATAACCTGTCAAAATGACTAAAAATGATTAGGCCCTTGTAAAGTTTTTGTTTGCTTTTTTTTTTTTTGGGAGTGGATCTTTCTTGATGGATAAGTCAGGCTGTCTTTGGACTTGAGATCCTTCTACCTCCACATCTTGAGGTCTAGATTTTAAGACTATGTTCAGCATGTCTAACCTAGCAATTGAATTTATTCTTACAAGGCAGTCTGGACCTGAAGCCCAGCACGTGCTAATTACTGTGGTTGTTATTAATGTGTTTCTCCTAAAGCTTACATGTTTCTCATGTATCAGGTGCAAAGCCAGCTTCTGGAGACAGCTGAATAGGAACCTCTCTGCTATGGGACCACTCCCATGACAAGGATCACCAGGAAGATTTCGATAGGAGGATGCTATCCTCCATGGTTTGAACTGAGATCAGGGTCAGGGATGGACATTCCAGGGAGAAGGGAGAATACTTGAGTAACTCCTGTCTTGGAAGGGATGTTCCTATCCCACCTGGGATTGAACGTGGATGACTGAGAGGGGTCTGAACATCTGTTCAGTGAGAAGGATTCCTTTGTCAAGCCACAGGGACATGAAAACCAGTCCTTCAAATGGTGTTAAAAGCCATTGTGGGGGGTTGGGGACTTAGCTCAGTGGTAGAGCGCTTGCCTAGCAAGCGCAAGGCCCTGGGTTCGGTCCCCAGCTCCGAAAAAAAGAAAAAAGAAAAAGAGAAAAAAAAGCCATTGTGTCTGGCCTTGGGAAGGTTTGCATAGGGACTTCACCACATGTCAGCTAGCATACTTAAAATAGAGTCTCAACACAGTGTTCTGGCTGTGAACTGCCATGCAATTAAACCTACAGATAGAAGGCTACCTATGATCTCAGAAGAATAGTGATATGGGACATACAAGTGTCGGGTGACACATGGAGAGGTAGATTCGCTCTCTCTTTGCTCTTGTGGTCCTGTGATAATCTAAGGCAAGCGTCCTGGTGGTGGGCACCTGCCAAACAGCAGGCAGGTCTAGGCAGATCAGGAGGATCTGTGTCACTCTCTCCAAAACTAGCCATACTGCTAAAACTCATGCATCACATGCTAAATCAAACACTCAGTGTGGGGGAATTGGAATTCTTCAGTGTGAACCTTCCATGTCAGGTACATCAGCCTGCTGCTCAAATGTTCATCTTCCAATGCCATGGACTCCCGGTTGGGTTAGCAACATCACCATGGCATTGGAGGCACTTTGACTGAATCAGAAGCAGCACTTCTCCCACTAAGTCATCCAAACATTCCCTACATTACAAATTTGCAATGGCAGTCTCTACGGTATGCTTAACAGAGAATGTATTAGGGCTGCCGTAACATTTAAACAATTACCTGCAGAAACGAACTCAGTACACCTGTCACTGTACCCGGAATTACCACCCAGACACACCCCTTTGCACCCAGGGGTCCTTTCTCCTCCTGAAATATGCTGAGGTGAGCAAAGAGCCCAGGTCACAGCCCACGAGACACTGGTGGACAATCTCAGGCACCAGTCCAGATGTGGTGCAGCTGGCCAGCAGCAAACAGTTTTGCTTAACTTCACGGTTCTTTAATGTTTCAAGATTAGAAAAGTCACAGAAACACACACACTCTCTCTCTCTCTCTCTCTCTCTCTCTCTCTCTCTCTCTCTCATATATGCACATGCACATGAAAATAAAACAGTAGAGTTTTAGCTTCTTTTAACAAAATAAAACTTGGTAATAGCCACAAGTGTGCCCACTATCAGTTAAACCGAACAACAGGAGCCATGGCAGGGTGTGCTTTCATACACTGTTCTTGCTACATCATTAATGGCTCAAGACAACCTTCTGTGCTATCTAGTAACAGACTATTCGACTTGAGGATTCTGAGGACACAGAGAGGACATGTGACCCATGCAACTCACACAGCTGGTAGTGGGGGCGGGGGACACTGTGTAGCGGCTCTCCCACCTTGGGTGCTATAGAAGAATGCCTACTACATGGAACTATGACACAGTCTTACCACCATCTTCCCAACACTGAAGTTCACTCTCAGGGCTTATGTTAGTAGATTTATGGATGCAAGATTTTCTCTGTGCCCTCATCTGCCTGAGTCTGGTCAGCATTTGTGTACAGTGCAGTTCAGACACGTACTTCTGTCTGCTCTGGGAAGTCCTGAATGGGCTCTAGGGTGCCTCAGCTCATTGAGCTGAGAGTGTAGATCCTGTATCTCTAAAAAGCTGAAAGTATTCTGCAAGAATATTTCTCAAACAACACATCTGGCTAAGGCTGAGCGTTTAACTCAGTGATGGAGCACTTGCCTACCATGAGCAAGGCCTTGGTTTGGTCCTTGGCAGAAGAAGGAGAAGAAGGAAGAGGAGGAGGAGGAAGAAGAGGGAGAGAAGGAGAAGGGGAGGAAGAGGAGGAGAAAGGAGAAGGAGGAGGGTAAAGAAGAGGAAGAAAGAACCAAGCCTTTGGTAGATTAGGACGGGACAGTCTATTACAGCATGTGTTGGATGGTACAGATAAGGATTTGTTGGTCATGAAACCTGTTTCATCCATTTGTAGCCACTTTATTCTTAGGGTCGGCATTGGTTAAAATCAACCATCAGTTATAAAACAGGCAGACAGCCTGAATGGACAGTCCAGCCAAGATAGAGCCCCAGAGCATGTATTTCTAGAGTGCAGACAGGGAAGGTGACCCAGAAGCGACAATGAGAAGAAAGCTGGACACTTAGCTCCTATCCATGCAGAGGAGAACAAGGAACATGGGAGAATCATCAACACTGCTATGGGGTTAGCATAGAGTATCCATGGGAATAGGGATAAGGAAGGGGAGAAGGCTGAGCATGTGGGGAGAGAGCTTGTTAAAGACAGTCATGACTTAAACTGGTCCAGAGTTGGGAGCCATTGAATGGAATCAGATTAACCAATTAGAGAGCTCTGGAGAGATGAGAAGTCCAGATGGGGGTGGCCTAGAGATCCTGGACACAAACAGTTGACAAAGGGCACAATGAAATGGAAAGGTGGTATCTTCGATGTCCTGATTTCAGATGTGACATATTATTTCTGCCAGTTTCTAGTCTATAAAGTAGGCTCTGTCTGAAGGACACAGTGTTGGAATCCATGACCATTTCTGAGTGTGGGCGAGCCACTACTGTGTGTAGCTGCAAGAATGGAAGAAGCTGAGGTTTCAAACTTGGGACTGCCACCGTGGTTGACATTGCGTGGAAACTCAACTGGGCTGCCTGGAGAACTGACTGAGCAGATGCGAAGTGGGAATTAGGGGCCATTCTTAAGGGTAAATGAAGAGACTGGCCTTGAGGTATCCTTTCGGCAACAAATTCCATGTCACCATGCTCCAAATCCTTCTCCATCAGTAGGAACTCAGAGAGATGTTTCAGGCCAGAACTGTGTGTTCCTTTCAGAGTGGCCTACAGAGCTATAGGGTTGTCCTGGCAGATATGGAAGATGTGTGCATTATATATTATGTCCTTAATACCTGAAAACTGGAGTCCTACCACAGGGTATGGACCACTGCACTGCCCCATGTTGCCGTGCCTCTGTGAAGTGTTGTTTTTTCAAAGTAAACACTAAATGAAGCACAATTTATGACCCCATGCTCTGGTTTTGCTTCTGAATGTAGCAGAAACTCAAAAAAGGATGTGTTCTGGCCTCTTCCCCTGGAGATCCTGCCCTGGGCAGTCCAGTGGTCAAGGCTGTCACACAAGGTTCACCAAGGCAGTGTCTTCTTGAGTCTTACCTGTTCTATCTCCTTCTTTGTTCTGGCCCTGTCTCCCAAAGCCTTGAGACTATAATCCTAGGGAAACACAGCTAATAGCTTTGTGTTCCACTGCCAGTGGATGTCGCCCAGCTCTGGATGAGCTGAGTCAAGATGACAGGAAAGTTTTCAAAGAGAGCCTAGTGGAAACCAGTTTCCAAGCTCATGGTAGCTCCAAAACACCATGGATCTCCATGAGCTCTACCCTTAGGGTCTCATAGGGTTGTAGACAACCTGGATGGCACCATCGAGGCTATGAATGAGGACAGCCCTCCAGGGTCCTCTCTTCTCTCCTGCCAGGAGGGTCTGACCAGGCACTCCCCTGGGGAACATTTGTAATCATTTGGAAAATAACCCTTCTCAGACCACCATCACCATGTCCCCTGTGTGTCTGTCTTTTTTTTTTCTGTCAACTGTGACAAAAGTTCTGAGAAACAATTTACAAGAAGGGGGATTGGATCTGGCTGCCAGTTCAGGGTTTTCAGTCCATGGTGGACTTTTCATGGTGGACACGTGCACTTTTCACACAGTGGCCTTGGTCAGTGACACACAGATGAGTAGAACACACACTGCCATGTCTGGATGCTGCTGGGAGCGTGGGGCATAGCAGCCCTTTTGTGATCAGTTGTATAGCAGCCTCTAACACTCTTGGTTGTTAGTACAGGTCCACGATAACGTTCCTTTTCCTTTCTTTTCAGGAACATTCTACATGGTAAAAAATGAGTAGAAGCGTTCTTCTTTAGGTGGAGTCTTCCAAATAAGAGCACCTCCACTTCCTATCCTCTTCCTAGGCCCCTGTGCCTCTCATAATCAGAGTCATGGTGTTCTAGGGCTCTGGTTGTTCCTAAACGTAACCTGGATTCTGCCCAGAAGCTAGTCAGTCTTCCTGTTGGGTTTGAGCTGGGTCTGGTCCTCAGCTCTTTGGTCCTGTGGTCCCTCAAAAGGGTCTAGCAACAGGTTGCTCTAAGTAGTCTGTGACTGCACATAAGGGAGCATCAAGACTGGGTGCTGGTGGATCACACATACACACACACACACACACACACACACACACACACACACACACACACACACACACACACCAGCCAGCAGGGGAATGGAAAGAGGGAGAATTGGGAGTCAGAAACAGCAGGGCCAGGGCCAGGCAGGGGAGGCTAACAACAGGAAGCTGACAGGAGAAGGAACTGACAAGGAACTGACATTGCCACACTGGTCAAGTCAGTGCAAGGGATATGATGTCATATTTTCTCAACTCTTGCCACCCTAGGATCTTGACTTAGTCTCATGTCTACATTTTGTTATGAACTTGCTAAAAATTATTTCAATTTACAGACTACAAAAACCTGAGTCTCAAATGCATTCACTTGTCTAAGAAAGATCCCAGATTTAGCAGACTGGGTTTGCAGGCAGTCATGGACTTGACTTCTAGGACCTAGAAGTGAGTGTTGGGTCCTGGAACTGGTTCCAAATGTGCCTCAGAGGAGGACATAGACAGTAAGTAATGTCCAGGAAACAAACAGCTCCACTACCAGCTGTTTCCTACTTCCCTAACTGACCCTGGAAGAGAAGACTCATTCCCTTGAGTGCCTGGAGGTGGTTAGCTTGGTTTTGGGAAAATGGTTGGATCTGGCATGCTCTGGGGGCAAGCAGATTGTAAGTTCCTTCTGACTAGCCAGCCCCTCCCCCTTGGGTTGCAAGCAAATGCAGCTGGAGGCAGGTGGGTTTTGCTTAGTCTTCTACTGCCACAGGGCCCCAGCCCTCCTCCTTCCTTCTCTGCCTGTCCTCTGCAATTAGCAGTCTACCACCCAGCCACAGCAGACAGCCTGAACTTTTCTGCCTAGAGCAGCCTTCCATGCCTGAGGCCCCTGGAGATTTTCAAAGGTCACAAGAAAAGGGCTGCTTCTCTCGGTTCCAGCTTACTGGTCTGCAGGAGTGCTGCATTCAAGGTGCCCTGTTTGTACGGGAGTGTAGAAGGGATCTTACACATCGAGGCCACAGATGTGCAACTCAGAGGACATCAAAAGGATGTCCTTGGCCCTATCTGCCATGTCTGCAATTGGCCCTGTTGTAGGATCAGTGGTTCTCAACTATTGTTTAGATGTAGAGACTTAATCTAGTTGGTAAAAATAGACAGAAGTAGCCCATCCACCCTCTCTACAGATGGGTAGATGCTGGGAGACTGAGAGCGCAGAGCCTTTGTCTCCCCAGCCTTCCTAATAGCAGAACCAAAGGACCCCAGTCCAGTTTCCCAACTATCTAGAAACTGCTGCACCACCTCAGATCTTTCGATTTACCAGGGAGGAAACTGCATTCCAAAGATAATGGAGTGTTTCTGCCTTCTCAACAACAAATAAACATAAAACAAAACAAAACAAACAAACAAACAACAAATGAGGGGTGGTTTGAGTGTACTGAATTTGGAAATCCAAGTTCCTCTTCCAGCTTGGGACAATCTTGTTGGAACTCTTCCTTGCTTATGCTAACTTACCAGTTGTGAAAGACATAGAATCAGGTAGGTAGTCTCAGGGTATCCTGCATGGGGCCCTGTGAGGAGACAGGTCAGTGGCCACCAGAAAAAGAGACCCCCAAGTATAAACGGGGTGTTAGCACAGCTTGTATAAAGTGTTATGGTGTGGTTTGAATAGGAATGGTTTGAATAGGAATGGCCCATAGACTTATGTGTGTGAATGCTTTAGCTCATGGGGAATGGTACTATTAACAACCGTGGAACTTCTTGGAGTACGAGTGGCTTTTTTTGTGTCACTGTAGGTTCTGCCTTTGAGGTCTCAGATGCTCATGCCAGAACTGGTATGGCATTCAATTCTGCTGCCTTTGGAATCAAGATGTAGATGTCTCAACTCCTTTCCAGCACAGTATCTGCCTGTGTACCGCCATGTTTTCTACTGTGACAGTGATGAACTAAACCTCTGAAGTGTAAGCCAGATCCAATCAGATGTTGTCCTTTAGTAGAGTTGCCTTGATCATGGCGTCTCTTCGCAGCAATAGAACCCCTAACTAAGACAGAGGGTAACGCAAGAATCCCCGCTTTGGTCCAGCCTGAGCAATCAGGATAACTTTGTAACTTGAGTGGAAAAGAAGAGGAAGTCAGGGCAGCCTGTGAATGAACGAGGCAAAGGGCTTTCTTCCCAGGGAATGCTAAGGTCCAGAGGAGCCTGAGAGCTGAGTTCTGTGGATGAATCAACATGGCGGCAGAGAGGGATGCAAGACAGGGAAAGGCTGGGAAGGATGCTGAGGCACAGAAGGCCAAATGGAGGAACTCAAACTTCATTCCTAGGCAATCTAGGAAGCAGAGTTTTAGAGTCTATGCAGTTGAGGATGGGGCCTTCTGGCTGCTGTAGGATCTGAAGTTGAAGTGTGCAACTGGAAGGCAAGTTAAAAAACACTTGTTACAGTGGTGTGGTTACTGGTGAATGCTGGTGAGCTCCCAGAAATGGTTGACTAGGTAGAAAGACCAAAAATACTGACAAGATATTTTAGGGAGGTGAGTCTGGGTGTGGGAAGGGATATAGAGGAGAAGACAGACAGACAGACAGACAGACAGAAGATAGTCAGATACATGGCAAGTTACCTAGTCTTGACTATCATGTAAAATCTGGGACACAGGCAAACTAAGGAGGCCCATGGCTAGAGCAGGGACCCCAGGGCAGGTTCTATATGATGGGAAGGTCACCTAGGCCACAGAAGTATACCACTGCCCTTGCCCCAGACAACTTCCCAGCACACCTGGAAAGCCTTTCCAACATGAAGACTCTACCTTTCCTTCACATGCCAATCAATAGAAAAGCTCAGGCACTGGGGGCAAGCTGGAATGGAGGCCTGTGTGTGGCAATCAGTTCAGGGTTCCACTTGTCCTACTAGAACTAGCACATGTGTCTGTCACAGTGGCTCAGTACAGATATTCAGAATACAGTAACTGTCGTGACCTGGGGAGGTTTATACATGGTTACATTAATTTTTTGGTGCCAGAGACTGAGAAGTCCAAGGTCAAGGTGCTGGCGGCTCCAGGGTCTGGTGAGGCCCACTGACTGGCCGTGAGACAGAGAATGTACTCTCATGGAGTAGAAGGGCCTTGTTGTGTGAAGCCCATAACACCATTTGGACAGCTCTGCAGCTTAAATTACCTTGCAAATGCCCACGCTGTAATGGAGTAGCATCACACTGGAGATTAGGTTTCAGCACAGGAACTTGAGGGGACGTACTCATTCCAACCACATAATGGAGCAAAGAGAAAAGGTAAGCTGAGGTCCGGACCCTGGGAGCACATTTAGGAGCAGTTCTAGAAGCCCAGTAAAGAAATTGCTAAAGTCAGGTTGCCCCCGGTTGCCCTCTCAAAGCAAGGGGTTAAAGATTTCTTTAAAAACCCTACAGTGCCTTGGAAATCAGCTGAATGGCCTTTCTATACAGCTCCTAATGTCCCGGGTGCACTACCTGGCGTTCTGATGAGATATAAACGGTGGGTTTTATGGGCAGCGGCATGGGCCAGTGGGCTAAGGACAGGCCAGGGAGTCAGCAAGGACGCAGCCTGGGCGCCTGGTGACCGCTTGACTCAAGGTGTGACCTTGGGCTGGTTGCTTAACCTGTTTACACCTTAGTTTCCTTGGCTGAAAAATGGGAGTTCTGACACCACTGGGCCTCACAGGGGGGCCATGAGCAGATCTAATTGATGGCTGAAGTGCACCCTGGATGTCTGGTGCTAGTAAACAGCTAAGTAATTACGCGGCGCCTTGAAGCTGGCAGCCCACACGCAGGGCACTCTTCCCAGGCTGAGGGGCCTCGGAGTGAGGCCCAGAAAGCCTGGCTCAGCTAAACGTCAGCCACTCACCTCACCAGCACCTCCCTGGTGAGTCTCTCTCAAGGTCATTCTTCATCTCCTGGAGAGCTGTCTCCTCGGGCACTGACGTCTCTTCCCTCAGACCTGTTTTTAACCTTCTTTTCTGCAAGGTGTGGCATTTCTCTCTCTCTTTAAATTGGCAGCCTGATGAACAATACCATTCACGGAGTGGCCACTTTGTGTGAGACATTGTGCTTGGTGTTTCGCACCGTTCGCACAGTTTCTTTGACAGACTCTTCCCTCCGAGGACAGTGTAGGAGGCTCTGCTTTTCCTAATCAACAGACATGGGTGTAGAGGCAGGGAACCAGGGCTCTGGGCACTGTTTTCAAGAGTCTGTCCCCCACTGGGCTTTCTTCATGGATGAGCTTGGAACAGTAAAGAGTTTGCCCCCAAAGTTCTCTGGCTTCTAGGACCTTAAGCTACCCTTTTTGTCTTCCCTGTTAACCTTTCATTTCACGGGGTATAGAGGGTAGAAATAAGTGAGACGTTGTATTTCTGGGGTGCAAGTAACCATGCCATCCCTTCTTGTTTCTACCTGAACTTACTGTTAAGGCTTGAAGCAAGTCACCTGGCCTTTCTAAATGCATTTGTTTCCACTGATGTCTCTTTTTGGTTCTGTGCAATTCTGACTGCAGTAAGGCTATGAATTGTACCTGGGACACCTACTTCCTGTTTATTCTCAGATAAACTAAAAAAAAAAAATATTAGGTACTTGCTGTCCCTGGCTAGGGTAAGTGATCTCATAGACAGAAACTATTTTATGTATAGTTCTCCATTATATTGTGTGTGCCTATAAGCACACACACATGCTTGAACATAAAAATACATGCACACAACTCAAACACACACACATATGCTCAAACACACACATATAAACACACACACACACACACACACACACACACACACACACACACACACACACACACACACACACACACACACACACACACGCACAAGCACGCAATGTTAGGAGGAGGAGTATATCTCTGTCCCCAGGAACAGAACAGAGTCCTGATGACTAGGCAGAAACGTGAGTAGCAGTTTTGGGGTGATGTGTATCCTAAACTGACGGATGTGTTCTCCTACCATTTTAGGTCTACCTGATGAGATTGTCAGTGGGCAGGAGTTTCTGAGCTGTGTTCCAGGGAACTGCTGCCTGAGAAACCATGTAACCCATCAGTTCATCGAAGGAGAGATAAAGAAAGAGCTGGGCTCAGGCATGTACTGTTCAAACCTTGTGAGGAGGATTGCCTTGGCTATCAGGAAAGAGCCTTCTACTGTGTGTACCCAGAGTCCTAGAGGAGGCCAGCAGCCCTCCCCTCCTGGAACTGAGAAATGTCAGCAGCTCTCCCAGCTGCTCCAGAAAGTCATGGAGAATCTGAAGGGACAGTGGACGACACCACATCCCCACTGTGAGCAGGAAGACTGATGACAATGCTGTCTAGTTTCTTATTTCTCAATCTGTTGATGGCAATGTGACATTTAGACGCTAAACTGCCCAAATTCAGGACAGGCTGGGCAGCCCCGCTCTTTGTTTGAGCATCACCAGGATAGCAACAATAGCGCATGTATGCTGCTAGAGAACGCTTCTCATCCTTTTCACATAGCTCCTCCTCACTTCTCCTTAAACTCGGAATGGAAGGCTGGTGACAGCAGCATAGTCCTTGGTGACCCATGAGGTGGGTCCAGAGACCATCCCACCGCCCTTCTCTTCTCCTCCTCCCAAATTCCAATGCTCTGAACTACACACAGCACAGCCACGGTTCACATTCCTCCCTCTTAGCCCTGAGGAGAGGAACTGCAGGAATGCGAGCCTCTGTTAAAGCTTGCCTTCCTGAACCTTTCCAAGTAAATGGGATCAACCATCACTTCCTATTAGCACAACTTGGCCTTTCTAGCAATGACGGGCAGCCACAGGCTGCTTCCTGGATCACTTAGAGTCATAAAAACTGTGCTGTGGGCTCCTCCTGCATCATGGAGGCCTCCAGGGAACAGCCAGAGAAGGCTGGGAGGAGCAAAGCATTGAGAGCTCTGTGTCTTGCACTAAATTGCATGTTCACCCAGTGGCCCTCCCTGAGGCTCAGCCTTCTCTGCTAGCTTAGTTCCTACCCATAAGGTGGTACCTGGACTCTTTCAAAGACAGGAATAGGAAGTCAAAGCAGACAAGGTGAATGACTGTCACCTCTGGAGCCTGTGCCAAGAATTGTTTTCAGGTCCTATGTAATTCTGCATTGGCCTACACTAAGTTTAAAGACAAAATTAACTAAAGCGTTTAAAGGACATACAAGGGTACAAAACTGGGATTCTATGAGCCATGTGCTTCTTGCTTCCACAAAAGGCTGTGAGAACGCCTAAGGGGGAGGGCTCCTGTAATGTGTCTTAGGTCAGTGGGAGTAATTTCTTCTAGAGAGCAACATGAGGACAGAGTCACTAATGTGTGTTGTGTGGCAGTCACAGGAACACACCTGGGGCCTCCGTGGTTAGTGGTGAACACACGAGATGTGTTCCTCTTCTTCCCAATGGATCTATGTAGATACTATTTCCTTTTATGTTCCCAGTGAGGCCTGGCTAGAACTCCAGATATGGAGTGTACAGGCTTCTGCTGAGTGTTCGTTGTACCACTCTGCAACACAGATAGTAGGGCTGCTGCCTGACCGAAACGGAAAGAAGACTACACCGGAGCCCTGATGCAGTCACTGTAGCTCGTCTGAAAGCAAGGATAGGAGGGGAAGACCTGCAAGCCATCCCTCCCTTTCCACCACGTCTGTCCTACATCATAGGCACGTTGTACATGGAGGCCAGTAGCCAGGCCACTCTGACAGGAGTGCATTACTATTGCAGAGAGGTCCCACCTTGGCCTGCATCCTGGAATCCTTCCTAGAATGACCCTTTGATCCTTCATTCTTTGGGTACAAATTTCTGCCAAAGGAACACAGATGGAGGGAGGAAAAATGAGGGTTGGATTTAAATAGAGAGGAAAAATGTTCAGAATGTCAATATGTTCGTGCTGGCGAAGCTTATAGTAATATTGGATCATTATAATGTGTTTTTGTGAAATACACACACACACACAGAGAGAGAGAGAGAGAGAGAGAGAGAGAGAGAGAGAGAGAGAGAGAGAGAGAGAGAGTTTAAGGGGTAGGTTCTTATCATCTGTGAGCTATACCTGGAGTGTAAGTGCCCTTTGGGGACATCACATCCAAGTCCTGGAGGCTCCTAGACCTCTTATGTTCTTATGTGTTTTTCTCATGCAAATGCTCTCTCTTCCTTTTCTCTCCCCCCCCCCCCCCAAATCCATGACTGAAACATGCTGTCATGTGTTATGTAACTGGCTTTAGAGATGTGAAATTTGCATTTGATAAGCTGATGTGGAGTACCAGTTGGGGCAAGGGGGCATTTCTGGCAGTGGGAACCGCAAGCAAATAATGGGCTCCTGATTCCACTTATCTTAAAGGCCTGCTTTGACTATAAGGCCTCGTCTGTGTCTTTGGAATAACCCCCACAAGGCTTGCAGGTGCGGGGTGATTAGAAGTCCCGGATCCGGCTTCCTTCATACTCCAAGCATTCCCACACCCAGAGGAGGTATGTTGAGAAAGGGTGTGGATCTGGCAGTAGCTGAGTTTGTGGGGAACAGGCCTGTTGACCTAACTGGGATGTCCGGTCCTGCCCCAAGGGTGTCCAGAGCCCAGATGAGAGGGCTGAACCTGATAAACCGCACTGGCAGCAGAGAAAGGTCAGGCGGAGGAAAAGAGGAGATGTTGAGAGGAATGGACAGCAGGTTTTTGCCTTTGCCCTTTCTTCTCCTGAGCACCGGGGCTTGGAATTCGAAGGCCCTAGAATGTGACATGGCCTGACATTTAGCATCTGAGTTTATGGGAACCAATGAAGTGACAAGAGAAACCACTGTGCCAGAGGCTAACCCTAAAGTGGACGGAGCTTTCTCAGACCAGTTCATTGGGAGTTTATGGACTATGTGGGGAAAACTTCTCAATTCGTAGTGTTGGAATCTTCTTCTAGAAATTTAAGTCAGGGTTACTGTCAACATCATCAGGTATATAAGTGGCATAGTCGGGACTAGAACCCAGAACTTGAAACCTCTAAAGCCTTATCTTACTGACCCCCCCCCCAGAACTGTGGCAATAACCCCAAAGGTCAGGACTAAACTCAATAACAAATACTGTGCAGGCACCAGATGTAGAGACTCCATTTACTTAATCCACTTTCTAGGTAACAGATGTTCTTCAAAGGTATGTTTACTGAGATCCACGACACAGGGAATGAGCCTGGCACCCTCCTCCATCACCCTCTCTGAGTCACCCCTCCCCACACGACCTTCCCAGCATATTCCTTCCATGTACACACTGCACTCCCTCCGGCGGAATAATGCTTGTTAGCAGGTCAGGGTCTTTGTTCCCATGCCTATTTCACATCCTCCTTGTCTTGGGGGCAAAGCCTTATTGAAATGAAGCAACGTAATGAAATCTTCTGTAAACATCATGGAGTGAAAGCGGGAAGACGAGTCTTCACTCCTCCGTGAACCACATTAAATATTTCTTAGAAGATGAAATGGCCCTGGGTTGCTAGAAAGCATTGCTGGTGAGTAGAGCGTGGGTGAAATAGAATTAAAGATTGGGGGGGTGTGGTTGGACACATTTAGAGAGAATCTCTTCATCTTCCTTACTCTGAAAGCCTGGATTTCTGCACCACTTCAAGGAAATGGAAACTGGAAATGCTAAATGATGCATTACTGGGTGGGTGTGGTTAATTCAGGAAGACAGCTGGGCACGCCCATCCATGGCCCAGTACTCAAAGGAAAAGCATTGGATCTACATCAAAGGACAGTGAGTGGATGCACACTTATATGTTTTAAGTTAAAATGAAATGTTGAAGGTGGATAGTATAATTTTCTCTGATTTCTCTCTTTAACCAACTTTTTCCATTAACTGACCAACACCAGTCTATACCGTGTCAGATAAAAGGGATCTTGATCTAATAGCTAACAGTTATTGAGCAATTATTTGGTGCCAGACACTATACCAAGTGCCTTTCATGTAGCATCTCTTTTAATCCTTACAATCTGCCCACGAGTTAGATACTAATAGCATCCTAGGGTGGCACATGGGCCAGTTTTTACAGGTCCTGGGCTCCTCTACCTCCCACTTACCTTCCTGTCTTTTGCCAGCCAACACCCCATTACCGAACTGCACCTCTGCTCTCCAGCACCTTGACTCCTACAGCTGTTTGCTAGAAGGTATGGAGTTCCCAGACTCCTTTGGAAGAGCCTTGATGGAACCACAAGAAAGGGACAGAGTAGCTTTAAACTGCTTCAACACAGGTTCCAGGTTTCATGTATGGAGATGAGGAAGTTGACAAAGAAACCTGAAGGTAGGAGCTGTGGCCCAGAAGAGCTTTGGAAATAGCGCAAGAAGAATAAAGCTCAGAATTTGTCCCCTTGCTATGATGTGGGGTTAGGGTTAGGTTGAGAGAGGGTCTCTGAAGAAGTCCACCTTAGGCAGTCAAAGCTGGGAGGGATTTGACTGTTCCTTACAGCACGTGGTCAGAGGACAGCTTCCTGGTTCATCCTGGGATTTATAAACGAAGACAGTAATGTTAGCCAAATGAACAAAGAACAAATCTAGGGTCCTGTGGAGCTCACACTTCTATAGTAGAAATGGATTGAAGGAAGGAGTCAAGGCAGAGGTCTAATGCCCATTAAGGTCAACATGATAAGAATTAATGGGATAGTACAGGATAGCAATGGAACTACATGCTGGGGAGGGGGACATTTGCCGTATATGTCTCTGGCAAGGTACTTAAATCTAGGATGTGCAGTGAACTCTTACAGTACAGGATGATTATATACATATTCCAGTTAAAAATAGGCAAAAATTCTTTTTGAATAAATACCTCACAATGATTTCAACTTCACTGATGTTCTGGAAAAGGTGAAATCAAACTACAGTGAGATAGCCCATCATCTACACTAAAGTAGCTAACGTTGAAAGTTCTGATCTGACTGATGTTTATCAGCAGTGGTCTATGAAAGGTGCCTAAGTGAAACACTGTCCGTAGGGAACTTAAATACAACAATGAAAACCACTGGAAGAAATATGCTTTTCCTATCACCATGTATCCACCATTCAAAACAATGTCAGTGATAGGACATTCCTCTCCAGCTAGGCCAGGTTGCCCCACCCCCACCATGATCCCTACTTGGCCATCTAGACCAGGTGGTGATACCGCATAAGTGTGAGGATGCTAGCCAGGCCAAACTCCCCTTAGAGACTTGCTTGGCAGTTTCTTCTACAATGAAAAAGTCACACTTCTGTCTCAGTTAATTTTCTGTGCCTCTGATAAAGAACCATGGCCCAAAGCAACTCACATAGAAAAGAATTTATACTGGCTCATGGTCCCAGAGGGTGAGTCCATTACAGTGGGCAGCAGATAGCTAGAACAGGAACTCGAGAGGTCACATCTCCAGTACATACAGAAACAGGAAGAACAGGAAGCAGAATAAAGCACAAAACAGGAACAGGAAGCAGCATCAAAGCCCACTCCAGTAACATACTTCCTCCAACAAGACTGTGCCACCCTAAGGATTCCATAAGCTCCCGAAACAACACCACCAGAGAGGGACCAAGTCCTCACTTACATGAGCCTCTGGGGGACATTTCTCATTAAATGACAAACAATCTTTATATAGTTACCCAAGAGAACTGAAAACACATGACATAATGTTTGTAGCATCTTTGTAATAACTCCGAAATGGAAACAATCCAAACATTGGTGGATGGATGTATCAGCATGAGGTACAACCATATAAACCACTAACACATAGAGAGGAAGGAGCAAAGCATCCTATACTCACGGGATCACGTACCTTTGAAAGGCCACTCTGAAAGGACACTGGGGCAGAAGAATCTCTGTCATTGCTTCCCTTTGTTGGAAGACCAAGAGCAGGAGAAACTAATCTACAACGAGAGGAAAACAGGACAATGGTTACCAGGGAGCTTTCTGGTTTGGGAGTGATGTCTGCCTGGGAGCTACTGTTATTGCCATGAGGTTGCATGGGAACACTTTTTGCCCAAGTTCATCAAAACCATGTACCTAAACCGAGTGCACTTCATTGTGTGTGTAAGTTGTATTTTCATGAAGGTGACATCATTGAAATAAAGCAGGGAAACCCTCCTGATAGGACCAGGATGGAAATTGATTAAATCAGTTATGTGTTCCAGATGTGTGTGTGTGTGTGTGTGTGTGTGTGTGTGTGTGTGTGTGTGTGTGTGTGTGTGTGTGTGTGTGTGTACTCCTGATGGAATGCCATCAGCATTACAGATCCATCTTTGCATGATCCTATCTGGATGTGTATTACCTGTAACTCATGTGAAGAACTGTACATATTTTAACCCCTTCATGTGTTTCTCTAAGTAACTTTATGCTCTTTTTATCTTCTAATATTTTCAGTTGTTTCAAGTCCTGTTATTTGAGAGCTGGAGAGATGGCTCAGTGGTTAAGAACACTGGCTGTTCTTCCAAAGAAAGTTGATTCAATTCCCAGCACCTACACGGTGGCTCACAACTATCTATAACTCCGGTCCCAGGGGATCTGATATGTTCTTTTAGTCACCTTAGGCACTAGGCATGGTGTACAGACAGACATATAGGCAAAATACTCAAACACCTAAATTTCAAAAAGGCAGTGATAATGCTAAGTATTATTTAATCTATGATTTGAATTATGACAACAGCAATAATGATGACGATCATAATAATAACAGCTAACATTCAGAGACTACACAGGGGTCAAATACTATGCTAAGTGACCAAACCGTGCTATTATTACCCAACTGCCACATAGTCTTGATCCTCTAAGATATTGCCTTCTTGTTGTAAATGGGGCAAGAGTTCAGAAGTGACAACTGTAGTTCTATTGGACTGTGTAATCTTTATAATTCAAAACCCGCCTTTATTAACACAGTATTATACAGATTTATGATCTATGATGAGGTGTTTTAGCTAACTGTGCACATTGGGTAGGCATCTTAGAGTTTTAGTGCAGCATGGAGACTTGGTGCTGGAGAAGGACCTGAGAGTCCTGCATCTTGATTCGCCTGATGCAGAAAGAGATTGTGTGCCCCACTGCGGCATAGCTTGAGCATAGGAGACCTCAAAGCCCACCCCCACAGGGATACGCTTCCTTCAACAAGGCCAAGCCCACTCCCACAGGCCACACCTTCTAATAGTGCCACTCCCCATGGGCCAATCATTCAAACACAAGTCTGTGGGGGACATACCTATTTAAACCCCCACAATAGTTGACTAGCATGCCCAGCACCTTAAATATTTATTGTTTCTTTATGATAAGAGCATAGAGACGCCTCTTCCTGTACTATTTTGAGATGCAAAACATGTTACTGTTAATTCTACCCTAGCATAGGATCTTCCGGGTCTATCTACACTGTTGATAGTGGCAGGATTTCGAGGTTTGCAAATGTCTGAATATTATTCAGCTGTGTATGCGCACATCCTTTATCCACTGGCCTGTTGGTCGTCAGTGAGGTGGACGAATATCTTTGCTAGAGTATTAGTCAATCTCCTGTCACTGTGATAAAAGACCATGAACAACATCAACTTGGGGGGAGGGGGAAGGGATTTATTTTGAATTATGGGTCCAGAGAGATAGAAGTATTCACAGCAGAGGACGGCATGGTAATGGGAGATAAGTGTGGTGATGGCAGGAGCAGGGAAGTGACTGGTCATATTTTCCACACATGGAGGAGAGAGAGAGAGAGAGAGAGAGAGAGAGAGAGAGAGAGAGAGAGAGAGAGAGAGAGAGAGAGAGAGAGCAGGAAGTGGGATGAAGCTATAAACACTTAAACTCACCTCCACGGATACACTGTCTTCAGCAAGTTTCCATTTCCTAAAGGTTCTAGAACTTTCCCAAACAGCTCCACCAATTGGAGATCAAATGTTCAAAGGCACAAGCCCGTGGGAGACATTTCTCATAGCCACCGCAGCTAGTATACACAGTGCTGCAGTTGTCACAGGCGAGTTGGACATGCTGGTGACATTCCCTCTGGTAAAACTCCAGCACTGGGATTATTGGACCATGCCATAGATCTGTTCCTGGCTTGTGAAGATCTGATATATTATACAGATGGTTATTTTAATTACGTCCCCACTGTGTGTGAAGTTCTTTCTTCCTTCGTATCACCCTCCTGCCATATCATCTCTTTTTTCTTTGGTAATCTAATGCTGTGTTCATGATACAAAGCCCCCAGGCCTCCATCCCTGGAGGCACCAGACCTCAGAATCTGGTGCTAAGCATACATGTCACTAAGGAGCACATGTGGTTCTTGCCCTTCCCTTCTCCACATGAGCCCACCTCACTGTGTTTCTCCTCCTACAGACAAGGCCTCCTATTTCTTAGGCTGGCTTTCAATTTGAAATTATGCAGGGGATGAGGTTGAACTTTTAATCCTCTTGCCTCCACTTCCAACTGTTAGGATTACACACATGTGCCATCTGTGTCCGATCTCTGCGGACCCCAACATTGAACTGCAAGGCCTTGTGCATCTTACGCAGGCACTTTACCGACCGAGCCGCACTCCCACACCCTAAGCAGTAATTTTGTAGATGATGTGGGCTATTCCTATGCCTTACGCGTTCTACCAACTGAGCTACACCCTCAAGCTCCCACGTTAGCCTTCTTTCCTTCCACTCTTTTGCTGTTCTGTGATGCCCAGCGGGTATGCAGGCTCACTGTGTGAGGAGGACCTACTAGGTTCCTTTGCAGGATTGCAACCACCTGCCCAGTCAGATTCCTTCCCGTCCCAGGGAGGGGCTGGAGGCAGAAGGAATTCCTCCATGACCTCCTACTTCTGACTCTTGGTTCTACTTCTTTCTACCATTCCTCCCCTAGGATTCAGTGAAGTTTATTCTTTCAACTGTGACCCTGACTGTATATATCCCCTGGTACATTCTAAAAGGAGCCTGTGTTCCTTCCATGTCTACATTAGTTAAAGAAGTTATGCAGGACTCAGCGGTATCCTGGAGGAATTTTCTCAAATCCACTGTGGTTTGCACTCTGAGTCTTAAAGTGCCAAAGAGGCGACCAGACCTGTTTGACAAATCAAAGCTAGACATAAACAAAGGCACAGGGCCGGTGAGCGGGTCCGCACTTTAGGTTGGGCCAGCCTTGTATGTGAGACCTGTCTGGAGGTCTGGGAGAGGACATAACAGGATAGAGCAGGCCCCTTGCTGAGGAAGTTATATCCGTAGAAGAGAGGGGAGAGATAATGGAATCCAATAGTGTTCCTGCGAACGTGTCATCTTGCTACTGCTGAAACCCTTTGAATGTGTTAAATCCTTAATCAGAGTAGCCTAAAACTGCAATGACTACATGGAGACACGTTAGTCCAGATAAATCCTTGAAGGTTTCAAAGATCTGAAGGGCCCACGCACTTCTCTCTGCTGCAGCTGCCCTATGCCCTCGCCTTCGTGATGTCATTATTGAAGTTTCGCTCTCACCGTGCATGGTGTAAGTTGACATTGACAGTTGTAGCACTCTCACACCGACTCTGGAGGGTTATTAGCTTTGAAGCTATTTGGCCTTGAGCACTGAATTCTTTTTTGAGCTCACACTGGCTTATAATATCTGAGAAAGCTTGCTCCATTCTGGCCCCAGCTTGAATTAGGAGAGGAGGCCGCTTTCCAACTTGGAATTGACACCAGCAGGGACAGAATGGAGAATATTATCCATTTCTGATGGGCAACAAAGTTAGTGTTCTTGGGTCCCCCGAGACCTTCCCACTGAGTTTCCACTTTAACATCAGAGTTCGCACTGCAGCCTGGGCTGGCCTCTGACTGTAATCGCTGCACAGTCTCACAGCTGGACCCAGAGGAGGACTCTCGGAATACATGGTCCTCTGGCCTCTAATCTGTTTGTTATTAGGCAGTTGGAAACCCCTCAGTGGGGCTGGAAGCTGATGTCAGAAGAGTATAATTCAAGTGTATGTTTTAAAAAGAGCAGGAGGGGGGAAGGTCCCTTCTGTGATAATTTGCATGTGGTGAACATACGTGTCTGGAGGGATTAATTAGCTGAAAAAGGGACTGCCAGTGAATTGGCAAAAAGGGTGACCCTGGGAGCCTCTGACTCACTCTCCCTTCTCTCTATGGCTTTATGCAAATGTTCTGGAAGCTGAATCTAGGGGAAGTCTCCCACCATCTCCATGGCCCTTCATGACCAGGCTCCAGCTAGAATGGTTTTCCAGAATCAGAAAAGGCAAGCTTATCACTGCCCACGAACCATCTATTCTCCCCAAGCAGCTAGAGAAATACAATAGAACAGTCTCAGTTTCCCCGGGCACTGCCCATGGTAAAGGATGAGCCTTTTGGAGACTTCTGGAATGCTTTCTTACAAAAGAAAATAAAGAACTCCCAACTTTGCTGGCTGCTGATTTGGGGAGAAGAAAAGTTTTCTTTGGATTATCACTTATTTATCTGCATGTTCTTATTTGTCTCATGCCTATCACTTATTTATCTGTCTGTGTGAAGGTCAATCTTCCCCAATACTATTGACGTCCATAATTCATAGACTGCATCTCCCCTGATAAAACTGGTTTGGAGAATGTACCAGCCTCGGAGCTTAAAGAAACCCAAATTAGATAACTTCAGATTAGAGCCTGCCTCTCTGCTTCAGTTGCCTGAAATGAAGTCAGCACCAGGGCTGAGCTTCAAAGCTAAGGAAGTAAACATGCCCAGGAGAAGAAGCGAACGGAGGGGAGAGCATGTGTCCCCCTGGAAGCTGGGATCACGGAGAGCAGCTGGAGGGAGCGGGTTAAGTTCAGATCTCTAACAGAGCAAATGAATCCTCCTGGTAGCTTTCAGTAGGACTGTTCCTCCTCCCTGGCAGTAGTCAGCAGGGAGAAAAAAAATACCCTGGCATGTTATTTCTTTGATACTCAAGAAAATAAAGAGAGTATTTCTTAAATCCTAGCAGATGCCCCACCCATCATTTCTGAGACCGTTGAGGACATTAATTAAATCAAGGACTACCAAAGGCATGATGATGAGTCTTAGGGTCAGTGTGATTGCAGTAAGGAAATACATTAGAAAAGAAATAATCTAATCTTTAAAAACACGGATGAGACCCATGGCCTGTTCTTTAGTTCACAATCAGAGAAAGCCTGTACAAAACAGATGCCTGCACCCAGATGATTTGCATGCAGACTAAGGGAAGACCTGGCTGTCTGTACCTGCAGGACATCCATGCTGTGAGTGAGTGGTACAGTTGCTGACATGTTCTGCATTCACTTATTTAAGCAACTGATGGGTTGGGTGTTCATCATGGGTTTGCATTCACTCAGTGGGGCAAAATGATAAATTGCGCTCAAAGGTTTCTCTTTAAAAAAAAAAAAACAAAGACAAAACTCAAGGCAAATTGGTGAGCTCTGAAAACCAATCTCTCCTGTGTCTGTTAATAATTTCTAAAGAAAAGAACAGCCAGCGGTTGAGTAAATAAGCCATCCTTGATGGCAGTTGTAAAGCTGAGTAACGCTATGTGTGAACGTGCGTGCTTGTGCGTATGAACCCATAATTGTTGACTAATTAATCCTAGGACTTAGGAAGTACTACAGTGGAAGGTGATTTTGCACTTTACTGTGTTATGCATACACAGATAATGACTTAAAAAATTAACTAGTCTCTAGTGTTAGAGGTGTGATAGCGAACGGCAAGTGGAGGGTGAGAACGGCCTGAGAGTAATTTAGTCCTTTATTAGCCACAGCTGAAGCAGTAGAATGGGCCGCTGTAGGAGGCGGGGGGTATCTGACCAGCAAGTGTTGAAGGGCCACCCAACAAAAATGTTTTGCTTGGAGTCCTTCATCAAATGTGGGGAAGAGGACTTGGTGGATTTGGAGTCATTTTCGGCCAGGAGCATATGATTTTCTGAAATAGAATCTGCACTATTATCTTAAGTGGGAGCACACAGAAGCCAGGCGTTACCTCACATTTTAGGGCAATCGCTGTAAGTGGGAGCATGAAGGGTTGGGATCAGATGATGACAACTTCACATCTAGCATAGTGGTGAGAGTTGAGGAGTTGAGGTCCGTCAGACTAGGAAAGTAATGCACATGGACTGCATGACCCCCCCCATATACTTTATTTAATAATCTGGTCCCATTTTGTAGCCTGTGCTTCATGAGTCTATGGATTTGGGGGTTACCTTTGAGTAGAGTAGTTGGTAGCTTCCATTACACCTTGTTCTTACACATTTGTCAAAGTCCCCTACATCCCATCTAACACCTCTGCCCAGGGCCCCGGCCTCACCTTTTCTGTCTTTTAAGTAGCTGGACCCCTCTGCATCATGCAAAGCTTTGCTCACCTCAACAGAACGAGTCCTGGTTTTATAAAAAAAAATAAGATGCACATGCTCGCTGAAATTTGGTTGCATGTGGTAAAGAATGGAGAACCACCATTCTAAATGTGCTGTGCTGTGGAATGCCTGACCTATACACAGGAGCTGGGGCCAGCTGTGCTTTAATCTTCCCTGCTCTGGTCTGCAGAGAACCTTCCACAGAAAGTTCCTGAGGCCCTGTGTGTTTCCTTAACAAGCCAAGCTTTTCCTCGTGCTAGGTGTGATTTTCAAAATCTTTGCTGCAGAACAATGAAGCTGGCAGAGGCTGAATGGGCAGTTTTGGCATGTGGATAACTTAATCAATGAAGTCTATGATATTAAATGGTGTTCAATAACATTTTAGAGCTGACCCAACATGCATCTGTGTGCTCTTACAGTCCCAGATATGGATGGTCTCATAAACAAAGACCTGCAGGCCTCCAGGGTTAGGTGCAGATGTAGGTTGAATCTCCACTCACCAGCTCTGAGTAGCTGGAAGATGGCCAGCTCGTCATCTTTCTTCCTGGGCAAAGCTCTGTCTGCCTGGTTTACCATAACAGAGGTTCAGTTCAGACTTTACGAGAGCAATGGGCTCTCCTGATGTTTTTCCTTCCACATCCCCTACTTCCTCCTGACAACTGGCAACACTCTCCTCCCAAAAGAACATAGCCGTCCACATCCACTTTTGCACTGAGTATGAGGGGCTCAGCTAGTCTTTCCAAAGTCTTTGATTTTAATTCAAGGGATACACGCCTTGAGGACTTCTCAAGAGGATATCTTGAAACTTCAAATTGCTCTTGCCTTTTTTTGGGACATTAAAGCAAGTTTCTTGTGCCCCTAGGCTTCCCGGAGGACACTTCCAAACACCAAATTTGCTTTGACTTAAAGGGAGTTGACATGTGTGCACTCAATAGAATGGTAAGGAGCCATGAGGATAAAGACGTAGCGGGTCACAAGCTCACACTCCATCCACATGCACAAATTCCTTGTATTTCTAGACACTGATCCCGGCTTCCTTAATATCACCCCATTTGTCAATTAGCTCTATACATGTCTCCCCTAATTTAAACTTTTTCATTAATGTTTTTTAATTAAAAGTTTCGTTCCTTTTCAGAGATGGCTTAAGTATTCCCTTTTGGAAATCTCTGTCCTGTTTTGGATAAATGCTCCTTCTCCATTCCAAGGTGGAGTGAAATGATTAAGGATGCTTCAGAATGACTTGGTAGGGAGGATCCACATGGGGTCCTTTAGATCTTTACTGATGTTCACTGTTGAGTGGCCTCTATGGGCTATCTCTGTATACTTGGGCTTCTGAGGTAACTCTTGCCTGTGTTTCCTGGTCTCGGAACCTCTGAGAACACCTCTCTCCTGATCATAATATTCATCTACTGTCTAATACATACACAGCCCTAGACCCCCAATTTACTCTCCCTAGGGTACCAGGGAACTGTATTAATGGATAATCATTCTACCCTCTACTTTCACAGCTGCCCCATTGCTGTTCACTACGTTGGCTGACACTGTCTGGCAGACTTCTTTCAGCCTTGTAGTCTTCCTCTGGAATTCTCAAAGACAGTATGATGTTAGGCTCCTGATGCTGTCACCTTGCTTGGGTAGATTTAACATGACCTCTCACTGTCAGGACCCATTGCTGAAGGGGAGAGTGGAGGACCCAAGGACACACACTTCACTTCTCATCGCTATCCCTTCTGAATTTGTGATCCTAATCCCTCAGGCTATGAGCACCCTCTCCTCACCCTCTCACGATGGCCTATAGTAAATGTCTAGGATCTATTCCACCAGGTATGGCTCTCCATATACTAATGGGAGCTAAAGGAATTTAGAAAATCCCTTTCTTTCTCAACAATGCTTAGCTTTGAAGACTATTTTCTTGCTTAGGAGGTCAGGGAAGTCAGCTTTGAGATTCAAGCTGATCAATGGCCTCTTTGTTCTAGGCAGTATCCCTGGGGCCAGAGCCTCGTGCCTCAGCCTTGGAGGTGGAAGGCAGCAGGGGAAGGTGATTTAAGATGAAACTAAGAAGTTAGAAGTGTAGTATTTGCAAAATATGGTTCTTAGCTTTCATGAAGCACAGTTAAACACTCCCCTTTTAGGAAATGTCCATTTATACAATTTTCCTGTTTGAAATGGTCCATAATTTTCAACTTCCTTCCTAAACTCTTTCCCCAGAGTTCTTCCTATGTACTTTGAAAGACTGCCTTTGAAGGATTTCATTTCACAGGTTTTCACTGTTTTTCTGCTTTTTAGCAAACAACACGGAATCAACGGTATACACGATTTCTAGTTATCTGTGCTCTCCCAAGGACTCAAGCCTCTCCTTGTACCAAGTGCCCCTTATACCCCTGGGTCCTGTGTTATAAGGACACTGTGCAGAACAGAATTCCAGTCTTGTGCCTGACAGGAAGTGTGGTGTCTTGGTGGCAGCATGCTGGGTGGTAACTGTGATTATTGCTAAGAAAAAGCAGCCAACTTAGTTTTCAGTAGGGGAATCAGCTCTCCCGTTCTTTGCATGCTATCTCCATGGTAATAGCCATGACCCCAAAGAAAGGGGCCCAGCGTTGAGAGGAGCAGGTTTTCCTCATGCTTGTCAAAGCATGTCAGTGTTCTCCGGCGGAGTGTGGTACAATTCTCCTAATGCAATTAAGCAGAGCCTTCTTTTTTTGTTTTTTTTTTTTTCTCATGGAAATGCACACTTACAAATGTCAGGCTGGCTTTGCGGTCACCAGACTGGGAAGGACTTTTGTTACAGAACCCAAAACCTGGCCTAACTGCATGTTTTGCAACAGAACCCCAAAGTTCTCATGAACTTTTCAACTGGCGAGTCTGATTGGGAATGTCATAGATGCACTTGAGTTCTTTAACAGACGAGTTTGAGTTTGGTATTGTACTCAGTCTCTGCTTTCATTCTCCCCAAAGATTTCTAACAGGGAAGCCTCATGCTCAAATCACTCTCCCCAAAAGTCACTCTGTCAAGAGAATGTACTCTCCAGGAGGGCTTCAAGTAGAGACTGTTTGGCCTCTGTGCATCACAAACCACCAGTTCTGCCTGTGTTCTCTTACCTGGAGCTGGGCCCCCTTGGCACATACAAATCAGGCATACACTTTGAGGAACACAAATATTTGCAAACTTTAGCATCAGCTCTGGGTTAGCTACATGTGTAGAGCACAGTGCAAAGGCAAAGGGAGGGCTCCTTCATCAGAAACAGGGGAACATACTATTGATTATCGACATGCAAAGCTGCTTTTCCGCGTCATGGTTCGTTCTCGTCATCCCTCATGACTTGTGGGTTGTCTGTTTCTGTTGGCTGCTTGACCTCACTTTGCAACCTTGCTGGCTTCAGCCTTGTGCCAATCCTCCTTTCTCTGCTTCCCAAGTGCCGAGTTATAGATTAAACTACCACGTGCAGCCCCAGAAGCATGGCACTTGCTACTTGACATCATGTTAAATGAAAACAAAAACAAACAAACAAAAGCCCAAAGGGAACATTAAAACCTTAACTTTGGAAAACACTGTTGACTATTTCTGTTTTGTGTTAGAACATTAAGAACATTTAACTCACATGTCACTGTCAAAATCACACAATTCACATTTCAAAGCTTGCACATGCGTCTGGTCACTAACATAGTGGAAACACTGTGGACATCTACATCAACTGTTCTGCTTCACTTCTTGATCTGTGTGCACTATACTGACATGCTGCTCAGGGCTAAGGGCTGGGGGAAGAAGGGCTGAGAGGAGGAGGGAGTAGGGTTTTCCTATCCCTCCCTTACTTCAGTTACCACTTTTCCTGGGAGTGGTTGCTTAATAGACTGAGGCAACAAAGGTATGAAAGGGTACGATAGGGTTCATTGGCTGTTTGTGTTTCTAAGAATGTCATTGGCTCTTTCTGTGTTTGAAACAAACTCTGGTTCAAATGAAAGTGACATCACCTGTCAGGGCTGTCAGCAGCCCCCATTAATCTTAGTTGGAGATGTAACACACCTCACACTCACTCACCTTGGGTTTTGCTGAGCTCTCAGACATCACGAGCCCACTGAACGTCTGTGCCCTGGAGCACCCCAAATGCTTTGTGTCAAGGGCAGTAGAGAATTGTCTCTTGGGCTCACCTAGTTGCTGTTGTCCTGCCAGGTTTCATTTTCAAACCTCCAGATTAAGGAAAAAATATCAAGAATTTCCAAATGGTGACTGGAGAGCATTTAGCCATGTGCCCGCATACCTCTGAAATGCATCCTGAAATGACTGGGAGGTACTTGTTTCTCTTAGCTTGGTAGGACTCTCATTGAAAAACAATCAGTGGCTCCTGTCATCTGATGCCACAATCCTTAACATTTCTTCGAAGTCTCTCAAACATCCTAAAGACTGTAATGGTAACATATAAACACCTTTAAGATGACTATATACGGTGACACATTCCCTTCTATGACATGTCACCCATTCAGCACTGATGCAGTTGTTGACAATTGTGCTATGGGTAAATTTCTCATCTTATTTGCTTTTCTTGCTGCTATGACAAAATATTCTGATAAAAGCAAATTTTATATTGCTTTAGCTCATGATTCGAAGCATAGTCCATCATAGAGGGGAAGTCAATACAGCAGAAACTTGAAGCAGCCGGTTAGATTACATCTACCACGAGTAGAAGAAATGGATGTATGCATGGTGATGTTCAGCTTGCTTCTTCCGGGATCCTCTGTCCAGAGAACACCCCTGCCTACAATTAAGATGAACCGTCCCATATTCACAAACCTACTCAAGATAACTGTCACAGTTATGTCCAGAGGACCTCAGGTGATTCTGGATTCCATCAATCAATATTAGATATCACAACTTCATCCTTTGTCACCTTGATACCAAACACATCACTTTTAAGCCACAACCTTCCACATTTTGTCCCCATAGTCTCACGTTTATCTCATAATGTAAAATACAGTCTAAAGTCACTAGCAGTTCAAACACTTTAAAAACTCAAGGTATCATAGCCGTGAGCCCCCATAAAATGAAAATCAAGTTACATGCTTCAAACAGCACAAAGTAAACCTTCCTGCTCCACAAAAGGAAGAATTGGGGCACCACAAGGGAGGTCAAATCAGGACAAAACCTAAAACTCTCAAGTCAACGCCAGACCTGCAGTTTCATGTAAGGCGACGGGCGATGGTGGTAACACAGCGCACTAGGCTTAGGTGGTCCCAGGAGTCCTCTGGCTTTGCTTCCTGCTGCACATATAGATTTTCTCTAAGGCCACCTCCAATCCATGCCGAGAGCCTTTCTCGAGTACATGTCCCATTGTCCTGGATTCTCCAACATCCTGAGGTTTCTATGGCAGCTTAGACCTTATACAAAGGTCTCTCAGGGCCTCTTCTTATGGACTAGGACTCTTTCCCCATATGCACTGCCTGGCCTCAGTTACCTTCCACCTTCTCCTCAGTCTTCTGTCTTTCACAGCTTTAAAATCAGTAGCACAGGATGACACTGTCAACGTCTCCTGCCAGCTTCCCTTTAATGGTACCAGACTTGGTAAGAGTTAGAGCTCTTCATTGTCTGCACTCTGTGGGTCCTGAACTTTAACCTCTTCCCTCACCTTTCTTCTGCCAAGCAAATTAATCCAATGTCTTTAAATTCAACTTCACTCCAGTTCTCAGGACACACCAAAAATGAGAGCACACTAATGGGTAAAATGCCGCACTACTAGCCTCTGACCTGCACTCCTGCCAGAAGAATGGAAACTGGGTGAGCCGAGGCTCCACAGTGCATACTTCTCTTGGCATCGCCCCTGCCCTCTATTAACCACTCCTTCCAGCATTCGATCCCAGAATACCAAACGTCTCTACATTCCATCTACAAAACAGTTCCAAAGGCCTAAGAACCGTATGCTCAAATTTATCACAGCAATGGTCCCCCTGCTTGGTACCAACTTCTGACTTAGTTTTTTTTTTCTATTGCCATAATAAAACACCTTGAGGAAAGCAACTTAAAGGAGAGTTTATTTTATCTCATAGTCCAAAACATAGTCTATCATGGCAGATGTGGTTTGAATAAGAAAGGCCTCTCCAGGTTCATATATTTGACTGCTTAGTCACCAGGGAGTGGCACTATTTGAGAAGGATCACGGGGTATGAGGTAGGTGTGACCTTGGTGCAGGAAATATGCCACTGAGGGTGGGTTTTGAGTTTTCAAAAACCCAGCTTAGCAGGTCTCTCTCTCTCTCTCTCTCTCTCTCTCTCTCTCTCTCTCTCTCTCTGTGTGTGTGTGTGTGTGTGTGTGTGTGTCTGTAAATCAGGATGTAAAACTCTCAGCTACTTTTTCAACACCATGCCTTCCTACCTACCACCATATTAATGGACTAAGCTCTGAAACTGTAAGGAAGTCCCACATTAAATGCTTGTTTTTTAAGAGTTGCCTTAGACATGGTGTCCATGTTTACAATCACCCAGTCTAAAATATCTTCTTCTTCTTTACAAACTTTACCATTTAGGAGGGGACACCAAACTCGAAGCAGTATCAATGAAGTGGGAGCACTACCATGATACCCCTGTGAGTCACGAGGTCACAGGAGCATAGAGATGGCCTGGGAGGCTCAGGGAAGGTCGAGGAGGTCTGACAGCTCTGGTCTTGATAAGAGATCATTAACAAACAACCAGAGGTCCTTTCTGGTTCTTCCATTCTGTGAAATACTTGAGCCTGCAATCAGAAAAAGTTAGTGTTTTTCCTCTATAAGTTGGAGATAATTAGAACTGATTAGTTCATTCTTGACGTACAGTTCTTTCTAGGGAATCCGTAGGATGCTGTGCTGCTGGTAGATGCTGGGTTATACAGTCCTGAGACACTGTCACATCACCTGAGTAAGAATAGTCACTTCTGCTCTGTTGGGCTGTAACTAGAATACCTGCTGAGTGGACAGGGAAACCAGAGTATCTGCTCAGCCACCTCCCTGAGACTGTTCCTGACCTGCCCTCAGGCTGTGTTCAGTGGGTGTCAAGAGAACTGAAAATGATCCCCTGGCTCAGCCAGTACAAAGCAAATAATTTTTATCCCAGTGAAAAGAACTATGGAATCCTCCCTGCCTTCCACAGACAAGGCATCCTCCCTGTCTTAGTCTTTTCAGTCTGTGGAGACAAAAATGACATGGCTTGGGTGGCTAACTTCCAGCATGAATATATTTCTCTCCATTCTGGAGTCTGTCAGTCAGAGCTCATGGAGCTGGTATAACTGTGTTCTGAGGAGTGCCACCTCAGGATTGCAGTAGGAGGTCCCACCCTTTACCTGCTGGCTAGCAGACAAAGCTTTTTGGGGTTCCTTTTACATGGGCACCAATGCATTCATAAGGACTCCATTCTCATGGTTCAATTACACATGCAGCTATAATTCAGTCACACACTCCCCTATAATTCACACACATCCCAAAGGTCCCATTTCTCAATACTACCAATTTGCAGGTCTCAATTTCAACAATGGAATTTGGGAGAATACAAGCTATCAGTCCGCGATGTTCCACTTCCTGGTGCCCTGTGTGTATTGGGAACTCTGGTGGGCATCCCCACTCTATTCTGAAAGTGGATTGCCAACCTTGTTCATTTTTTCTTCATATGAGCAAACATGTTCATAGAGATCTGGTTATTTTTTCAAGGTCTCACAGCTAGTGAGTGACAACTCTGGGGCTCAGATCTCAGTCTATCTATAAGGTTCCCCCAAATTTTTTCATATCATGCATGCAATGTCTCATCTGAGCCTAATATTTGATTACAAGAAGAGCTGACAGCCAAGCATGCTTTAGACTTCTGCAGGCCATTCTTTCCAAGTCAAACCATCTTTGATTTCTTGGTTTTTGCTCATCACCCAATCCAATCTTATATCAATAGATAAAGAAACAGTAACCATGTACCTACATCTAAGTACCATTCACTTGTCACATGTGCTCTGGTGCTGAAGTGAACACACCATGTCTGTCATCCAGTTCAACGCTCACCAAACTGCACGAGATAGGTACCGTTGCAGCCCACTTTCCTGAAGAGTACAGCATTGTACAGAGAGTCTAAATAATTTTCTTGAGCCCGCATGGTTAGTAGATGGTAGAGCATGGGTTTGAATCAGGGAAGTTTGGATCTATGTTCTTAAGCCATTGCATTTGCAGTATGTCCAATCTACACTACCTCTGAAGCCTGCCTAGAATCTGTCTCTCTCGCTCAGTAGCGACATCTTTAAAGCAATTTCATCCTGTGCCTAGACTTCAGTGGGTCTTTTAAATCGATCCGTTTGTTTCCATTTTACATCTCCCCTATAATGTTTTCTTCACAAGTAAATAAAACAGAGCTTTAAAAAAATATAAATCAAATTCCACCATTGCCTAGCATAGCCTTGTGTTTTGCTTACACAGGTCTCAATGGTCAGCCTTCCTTATGATCTTATATCACTACTGTTTCTCTTCATTCTCTAACCCCTAACTCCACTGGCATTTCAGAATTCCTTGAATGCACCAATTCCTGCCACAGGGCTCTTGCACATGCCATGTTCATCCCTTGCCTTTTGTCTTTATGTTTCAGTTTCCCAGTTATTTTCAGGTCTTTGCTCAACTGTTATCTTCATCAGAAAGCAGGTAATTACTCACGGGAAGTAGATCAGTGTCTATGTCTCTATAATCTATGCCCACTAATACAATTCCTTATGCAAGAGAAATCAATAATTCACTGGAATACAGCCCCCACAGTGAGGCTATGAGTTACTTGACTTTTGGCTAATCAAAAGCAACACCATCTTGGTGGTGACCTAATCAGGATAAGAGCTCACGTGAGAAAGAAGAACGAATGAACTGTCTCCTTATATCCTTGGTGACACCGTCTCCTTGAGTGTCAAAGCTACAAAGACATCTCTACCCAGAAGCTTGGAAGAGGACACATAGCCTTGGGGAGAGGCCAGTTCTTGTGGACCTTTTGACAATATCTCATAACACTTAGCCAGAAGACACAGCTAACCCATGCCTGGATTCCTGAACCACGGGAAGGTGGAGTAATAAAGTCTTTTTGTGGTCAGTCATGGTTTGTGGGAATTTGCTTTGCAGCAATAGAAACTGAGTAGCGTCTGTTACAGGCCCCTTCACCATGCCCTACCCCTCACCCTGAGCCTTTCCTCACAGAGTTTTCTGTTGGCTGAGGTTATGCTATGCAATTATTTAATACGTCTGCCTAGCCCTCTGCTATTTCACTTCCTGGCAGGCAGGGACATTGACCTGCTTGCTATTGAAGGCCTGGATCCTCAGAGCAACAGTGATTTGCATGCAAAGGATATCCCATAAATATTGTTGAATAAACTCATAAATAAATGAGTGCGCTTTCCGTGTTTACCTAATTTATAAAATAGTTCTTATAGGTATATTTCAATCTAAGCAAACGTGGCATGTGAAATCTCAATGTATGTATAAAAAGAGGTTAGTATTGATTTTTGTTTTCTCAAAGATCGTAAAATATGAAACAATTTACCCCAAATTCCACTTCAGTGCAACTTCTTTCGGAGGCCGTGAGTGGCATAAAGTGAGGCCAGCCTGGCTGTCCAGAGCCTCGTTGCTGTTTCCTTTGACAAATGTTAGTGTATCTGAATGTCAAACATACAGAAGCAGGACAGAAGACAGGCAGCCCTGACAGCCCGAGCTTGCTGAAAGACATCGCCGTGAGAACAGCAGGTTGAGTGGAGGAACACAGGCAGAAAGACCATCAGTGCCATCCAACTGTCACCGATAACAAACTCACCTTAAAATTTCTTTAGGTGACGGGCAATATTCATAGCAGTTTCGTGAATTCTTTTAAGATCTTAACATGCCGAATTGTCTTATGAAGTAGAAACTCACAGCTACATGATGCTGGAAAGGCCTAAACTTGCTAATGCTTGACGCTCCCCTCTATCGGTTCATCTCTAGTGACAGCTGGCATACTGGTATGCTTTCGATACTTTTTAAGGGTATTTTAAGATTTGAAACCAGGAGTGCCAGAACCAAGAGCTTTTCAGGGCTCTGAGCAAAACACAGCCTGTGTAGTTCATCTGCTGGGCAGCTTCTGGGCCATTGTTGTGGTCTGGAGAAGGGAACTCACAAGTAAGAGTCTTCAGACTAGGCCCCAGGACGTCCCTTTGCCTCCAACAGGTACTTGTGGCCTTCTCCCTGCAGAGTCCCAAGGGCAGGAAGCCACTTCTAACTTCACAGGCTGCACGGCTTTTGCTGCACTTGTACATCCAATATGGGGAAACCTCACTCTGGAGCCAGGCAGTGTCACCTAAGCTCTCTGAACCTGTATTACTGGCTTCTATACACTCACCCTTTATAACGTTACAATCAAAGGACAAAGTGTTCTGTAAAATTACCTGCAGGACAGACCCTGATTGTTTACGTTATGGAGATCTGTTCAGCCCTGTAGTGCCAGTCTGACTATCCCCTAAGGCTCTAGGATGTTAGGACAGGTTTCCATGGGCAGCTTGCACCCCAACATGCTGCTAGAATTGTCCTCTGTGTGTTTTGTGGGTACATGGTTCCAGCGTGTCCAAGAGCTACAAGCTAGATCTGCAACAGAGCAAAGCCGGGATGTGTTGCAACCTTCCAGAAGAGAGGTCCAATGTAACACAACTAGACCGCTAGCTGCTCTCAAAGGGATGCATGCTAGCTTTGTGGAGCAAACTAGTTATTCTTGTAGAAGTGAGTTGCTTAAAAATGGCAAATCTGACCTGTGACTCTCGGGCATTTTGTCTGGTCATGTGATCTCTCCCATACTTACGCTATATCATGGCACCACCTGCTAAAGCACACGTAGTCAGAGGAACTTCATCGGAGCCAAACATAACTAGTGTCATGCTTTTGGACCTCCAGAAAGATAGACTACATTTAGACTTCTTTATAAATTACCCAACCTCGAGACATTGTGCTATTGAAATGTGAAACCTACTAATACTGTATTAGTTGATTTTCTATGGCTGTGATAAAATATCGTGTCCAAAACAACTTATAAAGGAAGCATTGAATTGGGTTATAGCTTATAGCTTCAGAGAGGGTTAGGGTCTATGATTGCGGAGCAAGTACGTGACAGTAAAAGCAGCTAAGACCTCACATCTCGAGTCATAAGTGAAAGGTGGGAAGTCTTTTGAAACCGCAAAGCCTCCTCCTTCTTAGCCCTCTTCAGCTCTGCCCTGGAGTACCAATTACATATCTCCCTTTTTGCCTCCTATTCTAGACTGCATGTACTTCTAGGGGATGATCTTCCAAGAGCCCCGAGAGGAGACTACTCAACAATGTGCATTGATCAACAACGACAATACTAACAGACACTTGAAAGGGCTTGGCATGTGTGAGGCTTACCCCTGAGTGGTGCTTGTCCAGTAACTTACAGCAATCCTACAGGGAAGCACCATTATGCTGTGCCTTGGTTTCTTTTCTGTTGCTGTGCCAAGATACCCTAAGCAAAGCAGCTTAAGGGAGGAAGGTTCATTTGACTCCCAATTTCAGATTATGGCTCACGGCTGTGCATAGTCAGGGCATCGGAAACATAAAACAGATAGTCACACTACAGCCAACGACGTGAAGAACAGAGAGCAATGAATTAACACACACGCCGGGGCTCGGCTTGCTCTCTCTATTCAGTCCCAGGTCCGACTCACAAAAGGCTTCTGCCCACATTCAGCATGGGTATTCTCACCCCAAATAACACAGCTAAGTAAAGCCCTCACAGGCAGGCCCACAAGTCATCCACACAACTTCTCAGGGGTGTGCCTAGAGATCTGACTCCTGGGTGACTACACTAACCGTATTCCTGTGTTTCAGGTGAAGACCCTGAAGACCAGAGAGCTGTTACTTGCCCAAATTGGCAGACATGAAACTATGGAGTTGTTGGAGCGGTGGGGTGGGGTGGGGTGTAGTAGGATGGGGTGGGGGGTCAGTGATGATGGAGAGAGGGACAGTAAGATAGAATGTAGCCAGACGTGCCAACTTCAAGCTTCATTTTGCCTTCAAACCTGATGCAGCAGGAAGTGCCAGGAGGTTTATCCAAGGCAATGGCCACCATTGTGATCAGGTCCTGTAAGAGTTCCACAGATGAGACAATATCACACAAGGCAGGGTGGATGCCCTTGTAGAGATGCCTACTTAGGTCCTTCCTGAATACTGGCTCTCTACTGCCGGCTAGAGGAGCAGTATCTAAGTCCTTTACAGGAGCTGGTGAACCTCCAAGAAGTTGTAGGGCTAGTTCCCAGAACAGCACAGGGGGAAAGTGGTACCTTAGCCCTGGGTCTTGCCAAGGAACTAGAACAAGGTGGCCCTTGTTGGTCCCTGCAGCTCCCACTGGAGGGGAAAATACACATTTGGGGCAGCAGGAGCTATGGCCCTCATGGGAGTGGAGCTGCGTCAGGGAAGCCCTAACCACAGAGGGTTGAAATGGTGGTAAAGCAATAACAGAAACAGATTGCAGCTTGGCAGTGGACTAGAAGGCAGGAAGAAGAAGGGGGAGCAAGGGTGTAAGAGGGCAATTCATACATGAAATACAGATGCCCCATAAGCATCGGAAATACACCCTGCTTTACTAAAAGGAATACAGACAGAAGCAAAGCAAAGCAAAACAAAACAGGGTTTCAAAGCAGGTTGCTGGGATGAAGCTTGACTGTGATTGTTAAAAGAGACAGACGGGCCCAGGGGAATTGCTGCATCGTGCTCCTTTTCTTTCATTCTTTTGTTTCTTCAGGGTCTTTCCTGATCACTAGTCCAGCACTCCATGTCTGAGCCACATCCCCAACCCAGGTGTTAAACCTTTGGAAAGTGCCTGCCCTAGGCAGCTCTCTTACAGAAATGATGGCATATGGTGGCTCGGATGCATGGGCAATGATGTCCAATCAGAGCAACCTTTACAATTCTATGAAACCTAGAATAGAATGTGCATCTATTCACAAAGGCATGGGCAGGTAGAAGTGGGTTCTTTAATGGTTACTATGTACACTCATGGAAGAAAAACAAAGTAAGAACATAGGAAAGAACTCATTCAGTAAAGAATACAAGGCTTATTTTTTAATTAAAAAAAGAAAACAGCAGCATACATTCTTACATGGAAAAAAGTGTTGAGAGATTAATGATATTGGGATTGACCCAAAGTTCCATGACTCTGTGTGTGTGTGTGTGTGTGTGTATGTGTGTGTGTGTGTATGTGTGTGTGTGTTGTGTGTGTGTGCACGTGGGTGCATGTATGTGATGTGAATGTATGTGCTTGGCAGTCACTGTTAACTACCCACATGAACCTGCTATCTGCTTCTTCCTGTCATTACCCCAACATTACCTAGATATCAACTCCTCAAAGAAAGAATCCTTGTCAAGTTCTATGTTGCATCCTGACACCGATTCTAAAAGTTTCATCCATGCCTTGTGTTGATTGCTTACCAGAGGCCAAGTGATTAGGTTTCAACCAAGAAGAGGTGAGGGAAAAGTAGAGTTGTGTCTTCTCCAACATGGACTTGCTACTAAGAAGGTCTATAGATGTTTTGTAAACACAAAAAGAGCAAACCTAAGGACCAAGTCACACACAGAGAAGAGCACCTGGGCTCTCATTGCTGTGAGTTGCTGCGTTGCCATATCTGGAGCTGGTGGCTTACAAACTCTAAGGACAGAACCACTGAGGTTTACCCGCATCACTGCAAGCCGTGCATGGTCTCTTCCACATGTTAACTCATGCTTGAAGAATAGGAGCAGAAGGACTTTTGCTTCCTATTTGCAGAGAATGAGTATAAAAGACCATGAGGTTATTTATATAGAGAATTCACTTCTGCTTTTGATATTTCCATAGCTTATGAACGAGGAATAAAATGTAAAACTAAGTATGAATCTGTCTTCCCACACCCAACAAAGCACTGAGGTTAGCCCTGACTCTGGGGTCAGGGAAACTTTGCCTCTGACATACAATGTTTTGTCTGGGGCTGAGGATAGGCAATGGTTGAACACCTGCTGTGCAACCCTGAGGAACATTTGGGTGCCCGGCACCCACATAAATATCAGGGGCCCGGGGGGGGGGAGGAGAGGAGAGAGAGAGAGAGAGAGAGAGAGAGAGAGAGAGAGAGAGAGAGAGAGAGAGAGAGAGCGCCACCTTTGGCTTTACACACACATAGATGCCCACATACACACTTGTGTTCTCTTCCTCCGTCTCTTTAATTCCTCAGTTTTGGCCTAAGCATGAGAGTAACCCTAGCCACTGTACTCTATATTACAGCAGACACCAAGCTGTTCAAGGATGAAACATATCTGACAACTCAGGGATTCTTCCTGTTCCAAAACCTATAGTTCTAATTTTATAAGGACTTTCACTGTCCTGGAAAACTGGAGATTAAGAGTAAAAGGTAGGAAACCAGGTTTGATAAAGGATGGGGTTCTTAAGAACTGGTGGTATAGCTCAGTGCTAGAGTCTTTGCTTAGCATGCACAAGGCCCTAGCTTTGGCCCCAAGGCAGAACACTGTTAAACAGACAGAGGAACAAACAAACAAACAAACAAATAAATAAATAAAAGGAAAGAAAGAAAAGAAAGAAAGAAAGAAAGAAAGAAAGAAAGAAAGAAAGAAAGAAAGAAAGAAATCAAATATCTGCCAGACACGATTTAAAAGAGGAAGAATGTATTTGGGTTGTGATTCAGGGGATACAGTTCGCTGTGGTTGAAAGGTATCCTGGAAAGACAGTTTCTTCTGAAAGAAGGGCCCAGGCTACAAACATCTGTGCCCACTTGTCGCTGCCCCAGCTACCCACTTCCCCCAGCAATGCTGTATTTCGAAGGCTCCATCAACAGTTGAGGTCCAGCCAAACTCCGCAGCCTGTGGGAGACATTTTACACTCAAACCATAACAGCGATCAGGTCTTGCTTTGACCACAAAGGCCCAGGTTATGAACTCAAATTACACCTGTCAGGACCTCATAACACAAGCCTGTAATCCCAGATACTAGGGAGGCAGATTCCAAGTCAACCTAGGCTACAGAGTGAGTTCAAAGCCAACATGGACAGTTCAGTGAGTTTTATTTTTTTTTTTATTAAAAAAATAAGAAAGAAAAGAAGGATTGGTTTTGCACTTGGTCATGTCCCCACTCCCAAATAAACAACATGTAAACACAGTTTATTATAGCTGTTTGGAGGTTGTGAGTATAGCAGGCCATGCCTGGTCCGCGGCTCCAGCTTAGGCCTTACCAGGGAGCCTAGGAGCTGACAGTCTGCTCTTTGCAACTTCCACATGATTCAGCTTCAGCTAAGCATGTGGACTCCACCCACTTCATGATTGGTGCCTCACATGGGTTCAGAGGCAGCAAATCCCCCACAGCTCCTGGGGCCCTCTGCTCAGTGGGCTATAAAACACTATTACTCTCAGCAAGCCTGGTCATCAGTAATAATGAGACGGCTTTGAAATTGCCACTATGAAACCCTAAACCAGGCACAGACCTGCATGTTGGGCCAAGCACTTGGGAAAGGTTGGCCAAGGTTCGCACACACTAGCTTGGGTTTGTAGATGGCTTTCTCAGCCTGGGTTTCTTTAGGGCCTGGGTCTGTTTCATCAGATGCTGGGCTGGGTGGTTGTGAATGGACTGATTTACTGGGCTTGCGAAGAAAACAAGCAAAGCCTGGGGCTGGGAGTAGTTTTCGCTTTGAGGTTTTGGGGGAAGTGATTGAAGCTGGAGTTTTGCCTTTGGAGGGAATTCTGGTCCTCCCATTCCAACCACATTCCCATAAGTCTTATATATTTCTCTCACCCATACCCCAACCTTCCAGGATGCAAGGCGTGAGTGAAGGGAGCTCTCTTGAACAGATTGGCTTTTCAATAAATTGTTAACATATTTTTTATGTGATTTGGATATGGAACCTCAGAAGGGGCTGGGTTTCTCTTAATAAGATTGTTAAAGTTAGGCTCACAATGGTCCAGCCCAGCACTTCTTACTTTGAATAAAATTTGACAAATAATATCTGGGCTGCTAGTGGGTGTCAAGAAAGATTTGCCCATGGCTAGCCTATATGTCCAAGCAGTAGGGTGGTCCCACAGACAAACTGCATAGAAGTGGGAATACAGTGTTCCCTTTACATTACATCCTGTGGATGTTTAGAACCCCAATTTTACAGATGAAGTTCCAATCAGAGTCCTGTCAGGAAACAGATATCACATTCAAATGGGGAAACTAAGGCAAGAAAGGAATGATTCCAGAATGGGGAAGAGAGGGCGACAGTAGCCAAGAGGGCCATCTGAGAAGCCATAGCTATGGTGGTCCTGCAGTACAGTAGGAAGAGAACTGGGCATCAAAACCTCACTTCTTTCTCCCATATCCTGATCAGTGCCTCTTTAGAGCTAAGCACCATCAGAGCGAGAGGGCAGGGAAGCACCCAGTAGTGTGGTCTCTAAAGTCTTGTTTCCTGGCACAAGAGTGCAAACAAATGTAAATCCTGGATGCCTCTGTGGTTTGGTAAGAGTCTGCAATTCATTACATCCTTACATCACAACAGGGCATCTCTGTTCATGTTGACACCACTCCCCTCCTGATGTCCTGCTCAATGCTGGTAGCAAGATCGATGCGTCAGTCAAGCACTGGCTGGTGTGCCTGACTGTCTTCTAGGCACTTTGCTGGGTGAAGTCTGGTGGAGAATCAGAAAAAAAGCAAAAGCAACCTTCACTGAACAGACTTTTCAATACCCCTTGCTTCTGGGGAAGAAAAAAATCTCTATCACTTGTATCAAAATAATGACTTCTGGAACATTCTCTTGTATTATGAGAGGCTTTGATTGTGATGTGTAATTTCTCTGTGTTTTAACTCCTTTACTTGCAAAATTGACACCGTCAAGGTAATCTGCACCCAGAGTCATAATAAAGAATGAATGAGCTGATATGTGGATATATGTCCAAAGACTTTCATGCCATACATATAATATTGTCATACATTTTACAGTTTTTTTTGGTAGGTCTTTGCCAATCACTGCTTTCATCCAAACTAGCAAATAACTGAGGAAATACCAGATCTGGAGCTCTACACTCACCATTTTTGAACATTTCCTTCCGTGGAAATCCTTGCTAAGTCTGTGCATAATGGGCTGTAGTAACACCTGAATGGCTACCCTTTTCATGCTTTTGCTCTACATATTTTTGTGTAATTTTACGATACAAAGGATGTTCATCCAGATGCTAGGAATTTGAAAATGATTTGGGAGTAATGATTTTTTTTTCTTTTTTTTTTTCTTTTTTTCTTTTTTCTTTTTTTCGGAGCTGTGGACCGAACCCAGGGCCTTGTGCTTGCTAGGCAAGCGCTCTACCACTGAGCTAAATCCCCAACCCTGAGTAATGATTTTAATCAAAAGAAAACAGGACTAATCAGAAAGTTGAAAAGGCTGCAAGTTTGACCATTACTCAGAGTAATGGTTAAGGGGGCATTGTCTGCCATGGAAGGATTGTGAAAGAATGTCAAAATCTCTTCTTCAGGAGAGAGAGAGAGAGAGAGAGAGAGAGAGAGAGAGAGAGAGAGAGAGAGAGAGAGAGAGAGAGAGAGCAGAGAATGTGGCAAGAGAATTTCCCTTCTGCCTTGGGGACCATTCCCCCAACAGAGATATGTATGCAAGCTAGGGAGCCCTTTGCTGGCTCAGAGGCACCCAGGATTCTCGGAATGGTGTGAAGTCTTTCCCTGTGGGGCCACACTTGAGTAGATCAGGAGCCAACCTGTGCATGATCTGAGGCCTCTGGTCCCCATCACTTAGAAGTAGGGAATCCGGGGCTGTGCTACAGGGAGTGTGCAGATCCTTAGGCCCACCTGAAGCTCTTCTTCCCCAGTGGTGTTAGCCCATGTGGTGCACACCTTGCCAGCTGGCACATCTCCTAAAACTCTGAAGTCCACTTTGAAGATGAAGAGTCTTTGTTGACTGGTCAGTTGAAAAATCATCAGGCACACATGTGGAAATTGTGTATGGCTCTAGACACTTTTTTGGCTCAAATCTGATCCATATTGCAATGTTTTCGAAGGCTTTCTACCCGAAGGTGAATGCAGAAGTGCAAGATGAAGAGTATTGAGATTAAGACGTGACACATCTTTGGTGAGTTAGGGACAATAGCTGTTGTCCAGGATGGCCAGGGGTCTTTAGGTGGCAAAGTGCTTCTCTGCCTTTGGTGTCCTGAGGTCTGGACATGCAGATAGGAGGTGAGAAGAGAAGTCTGTGCTAAAGCATTGGTTTAGAACAGTACAAAAGGTCAGGGTGGCTGGAAGACCTGCTTATCTGATAAGACCATGCAGTGGGATCCAACCTTAGGATTCACTTCTCACCTTACCAAAGTCATGACACAAAAACCCGAGTCAAACTGAAAGAATGAAACAGGAGGAAAAAGGGAAGAATCACGGGGAAGACATTTACAAGGGAGAAAAGGCCTTGAAATCTGAGAGGCTGTGACAAGGTCAGATACTCACCAAGAAAGGCTTATCTCCATGACTTGGGATGAAAACAAAATGAAGAAGGAGGAGAAGAGGAGGAAGAGGAGAAGGAGATGGAGAAGGAGAAGAGGAAGAGGAAGGAGAGTGGGAAGGAACAGAAGCAACAGGGCAGATGTAGAAATTCTGAATGTCTATTCCTTTTGCAGTATGTCTGCAGTATTAGGAGTATCCTGTTGAACCTATAATAAAATGTGTCTTAAAGCCTTCTTGCAGACCAGGGTTGGCCAATTCTCTATAAACAGCCACATAGCAAGTATCTTAGTCCTAGCAGTCATTTCAACTACTCTGCTCTGCATTCTAAGTGAAGGCAGCCATAGATGATATAGAAAAAAAATAACTTATTTTCCAAAAGCAGGCTGGCTGGGTTTGCTTGTAGACCACCTCCTCATCCAGGATCTGAGCTTTGTTGTGTATACATACTGATCACACGAGGAGCTTGCTAAAATCCCAGTATCAGTAGGTCTCAGAGAGTGCACTTGACGATAGTCCTGGGTGCTGCTGCTCCAGACACAAGACTGTAGGAAGTAATGGCTTAGAAGCTGCTACCATCCGTGCTGCTAGCACAAAGGCCAAAGTGACCCACAGCATTCAGGGAGTAGAATGGGTTCGTGCTGGCCAAGAGTCGGGAGCGATGAGCAGCCTCTGGCCTTTCACGGGTCCTGCTGTCTACTGCTTGTGTGAGTACTGTTTTGCCTGCCCAGTTATTCTCATTCAGAAGAACTGGGAACCCAGGTGTCTACAAGGCCAACCACTGATTTTTCTAAGAGTTGGCTCTAGGGTTTATAAAATCTGTACACATCAAATAAACACAGATTTGGAATGGCTGCTGCTCACGCTGCCACCCAGGCCTTCTGGCTTCAGACCCCTTGACCAGCCACCCCAGACAGTGTTGTGCTTCTGATCCATGACAGGAATGTGGCGCATCTCTCAAGCCAAGGCCGGGCAAAGAAGGAATGGCTTTAATTTTTTCTGAATAACGTTGATAAGTCTCAAGAAAATCCAGGCAAAAGTGCTGCAACATACTGATGGTGGTGGGAATTCCAAAGGCAAAAGCTTTGGCAGGTAAGTATAAATGTGCAAACATTGTAGACAGACTGACTACCCAAAATCTTTTTGTAGGGATCGATACTTGCCAATAGGGTGGTGACAAGCAATTTCTCCAATACTCTTGGGCTAGTAACCTAAATGCTAGGACTTGAACCCAGATATCTAAGATCCTAAAGTCACTCTCATGCACTCTCTTTAGTTTTAATGGAGATTTGAAATAGAAAAGGTACAACATGCCACTTCCCCCAAATTTGGACGTAAGCCACATTTGTAAGACATAGGCGCAGCCAATGGGATATTATTATCTGAAATATTTACAGGTGGAAAGGATTAAAGCGAGTGATGGACTATTGAAGGTTAATACCATCTTTTAATATGGAAAAACTACTCTCTCCACAAGAAATATACTTGTGGGATAATCTTGAGATATGTGTGTGCGTGCTCAAAATGTCATCCAGAGCTTCATTAATTTCAGCCTCCCCCTAGAACACTACGTTATGGTTCCGAGCCTGCGTGTTGGCATGCTGACACAGGCGAGACCCACGGCGCCTGGCCCTCAGTGAATTTATGGTGTGATGTGTGAGGAATCCATCATGCCTTTGGCCTGTGCCCCCCGTTCATACTGGGAGATAGGAGAGTCGAGACAAATGCTGCCGCTGTGGCTTTGGGTGGTATGTCTCGGCTTCAGGATTTGTGCCATGGGGACAGACGCTCCCACCAAGCAGGTCAATTACTGAGATGACTTAGCACCCAGACTTTGGGAACATGGAGAAGGGGGAGCGTGTCACCCTCCCCTCCTCCTGGGCTGCCAGTGAACTGTTGTTTAGGCTGAAGGTTCATGTTGTAGCATTTTTCTGGAGATCAAAGATTCTGTGAAGGTGTTTAAAGCACAGCTTTTTTTGTTCTGCCTGTTTGTGCACGCCATGTACAAGGCAAAGCTCAGTCAATGTCTGACAACCCGCCAGCAGTTCCATCACGGACACTGGTTTTACAAGCTCATGTTGAAGGGTTTTCTTTCGCCAAGTAGGACACCAAGACTGAAGGGGCCTCTAAAGCAATGACTCTTAACTTGTAAGTCATGACCCCTTTGGCAAACCTCTATCTTCAGATATATTTACACTACAATTCATCACAGTAGCAAAATTGCTCTTATGAATAGCAACAAAAGTAATTTTATGGTTGGGGGTGGGTGTGTGACACCACAACGTGAGCGGTTGTAGCATTAGGAAGGTTGAGAACCACTGGTCTAGAAGCCGCCGAATCAGAAAACCACTAAGATTGTGATTATTTGCAGGTGCCCCCTGTTCCTGTTTTGTGTCATGACTACGGGGACCAGCTCCTGCATAGCTGGAAGCCAGGTTTGAACTTCTGGTCTTCCCCTCACCCGCTGTACACCTTGGGCAATCCCTAGCGGATAATCTTGTCTTCTCCATGATGAGGTGGGCTTCCACTTGCTTTGGAAAGCTGTAGTTAAGACTGAATGGGCACCAAGGTACAGAAGTGACAGAGCTGGGACTGGAACAGTATGACACTGAGTCCTATGCTAATCCCTTTCCTGGCTTTCTGGAAACACCCCCACAAATTTGTTCCTGCCTATTTGTAGAGGAGGAAAATACCATTCAGACAGATTGGGCCATGAGTATGTGCTCAAAGTGTCAGACAATCAAAGACGGGACTTTATTCTCTAACAACACCAGTCCTGTTCCTCACTCAGAAGCAGAACTCAGTACTCACGGGCACGTGTGGAGCAGAGAGCAGAGGTGTTTATCTAAGTGTCCTTAAAGAGAAAGTTCATTTTCTGTTATTGCCCCCTCTGGCAGCCTGGGCCATCCTGAACAGAGACTTAGTGGAGAGACTTGGTGTTGTTGCTGGTGTCAGCCACAGAGAGCAGAGTCCTCTGTGATGAGAGTCAGGGGCAGGGTTGGGTGGGGGAAGCACATACTTCTCACCATAAAGCAAACAAGCCGACTGGCAGAGCACTGTAGGGAAAATGACATCACTGCAGAATTTTAGGGCTAATCATTTAGCTGGATTAGCCCCAAAGTGCTGTGTCTAAAATCAGCATCCCTGCCTCTTTATGCACTCCAGATGAAACACATTAGCAGAAATATGGCAAGGGACATTCACAATACACGGTTCTACACTCTCAGCAGTTTTTGCAAATCTGCAATTAGTCTAAAGGGCCTGGGTAAATTAGGCCTCTTGATAAATGAAGCACCTAGACAGGCCTCAGATTTATTGGATCCTGCTGTCCCGCTGTCCAGAGCCCTTGTCAGCTCCACTGCAGACTGGGGACTGTACAGAGGAAAGAAAATGGAGCCAAACGGAGGTTCAGAAGAGCCCGCAAGCTTTGAAAAGCCATTCCAGGTCACTCCTTCTTTAGGCTCATAGGTTTATGCCAGAAACACGGTGGGTGAAGTAGGGAGCCTTTGCCAGGAAGTTGGTAGGGGAGACGGAGGACCCTAAAGACAGAAGAAGCGATAGGGAAGGCAGTTCTGTATAGGACTTGTTTCTGTTGTAACTGAGAGGGGTGATTTCTTCCTCTTTGCCCATCCCACTCGGGCCTGCCCAGCTGCCTGCTGATGGATGCCAGAGATTAGTGATAAGGAGCAGTGGGTACCACTATCCTCCCCTCTCAGGGCTCTAAGTCTGCCTTCTGGATCTTAACTCCCCACTTTCCTCAGTGCGATTGTCCACATGCCTCATGCAGTCAGAATCCTGTGCATTATAATTGCACAGAGGGGCTATGTGGGTTCCAGAAAAGCATCCCCCAAAGTTAAGGAGTAGTTCACAGTGCTCTAAGGCAAACAGCCAGGAGCCAGAAGGCTGTCAGTGCTGTGGCTTCGATGAAGGGGGCCTATGGGGCAGGGATAGCATGGACCTATTATTCTGATTTATGTCTCCAGATCACGAGAAGCAGTTCATAGCCATATTGGGGTGACACCTGCTAACTGCTGCCGTTGCTGCTGTAGGGGTGCTGAAGTCAGCTGAACTAAGCGGCAGAGAGGCCAGCAGATGCACAGATGTTTTTGGGGTGTTGAGAGTTATTTTTTTGTTAAGTCTCCTGCTTTGTTTATGCTGGAGAATTCTCTTGCATGGATGTGTCGAAGTGGTGAGTGGGTACACAGCCTGAATTTTTTTTTTAATTAAAAAATAGGAAGTAATATGGTAGATGATGATTTGAAAGGGAATACTGTATGTGTGCTAGTTTGTTCCTTCCCATCTATACAGTCTTTACGGTCCCATGCTCTCCTGATTCCTCTTATCCTGCAGTCAGAGCATGCTTGGCTCGCTCCTCCCATCTCTCCTTTGCCACTCAACCCTTGGTCGCCCAGCCAGTCCTCAGGTTTTCTGGGAGTCAGAAACAGCCTGGAGTGTGAGCTCTGCAGAGCCACCCTCTCCCAGAAGCACAGCCTGGCTGCCACCTGCCTTCAGCCTGCCGTGATTCAGTGTCCTTGCTTTGCAGATCAGCCGGGTGAGGCCTCTGTCAGTCCACATTGATTTTCCTGTAGATTACATTACCTCCAATCACAAAAGAAATTGTGCTCCGCTCCTGGAGTGTCAGGGCAGAATGGATAGCAAACATTTTCCCAGGCAGCTTTGCTCTCTTGTCCAAGGCTAAGTCCTTCTTCCCCTGCCACCAAACCTTTTCTCTCCACTCAGGGGACCAGTCACCAGGCTAAGATGGGCATCACATCCAACTTGGTTGGGGCAGGATACCCAATTAGACCTCAGTGAGATCATTCAGTGTCTTCATACCTGCTAAATTATGGAATTAAGAGGGCTTAGAGGGGGAGGAGAGCTGGTGGCACCAGATGTGTGAGGAATTTAGAATGTGCTGTCTCAGAATTAAAAGGAACCTTTGAATAGCATCAAAGAGATTGAGTGATTTTTTTACTCCTTTTAAAAGTTTCTTTGAGTACTGATTGGGGTTTCCTGTATGTGTGTGATGTGGGTGTGGGTGGTTTGAGTGTATGGTGTTCTCTCTCTCTCTCTCTCTCTCTCTCTCTCTCTCTCTCTCTCTGTGTGTGTGTGTGTGTGTATGTGTTTGTATTGTTTTGTGTGTGTGTGTGTGTGTGTGTGGTATATGGTTTGTGTATGTCTTGTGGTATATGTGTGGTTTGTGTATATGATGTAGTATGTGTGTAGTGTGTGGTTTATGTGCATGGTGTGTGGTGCAATGTACTGTCTAATTTGTGTGTGCTTTGTTTGTGTGTGTAGGTGTTTCTGTGTATGGTGTGTGTATGTGTCTGGGGGGAGTGGCTTGTATGTATGTGTTGTGTGCATGGTTTGCATGTGTGTGTGGTATGTGTGGTGTGTGCATGTGTATGTGCACACATGTGCAGATGTGAGGGCTGAAGCCCAGGGACTCACTTCTTGTGCCTGGTTGGCTGTAGGTCCGTCTTCAGCAGCCCTGATGTGTCTGGAGAGCCTTGCTCAAGTGGACAGTTTTGGCCCTAACTCCAGGCGCTGTGGATGAAGAGCTGCATCAGCACTTTTCGCACAACGCACTTGCAGCAGAAGACAGGTGCTGACCTCAAAAGTGGGCTTCCTGGGGGAGAGAGGTTGGTGTCTTGGCAAAACAACTGCTTTATAGGAGAAGCTGGACTAGGAAAAGCAGAGGGCCCTTGACAAAGAAGAGATGATCTATCTCTGAGGGCACTGAGCTAGCCCATGAACATAGCTGTGTTTGTGGCTGAGCTCAGATTGTCACACCTCCCACGGGAATGCATTCAAAAGTCATGGCAAACATTTTGGTTGATAATTAGCCACCACTTCTGAGCAAATACCGAGGGACAGGCACTGAGAAAGTGCTCTGCACCTATCTACCTTCCATGCGGTGCCTGGATTTAATCCTAACAAGGGAAGGAGTAGTGCTATCCTGTTGACAGCACTGGGAACTGAGATCCTCACTGCATGACAGTGGGTAGTCAGGCTGGGCTGATCTGGGAACAGAGTGTGGAGGAATATTCTCTGTGACTTGCCAAGGTGTTATGGGTTGAATTCTGTTTCCTCTCAGCATTATTGAAGTCCTAACTGCCAAGTTCTGTGGCTATGACCTCATTCAGGAAAAGTGGATGGTAAGTTCTTTACGATGTAACCATTGTGGTTTGATGGGAAACGTCCCCCACACCTCATCTCTGTCTGGGGATGCTGTTTGAGGTGCTTTGGGAGGTAGAGATTTTGGGGGACATGTTTCACAACAGGGGGGCATTGAGACTTTATGGCTTGACCACATTTCCTGTCCTCACTCTGTGTGCTGAGTGTGAATATAGTGTGACAAGTCAGCTTCCTGTTCCTATTGCCACACCTTCCAGATCTTCCCCCTCAGTCTTCTCAGCCATGGTGGACTGTATCCCTCAGGAGCTGTGAGCCAAGATAGACCAGTTCTCCCTGTGATAAGTTCCCTTTATCACAGTGTTTTGTCACAGTGACAGAGAAGGGGTTCAATTTAATTTTACTGGTTTCATTAAAACAAACAAGAAATAAGACAATTTGGATGCAGAAGAAAGACCATAGGAGACAGAGAGAAGGCTTTCTATAAAACAAGGAGTGCCAGTCATTGCTAATAAACTACCAGAGGCTTGGAAAAGGGTAGAGACAGATCCATCTTCTCAGCCCCTGGAAAGACCCAGCCCAGCCAACTCCTTGTTAACAGAACTGTAGCTTCTAGAGTGGTTAGAAGACACAGATGTGGTTTTGAACTCACTTAGTTTATGGTATTTTGCTTTAGTGGCTTCAGGAAATTAGTGTACAGGGTTACAAAACGAGGGCATGGTAGAAGCCTAGGCTTATACTGACTGTCATGCAGTGAGGATAGCATCTGCTTTTGCCTTTGAAGAATCTAGCCAGCACCTAGGTACACTCAAGATGACTGCCTTTTGGAGTCTCTGTGGAGATGGCTTGGGGGAGCAGATTTATGCACTATTTATTGTGATTGGTGTTTTTATACTTCACATAAGAAACTTAGAAATGTATCTATTTACTCCTTCATATGAAAGATCTTAAAATCATTTTAATGTCTTTGTAAAAAATACTTGCAGAACAATTTAAAATAAGATAGTAGCAAGCACAGGTACGCGCTTACACGGGGTCATTTACCACAGAACTCTTACGGCAGAGGAAGGTATGAAATGTTACACTTCCTCATTCGTCTAAGTGAAAGGAAGACTCAGTGAAGCCAACACCAGCTAAGGGCAATGAGACAAACTCCACACCCTTCAGTTCCCTTGTCGGGGGAATGCAACTACTAGCTGTCAAGAGTGCTGTCTGAAACGCAATGCCCACTAGATCATGTTCTTCCTTAAAGAAGGAAAGCCTTTAGATACACACGGTTCTCTCCACATCTGCATATCACAGCACATATTAAAGAGAGCTATTTCATCTTTCTCTCATGGGATCACAGAAGCCAAAACAAATGGACAGCAAGGCAAGAAAGCAACATTTACTTTGCTTTTACTTTGAAGGAAAACTAATATGTAAACCCTTGGAGTGGCAATTTGCAAATGTACAATAGCACCAACTGATAACATGATCTTTTAACTCAATACGCACTAGATGTAGACCCTCTGTCTCAGTTAGGGCTTCTCTTGCTGTGAACCGACACCATGACCACGGCAACTCTTGTAAAGGAAAACATTTAGCTGGGGCTGGCTGACAGCTCAGAGGTTTGGTTCATTAGCCTCGTGGTGGGACGCATGGCAGCAGGCAGGCAGGCACAGTGTTGGAGAGGTAGCATCTACACCTAGATCAGCAGGCAGCAGGTAGAGAGAATGAGCCATTAAACCTGGCTTATCTCAAAGCACATCTCCAGTGACACACTTCCTCCAACAAGGCCAAGCTGCCCAGTAGTGCTAGTCCATAGGAGCCTATAGGGCCATTTTTATCCAAACCACCATCCCTTTAAAATTTTAGTTTGCCACACAGAAAGTAGAAATTGGAAAAAATAGAGCACAGTATTCATTTCTATTGCAGATAACATGTGTTTTCAGCAGGCTTGACTGGTTTTTCTGCTCAAGGTCTCATAAGGCAAAACCAATGTGGGCCAGGCTGTCCTCATGGACATCAGAGTTTTTTTTTTTTTTTTTTTGACCTAAGTAAGATTTAAGATTTTTGGCAAAATCAATTCTCCTTGTTTCAAGGACTCCAGAGTTAAGTTTAGTTCTTAGAAGCTTCCAGTATCCTTCAACAGAATCATACACCTCACTACCTTCAAGGCCACCAATAGAGAAGTTCCATCATCTCTAGTACCTCCCATGCTTTCAATATCTGTTCTCAGGAACAGCCTGGCCCTTTGGAGACACCTCTAGTTCAGTTGGACCCATCCAGGAACATCTCCATTCCTCTACATCAACTGTGTCATACCACATCACCATTCAGAAGAATGATCCCTTACGCTCACATTCAAGGGTCTCTTTCAGAGCCCTAAAACAGATTACTGGCAGCATGTGTGGCCAGTATACAGCTGTGTAATGTGCATGAGCTCATAAGAACTCCAATGTGCTATTTCCCTTGGCATAAAGGCTTTTCTATAGACTAGGGGTATGAAATTTCAAATTTTTTCTTCTTGATACTTTCTTTTAAAGCATTTTATAATGATCTCGTATGACTTTTACAATAAAAGAAAATCTCAGTATTAGTTGGATAGAGAATTGGTTCTCAAGCCACGATAGGAATATGTGACCGATATTGGTACTGTCCTATGGAATTAAATGTCTGCAGCTGGCGGTTTGCTTTCTGTAGCTGTTTTTCATTCATTCATCCATCTGTGGCAGTTCGAATCGGTTTGGCTCCCATAGATTCCTGTTTTTGATGGCTTGGTCTGCAGGGAGGAGCATTTTAGAAGGTAGCCTTGTTAGAGGACACTTGTCAATGTGGAATGGGGTTTTGAGGTCTTGAGTGCTCAAGATATGCCCAGCATGAAGCAGATCAGTCTCCTCCTGGCTGCCTGTGGATGAAGACATAGAAGTCGCAGCTTCTCTAGCACCATGTCTGCTGCACATTGCCATGCTTTTCACCAAGATGATAATGGATGAAACCTGATCTGTAAGCCAGCCCCAGTTAAATGTTCTCCTTTATAAGAGCTGCCTTGGTCATGGTGTCTCTTCACAGCAATGGAAATCCTAAGATACCATCCATCCATGCATCCACCCATCTATCCATCCATCCATCCATCCATCCATCCATCCATCCATCCATCCATTTATTCACATCCATCCCTTCACCATGGATGAGCGGAGTTACAGGCTGACTTTTTTCCTATGGAACCATCTGATATTGAACTACATTTATGGAATCTCTCTGGAATAACTTCAGATTTTTTTTTGACAAAAAAAAATTCCCAAAGGCAAAGTGGCATTTAAAAAAATATTATTCCTGGGGGAAAATATTGAAATTAAGTTGTTCGAAGTGCTTGAGAAATACTTTGTGATTTTTGTTTCCCACTGATGCCCAGACAACTTGATAATGTTGAGGGTTCTGAAATTTCCCATTTTCTCCACAAGCAGAAAATACCAACTTCTCAGAAATAGCCAAAATGAAGCAGAAGAACTCTTGGCTCAAATTTACTTTGCAGCCTGACATGTCAGAAGGAGCCTGAAGCCAAAATTCTCTCCCAAAACAGAAGTGTGGTCCTGGGAAACCCAGCAACACAAATGATGCAGAAGCCCGTGTGGTGGGAAGCCCCTCCACTATCATTCGAAACAGGAATTTATTGCTCAAGGATGGAAAAGGCAGCGTGAGGCAGAATCCTGCTGGGTACATTGACTGACTCTCTCAGGGAGCCCTGTGCTGCCTACAGTCTGAGACTCCAGTGAGAAACGAAAGAGCAAGGCAACAGAGGTTTGGAAATGCTAGTCAATGCCTTCAACCAGGAAGTAACAGGGATATAATTTGCCTGTGGAGTTGTTGCTGTTTCTCCTCCTCCTCCTCCTCCTCCTCCTCCTCCTCCTCCTCCTCCTCCTCCTCCTCCCTCCTCCTCCTCCTCCTCTTCCTCTTCTCCTCCTTTTTTCTTTCTTCTTCCTCCTCCCTCCTCCTCCTCTTCTTCCTCTTCCTCTTCTTCTTCTCCTTATTTCTTCCTCCTGCTTTCTTCCTTCTTCCTCCTCCCTCCTCCTCCCCCTCCCCACCCTTTTGGCCACTTTCCTTCTGCTGTGGTTCCACTCATGCTCAGGCACCTCTCTGGGTCTCACCTACACATCTAATACAGAGACCATTATGGATTGTTTTTTGACAAAGATATTTTTAAAAAGGGTGTTACATTTTAATATGTAGTTGTAAAATGTGGGAAAGTCTTGATAATAGCAAGATACTATTGTTTCTAGTAGTGGAAGGACCAGTAAGAAGGTTAGTTTTGCTCAAGGATTCTGTTCATTTCCGTTCTGAATCATCCATCATGTCCAGGATACCTACCACGATTGCTGGATATATTTTTTGCCTACTGTTGTTCTGGCTCAGGCATAGGCTGAAATGATTCTAACTTGTGGAAGCCTTAAATGGTGTTAATAGTGGGAAGCAACGTTAAGAGATTCGGGAAGTTCATTCTGAAATGACAGTGAAAATGTCATGCATCTTCCACACTTTTCTGATTACAAATTCAGTTAAATTTTATGATTTCAAATTTGGGCTCTGATGAGGCCCTGGTGATTTGGACGTGGTGTTTTTATACTTGGTCTCAGTTTGTGGCACTATTTGGGGAGACATAGGAAGTGGGTCTTTGCTTGGGGAACTGTTTCCCAGAGAAAAGGCTTTGTGGTTTTACAAAGTCATATACCATTCCTACTTTGCTCTCTTTGCTTCCTATTTCATGTTTGAGATATGAAAAATCAGCTCTTCCTGACACCGTGCCTGCCTACAGCCATGTTTCCCTTTCATGATGGCGATGGACTCATTTCTCGGGAAACATAATCCCAAATAAACACTTTCTTCTGCACTTGGCCATGGAATTTTGTCACAGTGATAGGACAGTATCCAAGACAGAGGTGGGTGCCAGGGCATGGGCAATTGCTGTGCCTGACTTGATTACGTTGTTTTTGGAGGAATGTTGAAGTTTTTGGAACTTTTAACTCAAAAAGCAATAGACATCTGTAAGCCGAGCTTATTGGGACATCCTAGCGGGAGTTTGAAAAGCAATACTGAGAGCAACATAGACTGTAGAGGCCAAGTACAAGAAGTTCCAGAGGGGATAATATTAGCAGCTGGAATTGAGACCACTGGTGATATTTTGGCAAAGAATGTGGTTGATTGGTGACCTTGCCCTAAGAACTTGCCTGAGACTAAATTAAAACTGATGGACAAATTTCTTTGGCAAATGAAATTTCAAGACAGCACAACTTGTATTGACTCTGCCATGTTGTTATTAGTAATCAATTGTATTAAGGTCTACAATGGAAAACAGTTAAAGAGAAAATGAGCACAAGAAAACTTAATGTTGCATCCAAGGCTTGTACTGAAAGAGACAAGGAGATGAGGAGTGGCCTGGCTTGCAGTGGAATAGAGAAGGAGTCCCCAGGGCAAGAACCCACCGATATGTCTTTATCTTGTAAAGGGACATGGCTTAAATCAAGCTCCATTCTACTCTTCTCAATGAACTTGGTGACATTGCCCAATGTAGTGCTAGCTTTAGAGTTATGAAGGATGCACAAGTAATGGGGTCATGGAATCTTCCTCCATTGATTCAGAGAGCTGCTGAGCCCAGGTTTGGGGAATCCCTGTATGGAGGCTTTGGGAGGACACCAGGTGAAGTTTTAAGCTGGGACAGTGAAGCTTCAGTCGTATTAGAGACCCCAAGATGTTGAAAATGCAAGGGCCCTGGTATATCTGCTGAGGAGAGCTGGAGTGGAATGAGTCTGAGAGAGCAGAGAACATGGGAGGAGGAGCTGGATATTTTAAAGACAGCAAAGCTAGAAGGGCAGAAACATGTAATTTTTACATTAGACTAGAGCTGGATAATTTAGTGTTTGCCCTGTTGAGTTTTGGTCTTACTTTGGCCCAGTATTTCTTCACTGTTTCTATTTCTCCCTTTTGAAATTGTAATGCATATTCTGTGTCATGATATGTTGAAAGTGTGTGATTCGCTTCTTGATTCTGTAAAGGGCTCCAATTAAGAGACTGCCTTGAATATCAGAAAAGACTTTGGATTTTTAAACAGTGTTGAGACTGTGAAAGACTACAGGGACTTTTGAAGTTAGTCTAAATGTGTTTTATTTTATGATACGGCCACAAAACTATGGGGGCCAGGGAGTGGTGTGCAGTGATTTGAATGAGGTGCCTCCATAGTCTTGGGAATTTGCATACTTGGTTCCCAGTTTGTGGCACTGTTTGGAGAAGCTTGGGAGGTATGGTCCTGCTGAAGAAAGTGTGTCACAGGGGGCAGGTTTGGAGGTTTTAAAAGCCACACACTATTCATTCACTCTGCTGCTCCAGTTCAAGGTGTGAGCTCTACCCAGTCCTGAAACCATGGCCTATAGTGGTGGTGGTATATTCCCATCCCTCTGGAACCACAAGCCCAAATAAACTCTTCCTTCTCTAACTTGCTTTGTTCTTGATATCTAATCACGGAATTAGAAAACTAATACAAGGGCTTGCTTTTGGGTTTCAGTGATAGAGTGAGAGAGCTCTCCTGGGCCCTTTGATAAAGACACTAATCCCATGAGAAGGTTCCCTAAAAGGCTTTCTAAAGTCTCTACCTCCTATCGTGATCCACTTGGGGGTTAGCATTTCAAAATATGAATGGGTGTAATCACAGACATGCAGCTAGAGGAGAAAAGGAAAGGTATGTTTGAGGACTAAGTTCCTGAGCAAATGGTTTGAAAGAAGTGATTTGGGAATGTGCCAGTCTCTTCCATTCTCCAGCTCTTCGCTCTTCTGGTTGTATAGCTCCACTCTTCTTAGAGGTATTTTGGTGCTTAAGTAGGGAGTTAAGTTGATGTGATGGTGAGAATGAGAATGTCCCCACCCCATAGGTTCCCATGTTTGAATACTTGGTCCCCAGTTCATAGAACTGTTTGGGAAGGATTAGGAGGTGTGGCCTTGTTGAATAAGGTATGCCATCAGCAGTGAAGTTTGTGGTTTCAGAAAAACTCCCACCATTCCAGGTGTTTCTCTCACTGCCTCCTGCCTTTTGGAATAAAATGTGAGCTCAACTGTGCTGGGAATTGGTTCTAATGCTTTGTCTTAATACAACTCCCAAAAGCTGTGCTTCCAGACCTGAGGGTTCCTGCCCCAGGCTTTGATTGGGAATATAGAATTGTCATACATAATGGCTGGGCAGTGAGATGGAAGTGGGACTTTTCGATTGTGTGGGCAAAGGACCAAAGGAGAACAGAATTGTCATGACTCAGAGGGAGAGCCATCAGATTTGAGAGCTGCAGGAGAGAAAGCATCCAACAATGTAGGTGGAATGTGACCCTATGGGGGGCTGCCCAGAAGGGCAGCAAAGATAAAATATAGATTTAGAAGATGTTAAGGCAGGAACACCGGAGGGGAGTGTACACTAGTAGCAAGGAGGTTTAGAAGTGCCCAGCATTGAACTAGTGAAGGTATATCAAAATTAGTTGGCACGTAGAAGAGTCTTTCATTGGAAAATCCAGAGCTCATGGGAAGATACAATGAGCATGCAACCCGCCAGGAGCATCAAATGGTTTAACTCACTGCTACACAACTGCTCCTCTTCTGAGACAATCAGCATAAATTAAATACTCTTTTGTAAGTTGCCTTGGTCATAATGTCTTTGTCACAGCAACAGAAAAGCAACTAAGACAGTTGTTAACTTCAGAGTTTCTTCTAAGGCAAGGCTTTATCGTGATGAGTTAATCACTTGTTTCACATACTTGATGTTTGTTTTCACTGCTAAAAAGTCAGTATGAACTGTGTCATCATGGCACTTTCAGACTTTAGCAGGTGCCAGAGAGAAAAGTCCTCAAAGCACACAAAGAGGTGGTGGGTTTGGTTTTACCTATTTCTTCATCTGTGTTATGTTCTTTAGCACACTGACTTCCATTTTCCCATGCTTTCTCAAGAGCATAAGACTGTAGTATATCAGTTCACTATTGGAGAAACACATATGGACCTGCAATGTGGGGGTCTAGATAAACCCCTTCACTTTTTTCCCTGAGAAGTTTGACAGTGTTCCCTGGAGGGCTCTGTAGCTCACAATCTTTTCATCTCCATGTCCTGAGTAGCTGGGACGTCAGACATACACCTCAGTGTGCAGTTTGGAGTGGTTTTCCTTAGACAGAATAGCCAAAGGAAGTCCGCCATGGATGGAACTGAGAGGACCCAGCTGGATATTTAAGAGAAAGAACATTCTAGAACAATGTCCTATAGAGTTGTTGGCTTCTGGGAGTAAGACCCCTGTGCTGGGCTAGGTTCAATGGTTTGTTCTGTTTCACTTTGTCAACTTGACACAAACTAAGTCATCTGAGAAGAGGTAACCTTAGTTGAGAAAGTGCCTCCATCCGACTGGCTTTAGGCAAATCTGAAGGGCAGTTTTTTGATTAATGATTGATGAGGGAAGGCCCAACCCATTGTGGATGGTTCCACCCTGGGCTAGTGGTCCTGAGTTGTATGCATAAAAGAACCAAAAACTGGGCAAGCAATGGGGGACATACCAGGAAACAGCATTTCCCTGTGGTCTCTGCTTCACTTTCTGCTCTGGGTATCCTCAATGATGGACTAAGATGTATAAGCTCAATAAACCCGTTCCTCCCTGAATTGTTTTTGGTCAGTGTGTTATCATAACAACAGTAAGCGAATGAAGAGAAATACTAAATGTTTATGGGACTGGAGGAGGTCCAGGGTCAGACAGCCTGGCTCCAGATCTCCCTCACTGGACAGGGTGGTGTGGTGCACTGAGATCCAGCTGCAGGCCTTACTGTACCTGCAGAGTGAAGGAGCCAAGGGCTCGATAGAAAGAGGAACAACGTGGTCAGATCTGGGTCCCAGTAAAAGGCAGCCTGTTTGGTATGAGGAGAATGCATAGGAGAGAAATCAAACAGAAATGCGACTATTGCCTCTTGTGGGAAGCAATGGAGTGTAGACCAGAGAGGCAGTCATTGTGAGGAGGAGAGCCCGTTGGTTCTTAGTGGTGTTTGGTGACACTGAGGACATTGCACTGGCTTGTTTTAAGTGGCAAGTGTAACCCCCACTGAGGATAATGAGGGAACATCAGATCCCAGCTCCCTTCACTAGAGGGAATGTTTGCAGAAAATTGGGCTGGTCGGCCAAGAAAATAATAGAAAACTATAAGCCTTTAATGAGAGACACTACAGATGTTATATATCTCCTTCCTTCTTCCCTCCTTCCTGCACTCTCTACATCCCTTATCCATATTATTAAAAAAAAAAAGTCTCTGAAACTTTTATTTGAAGATACGCTTCTCTCCAGAGGCAAGTAGGAAGCATCTTCCCCTACCTCAGGGGGAGGGGGGAGAGGACATTTGCCCCAACTCTTCCTCCAAGTCTGGGATAGTATTCCCAACTTCAAATCTCCACTCCTGGGGAGCCTTCCTGCCTGGAAGAGGCGCCTGAGTTGTTTAGTCAGTCCCCAACCTTGGCATGGGCTTTATATCTCCCTAACAATATACTGCCCGTTTAAAGTACCATAAAACCTGACCGAGTGGGGACTGTCGGTGGCTGTTTAGTATGCTTTAAAATTCTTTAATTTGCTGTACCACAATAACTTGCACTTTAATAAAAGCAATCTCTCGTCTTAATAGCCACACAATAAAGAGTTATTTATATGAGTCACTGTGCAGGCCCTCGCCTTCCAGGTGTGCCCCAGATTTTCAGCACTCCAAGCGCTTTGCAGGGACTGGCGCTGCCTGACACAGCCCATACAAACCTAAAACATCGCCATTCTGCAGTGTCACAGCTCCAGGGCCGCAGGCTGCCCCAGGCTCCTGGCCCTACACCGCCCACTCACACTGATTTATTTCAGTATTACGTTTAATTGTTTCCTTCTTGTTGAAGCCTTAACATGCGATGCTTGTAAATCTGACCCAAACCCTCCATATGGTACTCTGGTTTTCCATTTTCAAATGCATTCGCCCTGGAATAATGACTGCGGTATAACTCAATTTGAGCTCTGCTGCTGGGGACTTTATTACATAATGCTTTCTAATTGACCCTCATAGTTTAATAAGACAGAACATTTCACCAGAACATTGACAAAAGTTATTAATTTTCACTTCAGCAGAGACCCATGTCCCAATTAAATCCCCTGATAATGCCTGACTGACTGACCTCATTACGGCTAATGCTTATTAGTCCTGCAGAGAGGACAGCATCACACACTGTTAAAATGCCTAAATGAGCACATACGACCGTCCAACGTGATTACAATTTACATACATGACAAATTTTACTCCCCTCTGCCTTGTCTGGTGCAGTGAATGTGGCCTGCTGCTGTCACAGCACAAGATCAGCCACTGAGAAGGTGGAGGTGCCATAAAGATGCCCTGGAGTGTGCTGAGGTCCCGAGTGAAGTGGTGTCTGTCTCTCTAGGAAAACTATTTCAAAGTGCTGGTGTCCTTCTGCGAGGAGATCGCCCTGTGCCTGCTTCTCCTTTAATATGGAACAGCCAGTACCCGTTTGCTTGGTGGATGCTTGCTTGTTTCTGTGATATTTTTTCCCTAGTCCACTCTGGGAAGAAAAGGAAAAGGGGCAAAGAGATGAAGCAAAGAAAAAAGCTGCCAATAGGACAAGCCCTACTCTGGCTTCCTATAGGGGAGGCTCGCTTCTTAAGCAGGTTGTTTTTCCTTGATATATATATATACACACATACACCACATATATATATATGTATATATATATGTGTATATATATATGTATATATGTGTGTGTGTATGTTTCTATATATAGATAGGTATGTCACTGAGAGAGGAAGTATATATTATATAATATATTAATATGTATTACATATAAATATACAATTAATATATTATATATCAATCATATATAACTATGTAACTAATACATTGTATATCAATTATATATAAGTATATATTATAATACATGATATATCATAATGCAATTATATGGTATATGTTATATTCAAATAGATGAATATATGGATACAATATTCATATGTGTACAAATATATGATACTTATAGAAATTTATTGTTTATATACCATGTATTTATATATGAATAAAATATATACATATTTAGTATATATCAGATCCCTCCTCTCTCATATTATTTTTTACTGTGGACAGGGTCTTGCCTAATCACCACACCTGACTTGGCTGGGTCGGTTTCATGTATGAACATTGTGTATGTCATCCCACTCACGAGGGCTAGAACCACAGACTCAACCTGTGCGAGAAGCAGCCTGCAGTCAGTTGGAAGAAAAATGGGTGTTTGCGCACACTGGCAAGATTGAAGGCTTGTAGGGGCAAGAAAATAAAAGTCACTCAGCCTTACAGTGTGGAAGGAAGCACTCAGCTTTCTGTCTTTGCCTTCCTGGTCTACAGGGCCAGGTCTATCTTGTAGGTGGTCTGACCACGGCCCAGTCTGCCTTTGCTGTACATCATGGTCGTTCCTCTGGGCTGGGCGATTTGACACATGCCAACAATCTAACAGCAGAGATCAAACTTTCCTGACTCACGCCAATGTGACATGTAAACTGTAATGACACCCAGGAAAGCGCATTCTGAAAAGCAGGGTATTGGGCGGGAACTAGGCACTCAGGCTGAGCAAGAGATACCGTAAATCACAGGCTTCGGTTACCCACAAAGATAAAGCCTGCATTTTAGTAATCATAACCAGCTGGGAGCTGTCGTCTGCTGACGTTGCTGCCTTTCACTTCTCCCCCTTTCGGTACTCTAATATGGAAAGCAGGAATTCTGCGGGAAAAACAATGATAATAATTGCAATAAAAAGAAAATATAAACTAACCCTCCCCCAAGGATGTTTTCAATTACTCCTGGTTTTGTTGGGTCATACTTTGTGCAAGTATTTCCTTTGTGTTAGGCCCTGTGTTTAGAACTCTGTAGTCACTGAGCAAGTGTGATCCTATTCTCCCACCTCAGTCACCGGCTCAGACACGGGACCTCATTGAAGCCTGTGGCTTAACACGGTCTTGCATAAAGGAACTGAACGTTTACAGCTGGATTAATTCTACAAGTTATAAGGTCTTTGAGAACTTCCAAAGAAATAGCTAACTACTATTATTGATTTCATGGGTTAAGATAGTCCCAGAAGAGATTGGTAGAGGAGGCGACATTAAAACTGAATGCTGGATAGCACGTGGAGGTGGTGCGAGAAGTTTCTGAGTAGAGAAGACATCATTTCTTTCCTCCTATGCATCTGACTAAGCGGTATCTAGCCCTACTGTGTGCCGGCTGCTCTTGAAGCTGTGTGCTCCTGGTGTTAAAAAGTGACTCTTGGTGATGGTATTTTCTTCCATGTGAAGAGGATTCAAAAAGGTACCAGGGCTCACCCGGGGCGCTCATTGCTGGTGTGTGTGGTGAATGACTGAGGGAGTTGTGTACTGGGGAAAAGCGAACTCCTTCACTCCAAAGAGAAGAACTATCTAAAGGCAGTGTGAACTGGGCGGGGTGTGTGTTGGGGTGGGGTGGGGTGGGGTGGAGTGGGGAGGGCGTGTGCTGTGATGTGAATGGGGAGGATGAAAATCAAAGCAGGTGTGGGGAGAGGAGGCTGCTAAGCCTTGGTCTGAGTGCTCAGACTTGACTCATCACCCTCTCTCCTAGGGTCTCCTGCTGATGCTTCTAAGGCAGGTCCGTGGGAGCCAATTGTGCCTAACTCTCACTGTGTTTAGAGGCAGCACGTTAATTAACCAGGATGGGAGGAGTCATACTAGAAACTGGTGAGCAAACTAAGACTTTTCTCTTCCAGGCCTTCTAGTGGAGACAGTGGACAGACATGAATTAACACTCACTGTTAACGGACCAAAGCCAAGTCACCAAGCCAAGTGTGACGGTCTATTCTCACAGTGCCAGCCCTTGAGAGGCTGAGGCTAGAGGATCAGGAGTTCAAGACCAGCCTGTGCTGCATAGGGAGCCTCGGACTCAAGACAAAAAGCTCTGTGAAATTAAATAAAAGTGATTATTAGAATCCTAGAGGATGCTTTTCCCACAGCGCGAAGCTCTGGAAGAACCCATGATGCCTATATGCTGTAGGTGTGAGACGTCAGAGCATTATCTGGGCTTTCACTCTCATGCTGTCAGCACCAAGAAAAAGGGTCTCCTAACTCTACTGAGAAGATTCTGAATTAGTCAGCTTCCTGAAGTAGCTGTGTTAATAAATTACAGAAATGAAGAGAGGGTGGTCGGGCTGCAGTTCTCAGAGCCACATTACTCAAGTGACAAGATGGAAAATAACAGTGTGTGTGTGTGTGTGTGTGTGTGTGTGTGTGTGTGTGTGTGTGTGTGTGTGTACGCGCGCGCTTTGCAGGGGTGGGGATGATCCAGAGCCCCATGGGTAGAATAGCAAGTAGGAAGTAGAAACCTATTTGGGGAGCTATGCTCTCTTTCAACTCCACAACCTTTTCTGGAGAATATGGCCTGGTTTACAGTGAGATAGAATGAGCCCCAAGCAACCACACAGAGCCACTCAAAACAAGACCAAGATGATTCAAATTCAGTACTGCCATTCTCCATCCTTCTTGAAGGAAGAGCAGTCACACGACAGGGTTCTGACAATGGGATCAGTGCCATGTGCTGAGTGTGAGTTCTACTTCCTGAAGAGAAAGTGTACAGGAGGGTGTGCTTTTGCCCAGTACACTCCCCTTTCTTCCTGATGTGTGAGAGGAGCCAACAATTTTGTAAGTGAAGAAGCACATAGATGACAGCACATGTCAAGGCTGATGGACAGGACAGAGAAAAAATGAGGGCCTTATTGGGGGGGCAGCGTGGGGCTTCCACGTGGTTCTGGATCTTTTGTAACAGAAATTCTCATCATGTGAAATAAAGTCCAAACACCAGGTAAGCTACAGGAAATTTGACTTTCCCTTATACCACCTAGACATATTATTCATTTGGTTTTGTTTTTAAGTTTTTGAGGCAGGATCTCACTGTATAGCCCTGATTGTTCTGGAAGTCACCATGTAGACAAGACAGTTCTCAAGTTCACAGAGATCTGCCTGCCTCTGACTTCCATGTGCTGGGCTAACAGTATGCACCCCCAAAAGATGTATTTCTTTTTGGTTTCTGTGTTTAAGTGTTTGTCTACATGGATAGATATTGCCATCCGTGTGCCTGGTGCCTCTGGAGGCCAGAAGAGCATGTTAGAGCCCTTGGAACTGGAGTCACAAACAGCTGTCAACCATCTCTCCAGCCAGACCTAGTCCTAACTAGTCTAGGTACTGGTTAACAGACACAACATTCAGATCCCAGAGACCTGAAAGACAGCAACAGCGGGTACGTGACAAGGGGAGGGCCTACTCTCAGGAGAGCTGGAAAAAAACATGCTATAAATAGAATCAAGAAAGATAATTTTGCGGGGTTGGGGATTTAGCTCAGTGGCAGAGCACTTGCCTAGCAAGCGCAAGGCCCTGGGTTTGGTCCCCAGCTCCAAAAAAAAAAAAAAGAAAAGGAAAAAAAAAAGAAAAAAGAAAGATAATTTTGCTCCTGAGACCAAGTGGCTAGAGAGGGCAGAGATGGGGCAGGATGAAAAAGATACGCCCGCCGGGGACAGGAGCACAGCTTGTGGTAGGCAAAGTTTGAGTGGGTGGGGCATTTTATGCACAGCCAGGAAATGGAGCAGCCTGCAAGAGGAGTCTGACAGTTCTGGCTGACAGGTGGCAGTTTCCAGCAAAGACATGGGAACTCCATGGGGCAGGATGAGATCACTGGTGGAATTTAAGTGTGAGGGGTGGAGTCCCAGGGGAATAAAATCGGTGGCCCTTCCTCGGTGACAGAAGTGGCTGACGATGGACAGTCTGCAGAGATGGATGAGGAGCAAGAGACTTCCCAGGGGCTGGAGCCCCCGAGCCCAGAGCAAAGACAGGTTTGAGAAGAAAAGGGCAGTTAAGAGTGCCAAGCGCAATGGAGTTGTCAAGGAGGGTGAGGAATGAAAATTAGCCTATGGATTTGGCAATTAGGATGTCAGTTTTTCTACTAAAACGACTCCCACTGAGGTCACTAATGAAGCCAGAAAAATAGAATGATTTGCCCAAAGTGGCATTGTTAGAAATGAGTCTATCGTTAGAAATCGAGGCTCCCGCCCCCTGCTAAGTGCCCTTTCTCTTTCATTACACATACTTTTAGCCTGCTCCAAATCGCAAAGCCCAGCTCCTCGTTTCGGAAGACCTGCTTTGGAGTCGTCCGTGGTCAGATGCGAAACAACTGCAAGCTGTCTTCATCGATAAGACGTCCTAAGTAAGTGTCATTTTTGTTCCCAGATTGAAGAATCTCCTCTACGATGTTTGATGCTGCACAGAGTGATGGAACCAAGGCGACCACATTGCCATGTCTTGCTCGCTAATCCCTCACCCTGATACATCCCCTGGCCCGGGACTGCTTCCTTCATCTCTGATTCGAGGAAACAAAGAGCCTTTCCAGACACTCCTGAGAAGACTTGAACCTGGTCATGCATCTGCACCTCTCGCCACAGGGTACACAGGGGGACATTTTAGCCAGAAACTCTGGTTCTGCATCCATATCAAGCCACTGAGCTTGTTTAAAATACAAACAAACAAACTAAACAGTATTAGCTGCAGAAAAAGCCATTTTGCAGTTCTTAACACTAAAGCACAGGTCCGAAAGTTCACAAAGCAAGTGTCAAAGGTGTCACAACCACAGTGTATTATTAACCTACTGCCTCCCTAGACATCCTTACCTATCACTACCAAGGCTAGAGTATCAGAGGCACTGACATAATAAAAAAAGACTTTTAAAAAAAACCTTCATATTTGAGAACAGGGTAATGAAACACAGAGACACCTCAAGGCTGTGAAACTCAACTCTGTAGCCACCTCCTGTCCCAGGCTGACCAGGTGAGTCAGCAGATCAGATACACTGCAGGTACACTGCTGGCAGGTCATCCTGCTGGACTGGCTGTGGGCACTGAATAAAGGGTTCAGCGAATGGGGAGAGCCTGGGACGACGAGTACTGTCGTGAGTGCTGTTACTTCTTCTCTAGAAACAAACTACGATTCTATCTGTCATGTACAGTAGCCACTATAGATCTGGAGACAATTGTTTTTTCCTAGCGGACAGGGTAGCCCTTATTTCTGGCTGACGCAAGGAAGTAGCTACTATTTCCTCCCTCTCGGAAGAGAGAGCATAAAGAAGGAGCTGCAGCCAAAATAAACAGATGGCTGGATCAGGTGGGGGACGCTGTCACGCGGCGTCACACAGGTATCTCAGACCCCAGGCAACCACACAGAGCCATTAAGAGGAGCCAAAACTCAGCAGAGAGTTCTAGAACCCCAGGAAACAGCGTGAGCCCTGCCCGAGGGAGGTCGCGTCAGAATTGTCACTGATCCAAGGGTAGTGAAGTTTGCACAGAGCAGGGCAACCCAGCAAGATAGCAAACCTGGACACCGGGAGGACTGAAAAAGAAGAAAAAAATACAGAAGTGAGAGGAAGGACACATTAGCTGAGGCAGCGTAAATTAAGAGTCCCTGATGGCTGGGTGGTGGAGCCCCAGAGAGGGTGCTGTGCCAGCTGACAGTTGGTTTCCACAGTCACGTCAGAGCCATTGAGGCTGCTCTTTGGACATTTGCTGAGCATATTGGGGTGTCAGTCACTTCTAGAGATCTCTGGTCCAGGGAATCCCTGTGAAGTGCTTAGAAGAGAGAAATGACAGGATAGCACAATAACCATGAATCATGTCCTGAAAGATGACTAGACAGAGCCGTTAGCCAGGGATTGCAAGAGAGCATAAGGCTGATGGTGAGGCTTGAGCCTGCATTTACCAGATCAAGATACAAAATTTATATCATGAGCCTGTTGTTGGGTAACTGGGTGGCTGTAGTTAAGATTCTGGTTGCAAAACAAAGGAGTTGAGTTAAAGCAGCAAAGCTTTAGGGCACATTACCAATAAAGTGCAGCAGACGATTTTACAGAAAAGTGAGAGGCTCTGAGAGAACTATTGGGCTCCCTGAAGACTAGCCAGGAAATCACCAATGTCTCACGTGGCACAAGGACTTTCCTTTTCCTGAGACAAGTCTCACTCTCTAACCCAAGGTTGTCTGGAACTTGCCGTAGTTCACGTCGGCCACAAGCTAGTGCTAGAAGTACAGGCCTGGGGCACCATCCTGGGTCTCATCCCCTTCTTTCTGAAGTCTGGCTTGCTCAGATGTCAACTTCAGGACCAGTTGTCCATACCTTCTGGTTCAAGAGCCCGAAGGGTGTGCCTCAGCCCATCTCTGTGTTCTGATTCCAAATTCTCAGGACAGATAAGTGGTTCATATCTACTAGAACCATGACATCTGATTGGTGGATTGATGCCTATAGCTCAAGTGGGGTATGTACAGATGCTTCACGATGTCTCTCTTCAAAGTGTAACAGAGTATGGGTAGGAAATGGAGACTGGCATGTTTGCTGCTATGAGCTTAGTCATGTGATAGGAGACCTTCATCTTAAATGCTCTGGATGGACTTCTGGGTCCTCCTTGGTGCTCCCATTGGCATTGGTACAAGTATTTAGCTCATCACCAAAAATACTTTGATAAAAATTATCTTATTGGGACCACTCTTCATAAGAATTTAAACTATATTATTAAGGATTAATACTATAATCATGTTCATTGCTGAAGTAGCATAATATCTGGTAAACACATAGCTGGATACAGTTTAGTTGACTGTTGAAATCAACTGTCACCTTCATTGTCGATTTTCCCTTATACAACCATGAGCATGTTGGGAAAAAGTCATGCTGGGAGACGCTGTGTCCACTGACAACTGACAACATAGTATCTATAGTCCACTGGTCTAAAATGATGTTCAGAATCCAGAATCCGAATGTATACACTGGAGTCAGAGCCCATGAGCACTATGGGAGAGCATCCTTTCTGACTCAAGATATTGCAACAAAAATTCCAATTTGGACTTGGTGGCTTACCCAGTAGACATACATTCCTCCCATTGCTTCAGAAGTGGAGGTGCCAGCATGCCTGGTGAGAATCCACTTTCTGGCTTACACAGTCTTCTGATGTTGCCCCCTAATGGAAAAGAACAGAGGGAGATGTCTTTATATAAGGCCACTAGCCCCATTCATGAGGGTTCCATCCACATGATCAATTTCCACCTCCTAATATCATCATTCTGAGGCCTGGGCTTTTAAGATGCTAACCTGGAGAAATAAGGTCCAAAAAGGATCAATACAAAGACTATAAGCACACTTGAGTGTGTCAGCTCAAACTATCCTCACAGAAGGTATTCAGGGACTCCCTGTGGAGACCTCATCGCAGTGACAGATAGACTAAGTAGATGATTGTAGATGATTGTCGTCTCGATGGCAAAGAGGCCAAAAGATCCTGAGTGTACCTGGCCCGATCCACAGGAACTGCTGCCTAAGTGCCAGAGAAGGAAACTGGAAGCTACTGGAAAAAGCAGGGCAGGGGACAGGATGGAAAGGGAGGGGCTTCTTCCCAACCATGGTGTGGCTCTGAGACATTGAAATCTTCAGTTTGGGCCAGGGCAAGGCAGGGGTCTGGCAATAGCCAGATGACAGATTCAAACCATGTGACAGTGGCCAGCACAGGAGGTGGCAGGGCCCAGCACTGGCAGCAGTGCCCAGTGAACACAGAGGATAAACACGGCTTAAGGAGCCTGTCAGGACACCACCTCATATTGACAGGTCATATGCTTGCTAGTTTTACCTCAACTTATGCCTCCTTAGTCATTGGAGAGGAGGGAGTCTCAACTGAGAAAATGCCTTCATAGATCAGGATGCAAGCAAGCCTGTGAGGCAGTCTTGTAGTTAGTGATGCATGGCAGAGGGCTGGTCAACCCATTGTGGGTGGCCCTTCCCTGGGATGGTGGTCCTTGGTGCTATAAGAAAGCGACATTCCTCCATGACTTCTGCCTCAGCTCCTGCAACCAGGTTCCTGCCTGTCCTGTCTGAGTTTTTGTCCTGACTGTCTTCATAATGATACTGATGTGTAAGACAAATAAATCCTTTCACCCCTAGGTTGCTTTGGTCATGGTCTTCCATCATAGCAATGATAACCCTGACTAGGGACGTAGTGGGAACACAGGATTTATACCTTTATTCATTGGTCTACCCATAGGAGTGATGGAGAAAGGGCTGAGGCCTGCCTGTAAATTATTTCATTTACGCTGATAACATTTTAGATCATGGAAACTTGATGCCATGTAAATTGTGGCATCTAGTTCTCTATCTTGACTTATACTCCAATGTCGGGGGTACTGCTCAGCTTACGGGCCAAATTCTATTTCTATCCTCAAAATTCATGTTGTATTCCTAACTCCTTTTACCACAAAATGTTAAAGTGTTTGGAGACAGAGCCCTTCAAGAGATGATGAAGTTAAAAATGAAACTGTAAGGAAGTACAATGTGACTGATATAGGAACAGAAAAATTGGGGTGGGGGGTGGCTCTGTTGACGAAGTCTGCTTTGCAAGCAAGAGTTCAGCTCCTAGAGCATGTGGTAAGAGCTGAGTGTGGATCCCTCTTGGAATCAGGGAGCCAGGGACAGGTGGCCCTTAGGACTCATTGACTAGGCAACTAGTATAATCATACTGGTATTGCTCCAGGCCATTTACAGACCTGTCTCAAATAAGGCAAACAACATTTCACAGGAAGGAAAGACACTAGAGATTGTTATCTCCACACATATGCACACACGCACATGCATGCACCCACACAGAAAACTTGGGATGTTCTTTCGAGCAGAAAGAATGAATGCGTAAAGAAGCAGCAAGAGGATGCTCACCAGAGGCCACGGACACAGGACACGGGAGATATCAGTCCTACTGGCACTTCACCCCAAACTAAAGGGAGAGCATAAACTTCTGCAGCTTGGACCGCAGCTTAAATTCCACAGCTACCCTTGTGTCGTTTTGTTAGGACAATCCTTCCAAAAGGAACAGATATCCTGAGACAGGCCCTCTTAGAAGTACACCCAGAGAAGCCTGTCACCAGGGGTAACAAAGTGCATCCCAGCAAGACAATCCAAGGGCACAAGAACATCTGCAGATGGAGAAGCATAATCATAGAAATGTATAGAAACCGCCCAAAGAATACGTGTGCCCTAGCAACAAATAGATAAAGTGTGGAAAATAAGTCAAACAAACAGCTCTGAAAGGGTGTGTGGTGGTTGGGAAAATAATCAAAACTAGGAAAGCGAGAAACTATGAGGAAAAAAAATCAAATGGTGATTCAGCTGAAGGAATTATAGGACAAAGTTAAGAAAGTGCAAAAGCATGATAAGGAAATCAAAGGTGAGGAATGAAAGGAAGAGAGCCAGAGAGGCTAAGATAAATAATAAGGCAGTTTCCTAGCACAAAAGGAACAAGAGGTCAGTGCAGGAGCCAATGGGGTCTCTAAAAGCTGCCAGAGGTAATTTATTGACAGAATATGAAGACATTGCTAAAAATATTAAAAGGCTTCCCCCCTCTCCTTTCCTCTCTCTTGCAAAGGAAGGTGGGGACACATGCCAGAGCAGACATCAATTTCCCAGGAGTGGGAAGAAGACATATTGAAGGAAATCAGGATCGTGTCAGCACAGGTGATCAAGAAATTAGGACCTCAGAAAAACTGCCTAAAGTGTAAAGCCAGGCCACAGTCTCTTGAAATGAGGGCCCAGAGGCCAGCCAGGGGAAGGGGGGTCTAAGCTTATAGGGGCAGAAGGGCCCCGCAGATGAGTCAGAGCAGGAAGCACTCCACTCTGTAGTTCTCTTATTTCATCTTGTAGATAAGTTTCCATCTCTGGTACAGGGGGAGGATTCTGGGTTTTGTCAGTACTGGTCCATGCCGATTCCTGATTGAGGGGCCTGTTTAGAAGATCCCCAGCATAACCCACCCTTTTCACTTTTTCCTTTCAGTGAAGAAGACTCCAGAGGCAGAATTCTCAGGTTTCAGTTATGACACGGACTCAGGAGCCTGTGACTTCAGGACACTGATCTGAAAAGCAGGCCCAGCTCTGTGTATGTCCCTATCCATGTTCAGAGATGACAGGGAATTGAAATCTGAGGCAACAGGGGAGATCCGAGACAGAATGTAACAGAAAGAGGGAAGGAGGCTCCTGACATAAGGGAAGTCTATAAAAACTATGTAAACTCAACCGTGCTGTCAAACTTCTGCCACTGGATCGTTTTATCAAGAGCATTTTCTCTTTAAAAGATACCATTTTTTATTTTTCAATTACACACACATTTATGAATATATCTCTCGATCTGTGTGTGTAGTGTAGTGTGTGTGTGTGTGTGTGTGCTTAAACACCTGTACATTCATATGTATGCAACACACACACACACACACACACACACACACACACACACCCCAATAATCTAATATAAAAAAGATAAAAACCACTAATGATCTTGGGTCAGAGGAAACACTTCTACGGTGATTTTCACAAAGAAATAAACAGAAGACATGATGCTTCGTTTTGTGAGCACTCTTCTACGAAAAGGAACCTTCAGATGTTCATCAGGCAAGTTGAGTGGTAAAGGAATTCAGGCTGGTGTGTACTGAAAGTCTGCAGCTAGATGCTAGGGGAAAGGAGACAATGCTCCTGCTTATGTAGGGCTAGCTGCTGCTGCTGCTACTCCTGCTGCTGCTGCTTCTGCCTTCTTCCTCCTCCCCCTCTCCCTCCTCTTCCTCCTCTTTTTCTTCCTCTTCCTCCTCTCTTTCCCTTCCATTTTCTTTTATTAAAAATAGATTGTTTCATATAATATATTCTGATTATGGTACCCCTCAATTAGCTCCTTCAAGTTCCTCCCCATCACCCCTCCCATCCACCCACATCCACACCCTTTGTGTCTATTGTTTCAAAATAAGGCATCTAAAGAATGATAACAAAGTGAAATAAAATAAGATAAAACAAAAAACAAATCAGGTTTGGTCAGAACAATCAGAAGAAGAAAAAAATGCCAAAGTAAAAGCACAAGAAGCACACATAGGTGCGAAGACTCAGATGTTCACACACGCAGGAATCCCACAGCAAAATTGAAAGTCTATGTGTGTGTACATGCAGAAAAAACCCTGTAAAGTGAACCTCCAATGATACCATTGAGTTCATTTGGTATTGGCCATCTACTACTGGGTATGAGCCCTTCCCCTATGCGTGGTTTGTATACCCCAATGAGACTCCAATGGGAAACTAATTTTTTATCTGCAACTGGAGGCAGCTTCTAGGGTTAAGAATTGGGCTTGTGTCCACATCTCCTGTCAGAGCTGGGACTCCATCTGCAGCAGACTCATACAGAACCTGAGTGCGCTGCCTCGGTCTCTCTGAGTTTGTGTCCTATGGTGATGAGAGATGTCTAGCTGGGGCTCTATTGCCCCCATTATGTGATCAATTCATTTAGATTGCCTACATATGTGTATATATTTTACAACGCTTCTACTCTATTAGGTTTCCATATGACCCCTCAAATGGCCCTTAGTTTAAGCTTTCCATATTCCTTCCCTCACCTCCCTTTTCTCTCCCCAGTCTGACCCCTCCACTCTAGTCACATATTCCCAACCTTGTCCATCTATGACTACTGTATTTCCACTCCCTAGGGAAATCCATCCATCCACAAAGTCTCTTACTCTAGACCTAACCTCTGTGGTTATACAGATTGCGACTTCTACCTGCTTAATTCTGGATTGCAGTTGTTTCTGAGCTTAGTCATATTATAGCCCATTGCGAAGCTGGTGCATGCTATAGAGGCAACAGGAATATACCAGATGAGTCTCCTGGTTTCATGGAGCTTTAATGTGGGTTGTGGAGTCACATGATCCTGCAGATGCAGTTCTGGCATCACTTACCGGAAGGCTCCAGCTACTCTAGTAGGTGCAAGGTGTTTTGGGAATTTGAAACACAGAACTTGTCCTGCTTGGGAAGTTTAGAAGTTATCTTGAGGATGCAGTGTGGGAGCCTAGGGAATGGCCTGCCAAGGATGAACAGGTGAAGGGGAAGGGAAAGCATTGGGGAAAGGCAGCAGTGTATTAAATACCTGTGGGTGGGGCAGAGACTCTCACCTTGTACCCAACAGGTCATGCCCAGTACCTCTGTGCTCCACTTAGTAGCAATGCAGCCCTGCTGGCGTTTTACATTGGAACGTAGTGTGATTAGACTGGTGTTTTAAAACAATTACTAGAGGCAGAAATGGTGAGACAGGCATGTAGACATTAGAGGTGGAGTAGTTAATAGATTAATAGGGTTTTGGCAGAGGGTAACAGAGAGAGCTAAAAAGAACTGAGGAGGAGTTGGGGATTTAGCTCAGTGGTAGAGTGCTTGCCTAGCAAGTGAAAGGCCCTGGGTTCAGTCCTCAGCTCCAGGGGGTAAAAAAGAAAAAAAAAAAAAAACAGAATCAAGTAGGAGATAAAACTAACAGGATAGTGAAGATGGTGTGTAGGGCCCACAGGACAGGGTGGCCAAGGGAGAAGGTAGGCTTGAGGGGAAAGAAGGCCTTGGGAGATCCTAATACTCTGCCTGTGAGGTGGGTAGAAGGTAGACACTGGGTGGGACCCACTGAGATGGCGAGTACTGGAAAGCACTGCCAACGTGGGAACTTCAAGAGTTCTCTTTTGGGCACCTTGACCTTGCAAACACCAATGAAAAACATAAGCATTGTCAAGGAGAGATTTCATTCCATGGACCTGGAGTTTGGAGAAGTCTGGGCTGGGTGTAATTGAAACCATGGGTATTATTTTTGGATGAGGTCCTTAGAAACACCCAGAGGTGAGGGTCGTGTGCAAGTTCTAATTAAGGCTGTGTTCCTAGAGGAGCCTGCTGAGGGGCTGGCGCGGAGTGGGGAAGCAGCAGCCAAGCCAGGGTGTGCTCACAGGAAAATCCCGAAGAGGGTGTGATCTTCAAGGGGGCCCCCCGCAGAGTAAATCATCCCTCATCGCTTCCCCCAGCCCAATGCCAAGGAGCCTCTCCAGCACAAGGATACAAAATTCCAAGAATCTCGAGGGCACTTTCTCCCCCACATGCTCAGGCACGGCTGGATGTTCAGCAAGGCATGGACGGCACAGAAACCTCACAGAGAGACTCCAAGGCAAGGGCACAGAGTGCTGATATGCCACTTCTGAGTTGGAAATGGCTGCTGAGGGAGACAGAGGGAGACAAGGGGAAAGGTGCTCAAGGCCCGGTGGTGAGCCAGGGCCACGTGCTGCCTGGAACAGAATTTATGACAAAGACCAAGAAGGTTGTTTTTCCACTTCCACCCTGTAGGAGTGCAGGACACATATTTCTTTCTCCACTGCAGGTTCAGTAAAGGCTTGGGGAGGCCAAGATCCCATCTCGTTAATGGGCAGATGGGAGTACAATGCCCTCCCCCATCCTTGACCTAATGTTCCTTCTTGTGGGACAAAGGAGGCTTGTGGGATGGAGCAGAGTAGGCAGAGGATTCAACTGTCTTCCCAGTACCATTAGACCCAGCCAGATTCACGGTAGGCGCTCACTGACCAGAATCTCACAACTAGGGGGTAGGACGGGAAGGGAAACTTCTGTTTTGAAGACCCCACATCAAGCACCCTTGGGTTATGATTTTGTTCAGAGGGGAAGAGGTGTGGAACATTCAAATCAAGATCATGACTTTGCTCTGGAGCCACCTCTCTGGACCCTGGGAGACAAGAGGGGATACGGGGAAGGCACAGGGAAGCATGTTTCAGTCTCTGCTGCTCAGAACACAGTCCCCAGGCAGGGACTTGGGTTTATTTTCTCCCCACGGGAAGCTGTATTGACTTTGTCCATTAAGCAGGCTTGCTTGATGTCCGCTGACCCAGGCGCTTTCTCCCTCAGGAAAGCCCACGGTCTGAGATCAGCAGAGGTGTGCAAGTTCCCAGGCTTCTCAGGTCCACAGGGACGGTGTCTGGAGGCCTCGGACTCTGGGTTGGGATGCAGGGGCATGCCTGTGGGACACGGAGCATGACCCTCTGTTTGCCAAATCTCCAGCTCAAGGAGCGGTGAAGAAAATTGGAACTAATAATGCCTGCCCCCGGAATTGCCTGGGACTAATTAGGAGACTGATAATGCACAGTGTGTGCCTAGGATGAAAATGAGTTATGGTCTCGTTATTAATATAGCTGGCTGGATGATTAGTTTACATAAAACAAGGCCACTTCTCAATAAGCCAGAGGTCATTAGGCATCTGCCCAGGGTGACTTAAAGAGAACAGCCTATGCGTGAATTTGCAAAGAATTACCACAGAGCTTGGGGCGGCAAAGCCAAAATGTCCTGCCCTGCTTAGTAAATAAAACGGGAGACCCCAATGCGATGCATGTGCGATTTTCCCCCCTTATACACAATACTTTCCATAGAATTGGACATTAATATTAAACGTAAAAAAGGGGGTGGGGGAAGGTGAAACCTAAAACCAATGTAAATTGGAAGCAAACTAGTGTTCATTTCCTGTGGAGGAATTTTATATTTTTTAATGGAGTTACTGTGGCTTTTTTATTTTTGCGTAAGGTGAAGAGTCAAAGTGTGAGCGTGTCAGGCTTCCAAGTGTGCGTCCTTATAGGAGCAGGCCCTCGGAATCACCAACACGCCCCAGGCTTGCTCCCGCATAACTAATGTCACCCTGGCAGGGCCAGGGAGGGCCCTTTGACTCCCCTGGAAGTTATGTGGGGGTGAGGGGACTGTCAAGAATGCAGGATTAGGCCCCATAATTGAGCCTGTCATTAGCAGGAGAGGCAGGCTGGCCAGTGTGCCTTCCTAAGCTGGAATTTTTTATGAGATGAAGACAGGACTGCTTTGGTATAAAGCAGGTAGAGAGTATTTCTGTAAGCTGGCAATCTCTCCTCTCTCTCTCTCTCTCTCTCTCTCTCTCTCTCTCTCTCTCTCTCTCCCTCGTGTGTGTGTGTGTGTGTGTGTGTGTGTGTGTGTAATTGAGTTTGTGTCTGTGTTTGTGCATGAGTTTATGTGTGAATGAGTTTGTATATGTGAGTGTGTATGCATAAGTTTGTGTGTGTGTGTGTGTAATTGAGTTTGTGTCTGTGTGCATAAGTTTATGTGTGAATGAGTTTGTATATGTGAGTGTGTATGCATAAGTTTGTGTGTGTGTGTGTGTGTGTGTGTGTGTGTGTGTGTGTGTGTGTAAGAGAGGGAGAGTATACCTGGCTAGCTCTGCAACATTCTTTATATTCTTTATAATAGATCTCAGAAATCTGAAATTATCCCTTAGACTGGAGTAAGCTTCACTTCAAACACAAAAATCAGAAAGACCTTTCCAAATGTTGGCCCTTCTTTTACCCTTTTATTTATTTATTTATTTATTTTTCTCCATCTTTATTAAATTGGGTATTTCTTATTTATATTTCAATTGTTATTACCTTTCCCGGTTTCCAGACAAACATCCCCCTAACCCCTCCCCCTCCCCTTCTATATGGGTGTTCCCCTCCCCATCCTCCTCCCATTACTGCCCTCCCCACAACAACTCTGTTCACTGGTCTTTTACCCTTTTAAGAAGCCAGCTAGACCCCACTGAAACTACTCTGTCTCGGGGTGCAGCATAAACAGTTGGCGGGGAGATGAAGAGCATTGTCTCTGTAAGTCACTAGTAGACCTTAATGCTGCAGCATCACCCAATCCCATTGGAGGATGGGGACGATGGAGGTGGATTACCTGGCCATGATCACTCTGGGTGGGGCAATCTGAATTCTGCAGCCATTTCTCACGTTCACACCAGTGGCTTTCTAAGTAAACGATATTTGCTTATTTATTTAGAGGCAGCTTCACTATGTAGGCAAGCTGGTTTCAAGGTTGGTGCCCTGCCTCTGTTTCCTACCACACAGCACACACACACACACACACTATACAGACACACACACAACCCACACAGATACGCACACACACAAATATCCGACGAACACATACACCAAACATACCACACACATACACACACCACAAACACATACCACACACCACATGCACACACCACATACACACACACAACACACCACACACACACATACACACACACCATACACACACACCACACACACCACACACACACACACACACATACACACACACCATACACACACACACACACACACACACCACACACACACACACACACACCCACCACACACACACACACCATAGACACACACACACCCCACACACACACACACCACACACATACCACACACACACACACACATATTATATACACATACACCACACACACACAACACATACACACAACACATACCCCCCACATACACCACACACACACCATACCACATACACCACACACCAAATACACACGCACATACACCACACAACACACAGCGTACATCTAGACACACATACACACACATACCACACATATACACACATGACATACACCTTACACCACACACCACACACACACACACACACACACACACATACACACACACACACACCACACATACACACACACACCACACACAATCACACACACATCACACAACAATCACAAACACACACCACACATACACACATATCCCGCCTACACAAACAACACTCCTACACACACACACACACCACATACACACACACAACACACACAACACATACATACACACATCACACCGCACACACACACACATACCACACAACACCACACATGTCACACATATCACACACACATTCACCACACACACATACCATACACATACACACACCACATACACACACAACACATACATACACACATCACACCGCACACACACACACATACCACACAACACAACACACGTCACATATCACACACACACACACACACACACACACACCACACCCACACACACACCACACACACTATGCACACCACACACACACACACACACACACCACTCAACACAACACACATCACACATATAACACACACACATACACCACATACACACACACCACACCACATACACCAAATACACACACACACACACACACACACACACACACACACACACACACACTGTCCTAGTGGAACATTGCAGGAAGATCACCTGAGAACTAGTCTCTTCGTGTGCTACCCTAGTGTTTTAGGTGAGAAAGTTTCTAGTAATTCATTTTCCCTCTAGCTGTCCGTGGTGGTGACTCTGAACTGGGTGGATGTTTAGGATGTGGGTTCAGAATAGATGGTATATAGTTCATCTTTCTGGCAGTGATCTGAGAGCAGGACCTGTTGTCTATTAAGGCCACTCCCAATGCACAAAAAGAAAACCATGTCGACGGCATTTTAAGGAGTGTTTATCTTTCTGTTCTCTGGAGGGGATTGCAGAGGGCAGGCTGAGCTATCTGGGAGTCTCTAATGTGGTAGCATACTGTTGATGTTCAGTGGCAAAGGAGTGCATTTGAATAGATTAATTTTTCACCTCACTGGAAACTGTGATTCAGCCTAGATTCTTCTACATTCATTCATCATGCTATCCCTGGTGCTTGGCCAGCGTCAGGTACATTCGTAAGGGAGGAATAATTATCCAGTGAATACCTGTGTGACCCTTTATAAGACTTCTTAGTTTGTCACTCACTGTCTTACTGAGGGTTTTTATTGCTATGAAGAGACACCATGACCACAGTTAGTCTTATAAAGAAAACCATTTAATTGGGACTGGCTTACTGTTCATAGGTTTAGTCCATCATCATCATGGTAGAAAGCATGGTGGCTTGCAGGCAGATATGGTGCTGGAGAAGGAACTGAGGGTTCTATATCTTGATCCACAAGCAGCAGAAGCAACAGCCACACTAGGCCTAGCTTGAGCATATGAGACGTCCAAGTCTGCCCCCACAGTGGTACACTTCTTCCACCAAGGCCACACCTCCTACTAGTGCCACTTCCAATGGTACAAACATTCACGCACATGAAACACAGTAGGGTCATACCTATTTTAAGCAGCACAATGTCCCTACTAAGTCTTATGCCATGTTTGTAAGGTAGCAGTTCTCTGTGTGCATGGGGCAGAGCACTTGGCTGGCCAAGTCAGGCAGGTTCTGGTAAGCAAGGGTCTTTGGTTCATCGTTCTAGATCTGTCTACAACCATTCCTTTATTAGCATGAAGAACAATTTCCTTTATTACAACTATTAGGAGAAAGGAAAAGAGAGGGTCCTGGAGAGAATGTTCTATTTAAAGTCTGCTGGGAGGGATTGAGCCTAAACCTGGGATGTGACATTCTGTGGGACTGGACTGTGGGCCCAGGTAACACTGTGGCTTGGGAGGCCTCTCTTCTCCTTGCTTTTACACAGCCCTGCTCTGGGCACACTGCATGCAGCAACAGTTAGTTTTAGAAAGGATGCTCCAGTCGGCTCTAAGAAAGTCAGCACCAATGAACAAGGCAGGACCAATAGACTACAGGTGACCATGAAACGGACTTGTACCCTTGTTTTAGTCAGGGTTTTACTGTTGTGAACAGACACCATGACCAAGGTAACTCTTTTAAAGACAACATTTAACTGGGGCTGGCTTACAGGTTCAGAGGTTCAGTCCATTATCATCAAGGTGGGAGCATGGCAGCATCCAGGTAGGCATGGTGCTGGAGGAGCTGAGAGTTCTACATCTTCATCTGAAGGCCGCTAGCAGGATACTGGCTTCCAGGCAGCTAGGGTGAGGGTCTTAAAACCCACACCTACAGTGACACACCTACTCCAACAGGGCCACACCTTCTAATAGTGCCACTCCCTAGGCTGAGCATATACAAACCATGACAACATTGTAGCCTTACCCATACTCTCTTCTGGACTTAGAATGTAAGAGACTTGTATCTTGGTTTCTAACTACTGTTTCCCTGTGTGTGTGTGAGTGTGTGTTTTTTTCTGTTTCCCTTCCTCTCTCTTTCTCACTCTCTGTGTGCTTATGCACTAGCTGAGAAGCCTGAGAAATTCTGTGTTTGTACTTCCAATTGCTATCTTTGTATTAAAAGAATTCAATGTGTAACAGGTGCCCCTTTGGTAGTTAGTAGACAAGGAAAGGGAAAACTCCAAAAAATCAGCTGAAATTTCAAACAGCTTCATCTCTAACTTGGTATGGAGAAAGGTCTGTAAAAACCAACCAACCAACCAACAACAACAACAACAACAACAACAACAACAACAACAACCTAATCTTGAGTAACAGTAGTGGCAATCTTAACAAGCATTCTTCCAATAGTACTCTTTGTAGGCAAAAATCAATTTAATCCTCCCAACAGCCTTGTGACTCGGGAAGTCATGCTACATCCATTTTACAGATGAACAAATTGAGGCACAGGAAAGCTAAGTAACATGGCCAAAATCCCATAGCCAGTATGAGGCCCAGTTGTAACCTCAACCCTAGAAGTTTATTTAGTTTCATAGTCTGAGCCCTTGATCACTATGAGGTCTGTATTAGTTTGGTTGGTTCAAATAATTATGTTGCCCAATTACTTGAGATTTCTAACTAGATACTTGAGGTTCTTTAACTAAGAAGCTAGAGTTTTATCATTAAAATGCTATTTAAGTTATTTTAAGCTGGATTAACTTTAGTTTTGTGTGTGTGGGTGTTTCCTCTGCACGCATCTCTGAGTACCACTCGTGTGCCCTGGCAGTAGAGGGTGTTAGATGCCCTAGGACTAGAGGGGCAGGTAGTTTGTTGGTAGTTGCCATGTAGGTACTAGGAATCGAACCCAGGTCCTTGGCAAGAACAGCCAGTGCTTTTAACTGCTGAGCCATCTCTCGACACACTTTCCCAATGCTATTTTAAACGCTTCTATGCTGTGTTATTTGGAAGGAAGAAAAAAGATCTGGTTACATATCCACAGCAGAGGCCCATCCTCCAGGCCTTGGTGAATTACATAGTCTCTTCTGACACACCTCTTTCCTACTTGTCACCAGCTGACACAGCTTCAACTATACCTCAAATAAAGAAAGGGACTACCCCCAGTCCCCCTTCCCCTAGTCCCCCACCTGACCCAGAAGTACATTTAGCTTTAGCTGCAAGTGACAGAAAGCCCAGCAGGGGCTTAAGCAAAATTGGACTTTTCTCCCATAGCAAAAAACCTTGAAGCCTGCTTTGGCAACTCGAGAATGTCAGAATTGATTCTCTGTATTTGTTTTGATGTCGACACGAGGTGCCATGTCTATGTCCAGGAGGGAAGGGGACCCAGCCTTTACAGAATTCCCCAGCAGACTCAGGCTTCTATCTTACTGGCTGAAAGGATTACAAAGGAGGCTGGGAAAGCTCACATGTCGCTCTTCCAGCTACTTGGAAGGAGGTAGTACAAAAGTTAAGAGGCATGTTAAGTGGGGAAAAAATATACTTACCACATTTTCATTAACAAGGGAAGCTGGACAATCTCGTGAGATAGGATGAAGAGGCAATGGCTGCGGGTGAGGCTGGCACAGCCCCTCTGTCTGTCCACGTGGCTTTCTGTTCCCAGGCATGTGATTTCACTGACCTACTCATCTCCCCGCAGACATTGGTTTGGCTTCATCATGCTTGAGCGCATGTCTGGATGTTTTAATGATGTGACCATCTTGCATTGTGACATGATGTGGTCTCCAGACACTGATCAGAACCAATCTGTCTGGATGAGCCATGTCCACATCTCAGCAAGTTTGGCCGGGGACCCAGGACCAGCTCGCTGTGTCAAGGGAGTTCTACAGAGAGTTTTTTAATCAGTTTCTCAGCATCAGGATGAAGAAGCCTAGGGTCAGGCTCAGGACTCACAGTTCTCCCTCTCTCAGCTGCCCTCCCCCAAGCTCTGGGCATGCAGATGGCTCTCAATAAATACTTGATGGATAAACTCACATTCCTGGTGACTGATCAAAGATGTGTCACTTATTATGAAGTATGCCAAGAAAGTCACTCACCCATTTGTCCAGTAAGCACTTTAGTGATTTAATCTGTGAACCAATTACTTCAATAGTCTCTAGAAATAGACCTGTTCATCCTTTGAAGTGGGTTAATTGTCAACTGACATTTCAACTGTGTTTATTGACCTGACAGTCACTGGGGCCTTCCATAGCATCAGGCACAGTGCGTGGCACCGGAGAACACAGAAGGATATGAAATGCTGCCAACCTGGACCGAGAGGGGAGTGGGCTCGACATTCATGGCAACAATGTGACCAACCCCAGAGGAGACTAGCATCAAAGCTCTGTGGATTCAAGGGTAGAGTGACTCACAGCCTGGAGAAATTGTGGAGTTGTATAATTAGATTGGCTGCAAGAGTCTCTGTCCTTAGACATTCTAAGCTGATGGCCAGCCTGGCTCCAGAAAGGTGTCTGGGGCATGGCTCTGTTGGGATTCCCTGGTTGAGTAGAGAATGAGAGCATGCTGTGTCCTGGAGAGCAATTTCACACGTGCTTCAAGTTGCTTTCTTCAAGACACGGGATGAAGAAGACCATCAAGAGGAAGAGTATCGTGGGAAGCTCAAGGCTGAGTCCTTTCCTAGAGGAGGGCAGGGGACACATTAAACTTGCTTCTTTTCCCATGATCCATTCGTGAAACTGTGTCTTCTTGGAGGGGAACGAATGAGGTGTGATGGGTTGTGGAGAAAGAGCAATCCACGGGTGAGGTGGTCTGAGGCAGAGTGAAGCTGCAAAAAGTTCCTCACAAATGGTCCAACTGGAGAAGCAAACACAAACATATTTTTGGAGATATTTTCTTCATTTATAGGACATGACTTTATCACACATGTATAAACTAGGAGGAAGTGTGTATTCTTGCAATATACACGGACTCTTAGGTGACAGTTGGGGCAGAGCTCAGGAAACTCCAATCATATTAACCCATTGTACTTCATCATAGTCCATTCTCATCCCTTTCCCAATCCCGCTAAATCCCTTCATCATAAGTTTCCCTTCTACTTTCATGACTGTGTGACCTGCTGTGTTTAGTCAGGGTTGCTTGCATGAACATGGCGATGACGGTGTGTAATGGAACATGGGCAACTCACCAATGACTATACGCCTGAGGAATATAACGCCACTCTTCAGGAACTATTGACTATCCATAGTTTTCAGGAAGGACTGAGGCCTCATGAACACCATCCATGGTGACGGGTAGATTTACTTTGTCTAGAAGTTGTTGATAGGTTTTCAGTCAGTGATGGTCCTATGGCGAAGTGTCTCACTGAGCATTCCAGATGCTGCCTAGACAGCATGGATGCCATTCCTAGATGGTGCTCTCTGTCCACTCACTCCTGTCTTAAAGATGCAGAAGCTGAGGGAAGGGAAATCAAGCAGCATTAAGGAGAATTGATCCCGCACAGCATCATGAGGTCCAAGAGTCCAGGTTTCTAGTTCTTGGGCTAGCATGAAAGCAATCTTCCTTTTCCTTTCATGAGAACAACTGCTAACACCTTGGCTTCAGATCAAGGAGTACTTTATAGGGCTGATGAAAAAATGCCGAGAAAATAGTGAAATGCTGGTTCCTCTGCCCTCTGGACAACGCTACTTCCTTGAAACATATTAGGGTAGGTTAACGCAATCCAGATCCAATTCTTTCGTATCAATTCTAGTGATGGCCCGTCTACAATGGGGGTTAGAGGGCAGAGAATACAAAGAAAAGCCAAAACTTGGAATTATAACTGAATTCCCTTTTTCTTTGCCAATTGTCTTTAAAGTGTTACAGAATTCATTAGCCAACTTAATGAATCAAGTTTACTGTTTGTGGAATGTTCATGGAAGAATTGTGCACCTGTCCATATCAACCAGAGCTTTGAGCCAAGGTAAGGATCAAGGAGTACAAGAGAATTCTTTCCTAAGACATTCACTTGTCCCACAGATACCATCTAGGTGCCCAGAGCTCTCCGGCACAGAAAGCCGATGAGAGAATGCAGACGACTGAAAGGTGGGGTCTGCCATGCAAACCCAGCAGCTCTCTCTGATCACATGGAACTGTTCACATTCCAAATGTACCTCACAGACTGGCAATTGGCCTAGAAGGCAATGGTCATCACTTTCTGCCAATTACATCTAGACTAAGCAGAAGCTTGAAGACAGAAATTGAGACTGGAGAGAGAGCTCGGTGGGTAAGAGCACTTGCTATGAAAATATGAGGAGGTGAATTCAGATTCTATTGTACACATAAGGAAAGTCTGGGTGCAGCCCTGTGCACCTTTATCCCTGCTGCTAGATCTAGGTAGGTGAGGAGAGGAGGACCACAGGACCTTTCTGGCCACCAGCCTAGCTCCAGATTCACCCTGCCTCAAAGAAAGAAAGCAGAGACTTTTCATCAGTGTGTATTCACAGGCTTGCACATCTATACACATTTTTTCACACACACACCATGCTCACACACATACATATAAGCACACACACAGTAATGAAATAAATAAAGACAGACTTGAATTAGACAATGAGCTGGAAGAAGCTGTCCAGGGCCTTAGGATATGGCTAATTTGGCAAACTGTTAGCTACTCAAGTTCATCCCCATTCTATCCTCAGAACAAGGGTATTAAAAAGCCAGGATGGTGGCACACAACTTTAATAGTGCTGAGAAGACAGAGATGGGAAAATCACTAGGATGCTAGTAGCCAGCATATTTAGCAATTTCAAGGTTGGTAAAAAGATCTTGTCCCAGAAGATCACCTGAGGTCTCCACTTCTGGCCTAATACACACACACACACACACACACACACACACACACACACACACACACACACACACACACACACTGTGGTCCTGCCCATGGCACTGTTCCTTTGTCTACCGAATTAAGAGATTATATTCTGAAGTAATATGTTGTATCAGGCTTGGGAGGAAACCTGCATAGGCATCATTTCACTCAATTTTCCCAATCCCACAAGACAGGTACTCTTATTATAGTTTACCTCTTACAGAAGAGGAGGTGAGACTCAGAGAGATTAGTCACTTTCCCAAAGTTCCACAGATGATCAGAGATGAGACAGAATTTGAACCCAAGTCTTGCTCAACTCCAGGAATCATGTTCTCAAGTATGCCTAGGCTACCCTGATGTTTACTGAACGCTTGCATTAAGTAAGGTGCTTCTAGTGTGGTGGGTTGCTAGATGAGCCACCAAGGATGCCTCAAAGGTGACAGTCTTAGCTTCTGTCTTCCTCAACTACATAAAATGTCAAACATTTCATTAACCAAGATGTGTCCAGAATTAAGACATTGTTTTTTCTGAGAATAGAGAGGAAGAGTGAATTCTAGAAAAGGAAGGGAAATAAGATCTCAGGAGAGAGAATCAGAGGAGCACCTTAGGCCCTGAGATTTAGGGAAATGAAATACAAAAAGGCCTCAGGCAAAGACAATTCAGGGAGAGAATTTAGTTTGGCATGGTGGCAACTGGCCTCGAAAGAGAAAGGAGGAGCTTAAGCGAGAAGGAGAAGTGAATCAGAGAAAGATTGGTGTGTTCAGCATGTGTGCACGTGTGTGTGTGTGTGTGTGTGTGTGTGTATGTGTGTGTGTGTGTGTGTGTGTAAGACATATCCTCAAGTCTGCTATAGTTAAAAGTGGAAGAACAGACAGGTCGCCTGGAAACAAAGTGCAAAGGGGGAATGGGAAGGAGAGGGGAGAACAGAAGGTAAAAGATCACAGGAGAGGTAAGAAGAAAGCCCGAGGTAGCACAAAGCCCCAGGGAAGAAAGTGTGGCAGTGGAGAGGTTGTTTAATCAGCTTCGCCTAAGGCAGCCCCGCTTAAATAAAGGATGTCAGAGGAAGAGGGATCTTTTGGAAAGGCAAGGGTCAACAGTGGCTTCAGTGACAGCTGTTTGGGGCCAAAGGGACAAAGATGAGAAGGCAATAGGAGGAGCTCAGCTTGCAAGAATAAGGAAACAAAGGCCAAGGAGGGAAAGCAAGGAGGGGCAGGCACCAGGGAGCTGATTATCCCTGAGGGGTTTTGGGAGGCTGTAAGTTGCTGTCAGGAGGGTGACAGCTAAGGTCTCAGAGGGAACTTTAAGGCGACCATAAAGTAGATATTTAGTTGCCTCTCTCAAAACTGGAGTTCACTGTGGCTGTAAACTGTGAACAAATTTGCCCCAGGCTCTACAACTCGGGTCCATCCTGCCTGCTTAGCGCTGACCACAAAGAGACCTGATACAGTCATTAAGGCAGCTGCAAACAGCAGCCTGCATCTGCTGCAACCCGCTCCCAAGTTGGCTTTCTAACACAGACAGCGTCTGACGGACGGAGACAGAAAGGGTTTGCTTTATAGAATCATCTTTCCCACAGAGAAAGCTCGGGGAGCTTTCACCTTACATCCGAGTGGAACTCAGAAGAGCTGTGGGCTCAGGCAGGCTGGGGCTGTCACCTGCCCTGGACACTTGGCCATGTAGATCCTCCTTCCCTGAGCCTCAGTTTCCCCCTTTAAGGCAAAACATCCCCTTTTCTGTGTGTCCTGTACAGTCATTATCTGGACAGTGGCAGGCGGGTTCAAAGGCTCTAGCCTTGGGGTGAGCATCCCAGGAAGGGACCAGGTCAGGGCAGGTTGCAGTTCCCCAAGACTGAACTTCCCAGAGACAGACTGGATAATGCAGTTGAATAACGAAAGCTAGCATTCCGTAGTTGTCTGTCCTGCTTCCACTTAAACAAGAACAACAAACCATCTTATTTACGCAGAACAATCATGAGCTGGGCCTGGTAGAATGCATGAATTCCTAGCTCTTAGGAAGTAGAGGCAGGAGGTTCAGGAGTTTCAAGGCCAGCTTGGGCCTGCCTGTTTAAACAAAAGACAGTGGCTTGATTTGGGGGGTCTGGAATTTTGGGTGCATATGACAGTAATATAGCAATCGGCGCATTCTTAAATTATTAGTTTATCAGGACATGTTGCTATTATTAGATCCTTAATAATTTATTACTTTTTCTCTTACTCATCTGACCACCCACCTATCTGTCTGTCTGTCCTGGCTGAAGACACCCTGAGCAAAAAGGAGAAGCCCTGGTCCTCACCTTTGAATATACAGCTCTGAGCACACGAAGTACCAAGACGGCCCATTTCATATGAGCTTTCAGTGCCACATCCCGACTATGGGAGCTGCTGCTGGAAAAAAAAAAAAAAAACCCTTTAGGTAAATATTTGAAATATTTTAAAACTGACATTCTGATGCCACTTCAATAATGTTTTATAAAATTCAAGGGAAAAGTAGAGTTAAGTAAATGTGAACTTTCCCTTTCCTGAGACAGTTAAAGGCCGCGCTATTTGCATATTCTAATGTGGGCTCAAGGTACAAAGCTTCAGGAAAACTGTCCCTAGAAAACCTAACCTCCAGCCTTCCATGTGTGTCAGATGCAAGTCAAAGTCTCCGTCTTTTCAAAGTGGCTGGCTTCTGTGTAGCCGTTACGCACAGCCTCTGTCTTCCAGAACTGTCTTTGGAAGCACAATTAGAAGGTTTAAAACCCAGAAACACAAGCTCCATCCTATTTACACATTTAAAGTAAAGGTCACTCTCAGAAACTTGGCTTCCCAGATTTCTCCCCCTGAAATCCCTTAAGATATGTAATACCAGCATAAAGGGAATCACAAATCCAGTTTTCAGAAAATGGCATTAAATATAGATTTAAACTTTGACCTTTAGTCCCAAGTGAGAGGACAAAAATTCTCTTTACAGTGAAGGGCATGTTGCTACTAAGCTTCAATGAGTAGGGGGAACCTGCCTGGTGGTAGCCAGGATTAAGAAGCGCCAATCGATTTACCTCCAATGCAGGTGTGCTGCAAATCCACTGGGCCCAGACGCAGCGCGTGATTGGACCTGGCTCATCTATATTCTAGAGTTTGTAGAGGAAGCTTCTGGGAAACGGGGGTCTTCTTGGCTCGGGGAATTGACGTTTCCACGGCAATATGTGAAATGCATTCAGAGTGAGCAGCACTACAAGATAGAACACGCAGGGTCTCCCACCCCACATTAGGGTCATGAGTAATAGTGGGGAATCCACGGCTAGCAGAGTGACAGATTGGGCAAACAGGGAAATCATGGAGGCCCAGAGCATTCATATTTTTACATTCCTTATTACCCTGACCGCTCTGCAGGTGCTGACCAGGTCCCAGGCTGCTGTCCCATGCTGTGACTCATCTCACCTCTACACTGTTGACAAGTTGATTTTGAGGCCAATGTGGGGGAAGGGTGGTGGACAATGGGCAATGGAGACTGTTGGAGAGAGGGACTGTTGGTTATGTGTGCATCTGGAAGCAACAGAAGAAATTTCCCTTGATAGGGGGCTTTGCTAGAATAATCAGATTGGGAAAGGCACCCGTAGAAAGGAGCACTGGGCTGGGAGACCGTTTTCCCTAGTAGCAAAGTGGACTTGGCATTAAAGAGCAGCACAGTCACACATTTGTTTGTGTTTGTCACACGATAGGGACTTTTCACACAAGCCTGTTCTTGCTGAGTTACAGCCACAGTTACCCTCCCATCCCCAGTGTCTGACTTGAACAAGATACTGGGCAACTGTTCATTGTTTGAATAAATGAGGGAAGAAATGAGTGATTTGCAGAGGGAGAGATGCTAGCCCTCACCTAGCCAACCCTTTCACTGTGCAGATGAGGAATTTGAAGTCCAGAATGGAGAACTAACTGGACTGGGGTGTCACTTACTGTCAGTTGCAGAAATAAAAACAGAGATAACAACAGTTTATGAGCAGGACCACAAACATACCCAAACACTTAGCAATTGCCAGGATTTGTGTCAATCAACAGTGTCAGTGCTAGGTTAGTTAGATCTCAGCCCACATTCACTAATTCTCTCCAGAGTTCAGAAGCTCGCAAACTACATTTCCCAGACTTCCTTGCCAGCTTTCAGTAGGTTCTAGAGAACCCAAATACTCACAGAATACTGGCAACTGAGAGCAAAGTAGCCTTTATATCAATATTCCAACTAATGAATTAATTGTCTTGGTGGTGGCAGCAGTAGCAGGCAACAGGCAGTGATGGTTTGAAAGACAGAAGACAAGGGGTGGAGGAAGAGGAGGAGGAGGGTGAATAGGTGCAGAGTATTACACAGCAGATGGGGCCCTTGTCTTGTCAGGAGAACATGGAGCATCCCAGGCCTCAGGGGAGAGATAGAACATGAGAGCTGAGGATCAAGGGACTTGGCACATGGGAGTATCTGGAAATGCTACCGAGCGTGTGGAGAGCCCTCTACAAATGTTGGCTTCAATATAAGGCAGCAAGGCCCTGGGAGCTTGAGGAAATGTCAGCGTCAGGAGGAGCGGTTTTGAGAGAAGGCTCTACGTGAAGTCTCAGGAGAGAGCAGACCTAGCAGCAGACATGCAGTTAGATATTGGCAAATCAAATCCTACACCCACGAGGTACACTTTGTGCGACTCTCCTGCTACCCTTGAGCTACCTGGGGGTCTCAGTGCTGTGCAGGAGGAAACTGTCTCAAGAGAATCCAAGGCAGACTTGGTTTCTGCCACATACTTTCCAGCCTCTCTGTCCCTCCTCAGACTCCAACTATTTCCCCAATCACTGACTACAAAACCAGGCCTTTAATGAGTCAACAGGAAGATTGCTGAGCCCTGAGCTGAGAGGAGTCCACTCCTTCCATCCGGCATCTTTCAGTCTCTTCCCCATCTGGGCCTTTAGGCCCCTGCTAGTATAACAAATCAATAATTCGATAATCTTGTTTGAGAGAAGATACTAATAACTTGTTATAACGTAAAGCCCCTGTCCTTTAACACTGGCCTTCACTTCAGCAGGCCACTGCAATGAATGAGTAACATGGACTCTCCAATGGCATGATAGCTTGTATGAGCCAAGAAGGCTTTAGACAGTTACAGAAAGTCATGGTGGTAGCTTTCTTTCTGTAAAGCTGTAGGTTGTTTATTTTTCCAACACACACACACACACACACACACACACACACACACACACACACACACACACACACAGTCTTTCTAAGGCCTGTCTGATGTCAGGGCTATGATCCCTCTATTGCCCAGTCTCCTCTCTATGTATCATGCCCATAATTTCAAAATGGCAACTACGAGGAAGCGAAGTCCACAGAGGCATCTAGGTTAGGGTGTCTGTGTACATCCCCTCGCCCAGAACCAAGCTGTATGGTCAAACCCCAGCTTCAGGGAAGGTTGGAGAAGTTTCCATTTTATTGGGTTTTAACAGTTCAACACAGTGACACTCATAGCCAAAATAGAGGATGCCCTATGAAGTGAAAAGAAATGCGTCCGGTGTTGGCAGCAGCCATGTCTGACACAAAAGAGTGACAGGAAGGACCAGAAACATGATGGAGAACACTTTGTATCGTCCTTCATCTGTAACTAAGGGTAGAAAGAAGAGCAGACGAGGGGAATGGAGATGCTGTGTGGAACAGGAGGAGCACCCAGGTCTCTGGCCCAGGCAGGGACCTTCACTCAGCTAGAGGCAGAGGTGTGCTACCTAGCAAGGAGCAAGCAAGAGGCTGCTCTTAGTGCCATGGCTGTGTTTCTACCCACTGCAAAAGCCTGCTTCCTTCTGGGGCTGTCAGCATGTGTTGGAATGGCCAGCATGACCATTAGTGACTCGGTGCTATCAATGACACCCACTCTACTATAGGACAGGTGCCATCGTCCTCCATTTTATTTTCCACTGTATGTATGGGGTTCAGAGATGGGATCTGAAACAAGAGAAATGAAAAATCTTAATTCATTAAAACACACCCCCACACAATTCATTTCCCCCTAGGTCTCTACAAACTTGTAAACATGTATTTTCATTCTGGAAACACGAGGTTTCTACTCTGGCCTGTATAGCTTCCTCTTATAAATGCTGTTGGTACATGTGGCTCTCTTGCACAGAGGGCTGGTGTCAGGCCTCTGAGCTGCTGTCCCTTTAGTCAAGGACTTCAGTATCAGAGTCCCCTTTGTCCTCAGGTGCTTCAGATCAGCCATTTCCTACAAATGTTCTTAGGGCCACCGTGGGACTTGGGTCCTTCCTCCAGACTCGCTGCTCCTCTGAAGTGGGCCGTAACTGAACAATGATGAGAAATGGGAGCATAAAGGCAGGCACTGGCTCACAAACAACCTTCCACACTTGAAAAAGTCCTCAGGGTCTCGCAGGCAGAAAACCGAGTCCCGCAACATCAGTAGACGTCGGGGTTCTGGAGGGAGACAACTCGTGTAATTTCCATCTCTTGAAACATTTAAGATGTCTCTGATCAAAGGAGGAGAAAATTAACCACAGTGTAGGAAGCTGGCAGGGGGACGGGCAAGATGACCTAATTTGCCTTTTTCATTACTAATTTTCGGTAGAAGCCTTCTCTGGGAATTCCACCCTGAGACTGCGAGGCAGGATCCCTCCCTGGGAACCTGGGCAGAGAGGAGTGACATCCAGGAGTCCTATCTCTGAAACCTCAATTGCATCCTTTGGGTTTCGCCTGGAAGTAAATTCTCCTCAGATACATACACGGGGCCCTTTCTTATCTACATAATAACTGCGGGGAAATTTTCCCTTTGGGTTTCAAAGGACGTAAGTTTGGCCTATCAAAGTTGGGACTACACAATGAATTCATTACTTGCTGAAATAAAAATCAACACAAATATATCTTTGCTTTAAGAAGGGGGGAAACCAAGCCCCCACCACTTACTTGTTTCACCAATCTCTGGATCCAATTAATTTTTAACATGGGAGTGAAGTCCCTTGTATTTTTTTTCTCCTTTCAAGCCAGACATTTATTTTTAACAAGGGATGAAATCATCTGAGAACAAAACGGGACATCTGTTACTTTATATCTGTTTATTTTAAGTACTTAAATCTGAGTTTGATTTCACACAATTTTGACATTGTTGCTTCATTAATAATCCTTACGTAATTGCGACCTCAGAGTGAGCCCCAAGATTGCAGCATTCACTTCTCGTTAACATAGGCTGATAGGAAAGCCAGAGTTCCCCCCACCGCCACCCCCCAGGAAGGGAGAGGCATCCACGTTCGAAGCTGGCCCACGTGCTGCTGTGAGCAACCGTGGCAATCACCTGTGAAACGGAGCACCATGAACCTCTGCTCGGGCCGAGAACAAGGCTGCAATAGACTGGAGTCCGAGGCTAACTCCAGCAGTTCCATATTTTACAGGGATTCTTGAATGGCCAGAGGATCGTCGGATGACAGATAGAGCACATGTGTGTACACAGGCACCACTTCTTCTCTCCGGTCAACCCACCTCCCTTTCAAGGACACTAAGGTGCTACACAGGGAGGCAGGGTAGTGCTATCGGCAGATGGCAGTGGGAAAGGGGTGCACGACTTCCAGAGAAGGGGCTCTATGCCCAGTGTGAGCAGAAGGGTTTGACCTAGTACTAAGGGCTAAGAGCGGAGGGATGGGGCTCAGAGAGGAAGAGTTACGATAAGGATGGTGTGGGGAGGGTGGTGGTGAGATGGATCAGTGGTTAAAGGTGCTGGTGAGTGGGTCTGAAGGCCGCCTTTCAATCACTGCATCCCAAGGAAGTGTTACGAGAAAATGGACTCCCACGTGCTGTCCTCTGACCACCACAGAAGCATGGTGGCACAAGTGTAGCCTCACACATGTAAGTAAACAAAGTAAATAAATAAATGATGCAGTAGGATGTTAAAATTCATTTATTTGATTCATTAATAGACAAGCCGGCTAATGAACACCATGCTCAGCGTGGCATGCGTTAATGCTGGGCCATCTCCTTGTGAAGGAAAAGAGACAAGGGTGCTGTGCTGGGGATGGCAGATGCGTCTGTCTGAAGGTATAAATGTAAGCTGAGTCCTGAAGAGTGGGAAGAAACTGAAAACGGAAAAGGGGAGAGGAGAGGGGGATGGCGAAGAAGGAGGGAGGTGGGGAGGGGGAGAGAGAGTGGGGGGGAGAGCGCTTGAACTGAAGCAGTCCTCATCCTGGAGAGGTGAACTAGAGAGTGTAGAGATCTGCTCCTTTTGTGGAAAAGAAACAGACTAGAAGAAAGAGGAAGAAGAGGGTAAAGAAAGGGATGAATGCATCCCTGAGCTTGTAGGTCAGTGGGCCCCATTTAGACTTTCACAAGGATTTAGAAGGGACACAAATGGCTTGGTTTATACCCTATTAAAAAAAAACAGGCTGGTTATGATGGGAACAGATTACAAAAGGGGGCAAATGCTAAATCAGGGAATGAGTTTTGTAGGCTTTTGCACAAGCGAGGGAAGCTGGGGATATGGTGAGTGGCTACTAGAAAAATCCTTCCCAGAAGACCAAGTGAGAAAGCTAGTGTGGGCGGGACAAGGAAGGTTAGGCCTCTGCCACATGCTTCCGGATCAAGCATCCAGGTAACAGTGTTTCTGTTTAGCTGTGTGGGGAAGATGGTTTGGATGCAGGGAGTCAGGCTAAGACAGGGCTGGAAAGAAAGTATTTTATTTAAGACATTGGCTTTGAAGAGTCCATTTGGCAGCTGAATGTCTCAGTCTGGAGTTACTGTCAGAGGTCTGGCATGGAGATTTCACTTTGGAGTTGTTGACAAGATGTTTTCAGAAGTATGACAATGAGTGATCTGACCCATTTTTTGAATAAAAGTCATTGAGGGTTGAGCTGGCTAGAGGTTTATCTGAGGATGGAAGAAAGCAATCAAGTCTACTTCGCAATTCACCCAAAATATTTTAAAGCAAATTATAGACATGATGACGTTTCTTCAATGCACAGCTTCAAAAAATAAAAACATCTCCTTATAGGCATTTCCAGGAAATGTCCATGATGGTCGCCATTTTGTTCCAGGCTGTCATACCGATTATATCTTTATTTTAGTTTTCATAAGACTGTGAGTAAGGTCAGCCTGCCAATTCTGCCCACCATGACTCAAACCAGGTAAATAGAAACCCGGGAAGCCAAGAATCCAATTCAAGTCTGACTGACTCTAAGCTGCTTCCCTCTTGTGCATCCTCAGCCCATACAGGCCCAAAATGGCCCCAGTCGAAGACCTATACCTGTCCTCACCATTAATCTCTATCTTGGCCTGGATTTTCTGTCTTAAAGTGTCATCTTCCCCTCTGAGCACACGGCCAATCTGCAGTGGGCAGCTCCCTGAATAGAGCAAAGCCCAGGGGATTTGACTATAACCTATGAACCCAATGATTCTAGATTTTGAACAATGACTTCCATTCATTTGTGACCAAGTTGTCTGCAGCAGGCAAGAGATAGGATAAGCAAAAGGCCATGGCTTTTCTTGAGGTTTGTCAAGAGGGTGCTGGTGGAGTGAGCAGTACTAATGGTAGGGATGGAGGAGCACTATGCACTAGCAGTTTTCTTTCTGCTATCTCAATGTTGCTTTCTTCTCCCAGGCTTGCTCTCCAGAGAGAAGCTTGGGGGTCTTCTTCTAAGAGCCCCATACTTGGGAAGGGAAGACGTAGCTTTGACTTTCAACATACAATGAGTTAGGTTAGCTGTTTGTCATCCCCAGCAGACATCTTATAATAAAGGGAAGTCATGGTTTTTGACTCGCAGAGATCTTAGTCGCAGAAATTCAGACCCTGCTTGGCTTCTTTCTATGGGTATGAGTCTATGATGAGGCTGGCCAGTCTGAAGTACGTGGAGAAAGAGATTGCTTGCCTCAGAGTGCCCAGGAAGCAGAAAAAGAGAGAATGTCGCCAGAGAAATGGCACAGCCTTCAAAGGCTTGCCACCAGAGATCTGTTTCCTCCAATCAGGTGGCAACTTCCCCAGTTTCCACCACCTCTCAATGGTCCAATCAATGATGAGCCCATCAACAGGCAATTCACTCATAAGGTTATAGCACTCTCCTCTCGGTGATTGGATCTACCTGCTTGGAGCCAAGTCTTCAACACATAATTTGTGGGGCGGTTAACACTTTATGTCTAAGTCATAACAGGTTGTATCCCGATAAATAAGCTGATTATATAATGGACACATCTTCATATAGCCCCATTGTAAGTCAAAGGGGCTTCTGTCACTCTACAGGCTTACTGGAATCATAGTCAAAGTCCCAACTTTGTTGTCTGTCTACCCCTCCCCCCATGGGGAGAGAGGAAAGAAAATCTCAGGGAAGAAGGTGGAGGATAAGAGAAATAAAGGAGACAGTGTGTACAGAAAACGCCAGAGCTACCTAGAGGGAGCGCCTGGGCGCCTTGGAAGGCCTCCAGGGTGGCGCAGTAAGGCTGCATTACTCCAAATCCAGAGAACTCAAGGAACTGTGGCTTTTGATCATCCTATCATCCTCTTATTCCAGGCTGACTTACAGGTCTGGGGAGGACGTTCAGGTGCTCTGAAATGCAGCGATAATCAAGAGAAAGAGGGAGTCTTAAATTGAGGACGGAGAGCAATATAGTCGGGTTAATGGAAGCAGTAGCAATATTAAATGAAATTGCTCCACCACTTCTTCCTAAGGCGGCACTGGGGAGCCTACTCTTTGCATAAGCAGGGATGGTCCTGGGATTTTGAGGGAGGGCCAAAGGGTGGGAGAATCAGTCATGCAGCAACATTACGGTTCATGGGAGCCCAGTTCACAACCCCTCAGCGCACCTGCCGCGTATTTACTCAGGCCCACGCAGGAGCCAGACAAATTTGGGCAGGATTTCAAGGGAGTCTGGAGCCAGGGGAGCTTGCTTTAGTCCAATTAAATGAAGCAGTATCAGGTGGAAAGTAATTCTGAGCATTCACCATTATAGAGAGTTTTGTGTTTAAGCCCCTCAATGGACCTTCTTTTAATGAAGATCTGAACTGCAGGGTCTGAGATGGGCACAAGGAATTGCTCCAACTCACAGAACTGAATTTCTCCCCAAGGAAGACAGATGAGAGCCAGCAAAGTTTCCTGAGGGCTATTGCTTTGGCTTCTGGATGTGCCTGCACCCTGCTCCCAGGACACATCCATTCATATGTGGATATGTCCCCTCCATTCGGAGGAAGGAATGTGGAAACCAAGCTTTGGACACCGAGAACCTGAGCTTCATACTCAGGTGGGTCCAGGGAGCTGAAACCTTTGGGGCTTTCTCTGTGCTTCCTGCCTTTGTTTCTTCCTTCCCGGTGTTGGCCCTCTGAGGCTGAGGAAGCAGAGGGAGAGGAGATGAGCTAATGCGGATTTGGAGAATCAAGAGTCTTATGTAACTGTCTCAGGGAAAAACAGGTCCACTAGCATAGGTAATAAATGAAAGAAGAAGAGGGTGCAATTCACAAGGGCAAACACACACGGATGAGCTACCCTTTCACTGTCAGAGAAAGTAGAGAAGTAGCCCCAGCACTACGCATGCGCTGAAGACTTGCGGCGAGCTACTCGTTGTCTACATCTAGGGTGACAGGCAGAGGGGAAAGACAAAGAATCCTAAAATAGGATGTTGGCCTGAGATGGCAGTTCCCTGCAGAAATCTGTACAGCAAAATAGATAAGAGGTAAAGCATGAATACACAAAAGGAAAGGAAACATGCATAATTTAAAATAGACAATAGATCCTTCTTTCAGGCCTCCTCGCCTGAGATAGTACTCTAGGCTGATTTGAGACTGCCATATTGCAAACAAGTTCAAGAATTTCTCGGCAGTAGCCACCAAAGCGGAGGGTCGTTGACAGAGGAAGTCTCCCGCACCTATATATGCTTGAACAGTTTTTATTTCTGCTTATAGCAAACTTGGGGTTTCAGCCTATGACCCAAGCCAGGTTTAACCACCCTTCTTCAACAAGCCAACTAAAAAAGGCAAATGAGGGACCGGGGAGATGATTCAGTGGTTAAGGGCACTGACTGTTCTTCCAGAGAACCTGAGTTCAATTCCCGGCAACCACATGGTGGCTCACAACCATCTGTAGTGGGATCTGATGCCCTCCTACAGCTACAGTGTACTCCTATACATAGAATAAATAAATCTTTTTTTTTAAGCCAAATGAATGGGAAAGGGAGAAAGGGACCAGGTATCCACTGTGGTCACACATATTGGGAAGAGGGATAAGAACCTGGGACCTCTCCAAGTCTATCTTCCAGGTCCTGAAATGATATTGACGTTTATGTTGAGGGCCAAGGATATGTGCATCTAAGCTGTCCTGCCCATGGTGTGGTCTCACTCACCACTGGGCCCATCATTCTCCGGTCTCCAGTATCATCCTGCACGGTGTTAGAAGGCATGAAATCCCTTTCTAGGAGACAAGTTCCCCCTTAGGAGTCTTCCTTTTCTCAGCATGAGGGTACCAGGGAAATTTCTATTTAGGGGTGGTCTATTGTTTCAGTAGTCTGATAGACTGAGGGGCACGGTGTCTCTCTGGGGTATTTTTATTTCTACCAGGCCATTGCCTCTGAAGTGTGCCATAGCTGGCAATCGGGCACTTTGTACATGAATCCTTTGGAAAACAGTTCACAGCCCAACTGTGGCACAAACACATTTGTGTTTCACAGCATTTAATATCCTTTGTATCACATGTGGCTGCTAATTTATATAAAACGGTATCCATATAACTTCTGGAATGTTCCTTTTGGAGTTAAGGGGCTGCAGCTCACATCGTGAACAGTCTGTATCCAAGTGAAAGAACAGGTCTCTGAATTTGAGGAATATATTTTTCCCAGCAGTATATATGATGGAAAGGGATAAAGAAACACAATTTAGGTTGTTTCTGTTCTGTTGGTTATGTGACCTCTTTCATTTGTGTTGGAAATTCAAGACAGTGAGATGACGATACTGACTGGCTTTATTCAATAAGTATAAATTATAGTGCACCCATGAAACATTTTGATGAAAGAGTGGTATCTTTAAAGTTGAGAATTCCTTTTGTTAGTTTTGAGACTAATAAATAATAGCAAATTGAAATAATTATTGCTAAATAGTACATGATGATTACTAAAATTTAATGTTGTTTTAGTATGGTGTGTGTGTGTGTGGGGGGGTTAATGGCTTACTCCTTGTGTGTAAAATATGCTACGGCTCCTCTTTCTAAGACTATCAGAACTCGTTCTGGAGGAATTAAGGCCAGACTCATGGCCTTCAGGTTCCCTGGGCTGGTAGAGTTGTCCCATCTTCATGCACAAGGCAGAGACAACTGTGGCTCACTGTCCCGTTCCCTGTCTCTTCTTGTTCCCTAACTTCTTATAACCCAATGTTTCATAGTCCCTCCAGAAGACTTCTGAAAGATTTGCTATGCCCTGTTCCAGCCTTTTGGTTTCTTTCTGACCCTGATTTAATCCTTTGAAATTGTTGATGGTTTACACTTGGTTTATCTCATAAAAATTCGTGTTGGAGGTGTGGTCCTGTGTACAGATGGGGAAGGCGCTATAAAGCCTTTAAGAGGCGGGACTTAGAAGGAGGTATTTAGGTCATTGAAGCTTCTGTTTCCAGAAGAGACTAACGGAGTGAGTGGTTGTGAGACCCTGGTTAGTTCCTGTCAGGAAGAATTGAAACTTGGCCTTCCTTTTCTCTCTTGATACATAATCTCATCTGCTTCCACACTTTGATGCCATCTCCCATGAAACCCTCAGCAGAGTTAAACACAAGCCAGTGCCATACTCTCAACCTTGCAACTGTGAATTAAACAAACTTATTATTGTCCTCCACCTTGGGTATTTTATTATAGCAGGGGCATAGAGACGAAAGCAAAGTATCTGTAAGGGAAAAATGACTAAGACAGGGAGCCCCTGGAAAGAATGTGGATCAGCAGGAATGAAGGGCCCATCCCCCTCCCTCCAAATTAGAAACTGATCAAAAACAATTGTGTCCGAAGGCCCCTGACTGGAGAACGGACTGAAAACGATGAATCATGAGCAGGGCATTTATCAGAAGTATTAAAAGAAGACATGTGGGACAGATTTCCAAAGTAGGAAAGCATTATTTCCCTGGACCTCATCCAGGGAAAACAGAGCACTGGAAATTTCAGTATTTTGTAAGAAAATGGAGCAAACCTTAAGGGATGGTCTCATGGAGTGTGTGCTTCAGGCAGGACGCCTCTCATGCTTGTGAGAGGCTGTGGCCTTACCAACGAACTCCACCTCGAGGCTTCAGTTTCAGGGGCTAGCAAACGAGGTGGCTTCAGACCACTTCATAGATCTTCATTTCGGTGATGGATTTGATGTGAGCACTGGAACAGGGTTTGTAGCAATGGGAATCAGAAAGTGACTAAAAGACCCACAAAAATGTGGCAATGCCCCAAACCCAAACAGGAGGTTTCCAGCACTGTACCAGAAGTATCCCTTTCTGGCCTGGGCTGTTTTGGTGTTCTGGAAAGAGAACCAAATGTCAGCTTACTGGATAGGGGTATTCACGTTTAAGACGATTCTTAACCAGAGGTCCTGGTAGGAATGGCAAGACTCTGGGATCAATATGGGCTACACCCTGCCCACCTAGGCAGCTGGGATGTGGACTTGACTGGAGCTTGATACGGAGCGACATCTTTAGAGCCCAGCTGGCAGTGTGTTCCCCTTTCCAGACACTAACAGGGAGAGCATTCAGAAGAGACTTCCAAGACCAAAAAAAAATAAAGTCTGGGGAAAGAATTGGAGGTTGTTAAACCAGACAAAGAGAAGCCTCAGGACAGCACAGTGTCTTCTTCATATATCCAAAGGCTCACTGGCAGGCAAGGAACAGCTGTTGGTTGAACTATGGCTCTCCCAGACTTATATATTGACGTCCTGACCTCCCAGCCTCTCAGAATATGACCTTATTTGGGAATAGAGTCATTGTAAATATAATCAGTTCAGATGAAATCATACTGAAGTAGGGTGGACCACTAGCACAGTGTGACTTGTCCTTGTGAACAGAGGAAGGCTGGAGACAGCGAGCACATAGGAAGAGCCCGGCGAAGATGTTAAGTGAACATCTATGACCAAGGCGAGACATCCATTGCTAGGAAACCACCAAGTCGAGGGAACAGAGGGATGGAACAGTTCTCCCTCACAGCTCAACAGACCTCTGACTTCTACCCTCCAGAACGGCAAGACATAAATTTCCCATTGTTTATACAGCCCAGGCTGTGGTGCTTGCTTAGGAGGCTTTAGTCAACTAATGCTGGCACTAAAGTCAGTCTAATAGGCATTGGACCCCCAGGCTGGGTGCTGTGGGGGCAGATTCCACCAAAGGCAGCATGAAGACCTTTGTGACAGCTTAGACCTGAGGCTGCACTGCCTTTCCATACAGGCGTAGTACTTCTTAGACTTGAGGATGTGAAAGGCAAGAGTGATCAGCCACCTACCTGCGGGGGAGGTCCAGGGAAAGCTCTACCCTGAGAGCCAGGTAGAGGGTAGAGAACCTGAGATTTCCTCTAATTATTAATGAGGAAGGGAGGAGGGAAGGACAGGGAGGGAGGAAGGGGAAGAGAGAGAGGAGAGAGGAGAGAGGAGAGAGGAGGGAGGAGAGAAGAGAGAAGAGAGAAGAGAGAGGAGAGAAGAGAGAAGAGAGAGAAGAGAAGAGAGAGGAGCCACCCTCTCTCTCTCTCTCTAAGGAAACTTAGATTCCATAATATAATGACCTTTCCTATACATTTAAAGCTATATTTCTAATATACTGTCTTACTTAATTTTCTTTCATTGTGACCAATTTCCTGAGAAAACTAACTTAAAGAGGAGAAGATTCGTTTGAGTTCATCTCTTGAGGGGGTTTAGTCTTTAGTCCCTTGGCTTCGTGGGTCTGGGCCTAAGTTGGCATGGTGTGTCCTATTGGAGGGACTCCATTGCAGAGGTCACCTCACAGTACCTGGGAAAAAGGTAGAGACAAGAAGGGGCACAGGTCATGGTCTTCAAGGGCACACCTCCAATGCCTAACTTCTCTCCAATAGGCCACACCTCTTAGAAGTTGTAACACCTCCCAGAACTGCTGCAAGCCAGTAACCCGGCCTTCAACACCTATGTCTCCCATCTGGGAGACATTCCTGGTCCAAAGTAGAGTACGTCCCTACATTAAGTGTAGCTTGTGACTCCATCCCCTCCACACTCAAGCAGAAGGAAAGGTCTTAGTCTTTTAATGGGCAGCCTGTTTGTTTGAAAGGAGTACAGACTTGAAGCTCGAGACTTTGGTCCTGAATTAAACTCTGTCAGTCTTGATGCACACATCTGTAATGTGCACAAGCTTGAGACTTTGGTCTTGATTCACCTTCTTGATTCATCTGCTGAACCTACCCCTTCAAGTCGGAGTAGGAGTGTTGGGAAAGCCGCGAGCATGTACTCCCTGCACACCCTCCTAGCTTTGGGATGGTGGTTATAGGTGCCCACTCTGCCCTTCAGTGCGTTTCAATGCCCAAAGAAGCAAAGGTCAATTTATCTTGACAGAACTCAGTCACACTGAGGAAGAATGCATGAAATGAAGGTAGGTGAGGCTTTAAGGGAAGGAAAACTTGTGTTCAGCCAGATCTTCCAGGTAACGAAGCAGTCTCTAAAGAAAGCCAAAGAAGCCAGTCACAGGAAGAAACAGAAATGGGCTTCACTTTGCCCACTGCAACGTGAGCTCTTAGAGATGCTAACCCCTCCTACTGCAAGACTTCTCTTTCCTCTTAATTTTATCCTTGTCCCAAGGCTATTCCCTGATCTTTTCTCTGAAAGATTTCCCTGATCCTGGTGTGGGTTTTAAATTGGCCCACATTTTTCACATCTGGTGACAGACTAGTGTCTTTAAAAGAGGCATCCGCCATCTTCCTCACCAGATCCTCCTCAGTGCCTTCCAGTCATCCTGCTCCTGGCTTCCACAGCCTGGCCTGACTCCTCCACGTGGTGTCAGCCTCCTCATTAGGCATGCTCTGAAGCTGCCTGGTGTCAGAGCTGGCCAGTGCATCAAAATGCAGGGCATGCCTTAGGCTCCTGGGAAGCTGCTGCATTCTGCATGAAATATGAAGGCAGCATCCAGCCCAGGGGAGACTCAGGGTGGGTTTAGTGGGATAGCTGCAAAGGTGGCTCCTGGGGTGGGGATTCTGTGGTACCGAGAGATAAAACGGGCCCCTACCACATATTTTAGAGGCATCTTTCTGTGGGGGAGAGGGAAGCAGGGAGGGGCATCTGGCTTGTGTATCCCTCTCCTCTCGGCTGGGCAGCTCCTGACACTTGCTCCTAGGATGCATTCTTTCTGCATATGCTCACAAGCTCTCTGTGATTATGGTGATGTGCCCTTTTGAGATAGGCAGTGAGCTCCCTCTCCCGCTGTGCTCATCACTGATTCTTGAGTTTCTCTTTGGGGACAACCTGAAATCACAGGACCTGTCCATGTGGATTTCGGAGTACCTGACAGTAAGAAGCATAATAAGAAGTAATGATTGTCCAGCGAGCCCTAGGGATGCTTGCTGTACACCACCTTGGGCCTGTAGAGGTTAAGCATGCTTAATAGGAGGTGGCCCCAGATGACCCAGAGCCTGTCCTCATCGCTTTAGAATCCCCTTGGTTTGTCCAAGACTCTGCAAAGATATCATAACGAAAAGGGGGAAAAATGCATTCCCTTCGCAATCACGACAAACCTACTGTGTGTCGTGGACAGACTATGGGGCGGGGGATGTTCTTGGTGAGTTTGCACAGTGTCATAGGAGGAATTATTTGCAGATTTTCTACCTACAAAGCAAAGCTATAATAATATTTGTCTTTATATAACCAAAATATTGGCATATAGCAGGCACTGGACAAATACCAAATAAGTTGAATTTGGCAAGAGTTCCTAATCAACCCACATATCCAAGTCATTAAGAAGCATAGATACTGGTCTATCCAAATGCAGGATTTTAGAAAAGCCCCCTTTCTCAAGTCTTTTCACATGTGGACTTTCTTTTCACCTTAAAAAGACCTCTTGGGTTATGATCTCCATGGTCTCCTTAGAATTCAGCAAGAACTCAGTAGCAACTATATACTTCTGACTTTTAGAGCCCTCCTGAAGCCAGGATGAGGAGGACAGATGCCAAGAGCTACAGGGCCTGCTCACCCTAACCACTGATGGAGTTGATCTGAGTGCCTAGTGTGTCAGATGGATGAGAGGGTTTCTTTAGTGAACTCCACATTGTCTCCCTGAGGACAGATTTTGGTGACAAGTGCTGTGTGCTACATGTTTTCAGAGATGTCTTCTTGGGGGTGGTGGGGCATCCAGAACACTGGCCACATAGTGAGCTCAAAGGTGACAGCACCACGTTTGTCGCCGTTCTGTACTAAGATGAGGAGGGACTGTTATAGAGCAACCCCTTCCATTTGGTGAGAAAATTGCTTGACATAGAGGTGTATACCAGGAAAGTTTAGAGTCCAGCATCCTTCCTCTGCAGCCCACCCAGCCTCTGGGGCTAGAGTGTTGCTGGGAAAGGCTAGAGTGTGGCTGGGAAGGGCAGTGTGTTCTCAAATAAGCAGGATGTCTCTGGCTGGGTGACAGCTATTGACCCACCTCATTTTTCTTCTGCAGGTGTTGGAAAAGGGATGTGGCCATCCCTAACCCTCAACAGGGAAGGGTGGAAAACACTGCACTGTGCATGCACGAGGGTGTACATGTGTTTATGTGTGGTCCTGGGAGTAAGGGCTGAGAAGGGACCAGCCTGCAGAATGATATTAAGAAACCGAAACATTTTTCCACTGAGAAATAGAATTACTGCCCCGTGGAATTCTTCCCCAGCTTGAGAAGTGAGTGGTAACCCCTCCTTTTCGTTAGTTAAACAAAGAGGTCTATTTTTCAAATAAAAACTTCCAGTGTGGAAAACAATGGCATTCCTAGGGCTTTGTTAGAAGCAGGACTCTCAGTGCTCTAATAAACATGTCTGTGTGGATGTTCAGCTGCAGAGGGCCTTGGTGATGCCCTCATCAAATGATGGAACAGGCCTGCCTGGCCAAATGGGTGACAGAGGACTGAGCTTCAGGCTTCTCAGAGCAATCCCAGGTAGAAAAAGTCAACAGAGAGAATGATCCATGACCTGGGAAGAGTTTGACTGTTCTGGAGAGGGGAGAGAGAGGGGGGGGGGAGAGAGAGGAGAGAAGAGAGAGAGAGGCGAGAGAGGGGAAGGGGGAGGGGGGGGGGGAGGGGAGAGAGAGGGGGAGGGGAGAGGGGAGAGGGGAGGGGAGAGGGAGAGGGAGAGGGAGAATACTAATATTTTCTGTGAGTCCATTAAATGATCCCCTTTCTTCTTCCAAGGCAAGCATCTTCTGGTCAGTAAATGATCTGCAAACTTAACCCTGCAGGACTCAGTATGGTATGTTCCAGCTTGCTGAACTCCTGGCTCTCAAAGTTCACCCAAACAAAAACTATCTTCCCATCAGAGGCATGGGGTAATACCATGGTTTCTCTTAAGGTGCCCCTGGGCACTTGTGCCCATCTGAGAGCAGCTAAGAATGTGCAGGTACATTCTAACTCCATCCCTTAGAAGTGTGTTCTGGGCTTCTCCTTGCCGACCAGCAGAGGGGAGGAGTAGGGCTATGGACAGCTTAGGGTTCACATGAAGATTAAGTGCAACAATGCTTACTTACAAAGCACTCAGTGCCCTTTCTAAAGAGAGGAAGGGCTTGTGGCCGTTGTTATCAAGTTAAAGGGACCTGGCATATGTTCACAGGCAGAAACATTTTAAATTAATAAATATCATTCTTTGAGGTTTCCACTTTCTCCATCTCACTTGCAGAGAGCCTGTTGTTTAAAAAAATAAGAAGCAGGCACAAAATAGGAGCTCTTCGGTCGGAGCTTCCTTCTCTAATCAGTCTGCGAATGTTTCGGGGAGTGCTCTATTTAACTTGGCTGGCCCCTGGTTTTGCTGTGAGTAATATGCTGGGCTTAATTTCAAACTCCACACAGCCAAGATCACTGGATACTTGAGCTTCCCCAAGCTGAGTTGATACAGCTGCTCTGCCCCTGGTCACTGGTGAGCAGTCCCTGAGGATACCAAGGAGTCTTAACATAAACAGGTCAATGCGCATGGGCCACGGCAACAGAAAAGGACATGGATCCTACCGAGGAGCAGCCAAGGGAGGCAGGACTGGGAGACCCGGGGAACTCAAAGGGGGAGTCAGGAAGTACTGAGACAGAGAGAAGATGCCAGACAGTGTGGAGAGGGGGCCGTCCGCGGGGATTGAGGAGATCAGTGTCCTTGTCGGCAGCATCATGTAGTCAGGGAGTGCAGAAGGTGGGAAGACAAGTCCTGGTCACGATGTTACCACAATAATAAACGGAAGGCATTACCGCTTTGCAAGTGAGGATTTCTGACCCCAGTTAGATGAGGCAATGGACACTCGCCTTTCAAAGCACTGAGAATGACTTTCTTTTAAACACAGACTCCGTTACAAATAAAACTGCAAAAACCAAATTCTATTTAGACATGCCTCCCTCCCCAGAAACTTAGCACTGGTCGGAAACAAGGCTTGTCTAAGGCCACTGAGAGCATGGAAGTCTGTAGAACGAGGGACAACGTTCCTGGGCAAATGGAGCAGGTCAATTTGAGGCCAATGTACCCTCAGTGACAGGCGGGTTGGCTCACAAGTCCAGGAGGCTAATGACCACTGAGTGCTCACTTCCAGCTAGGAAATTTCTCTTTGGCTTCTGAGGTAGCAACACTCTTACCTTAAAAGGTTTGGATTGATGATCTGGGCCTAATAAAAGTAGATTCTCCAGTCTGTTGGGAACAACAATCATTTCAAACGTGAAAGATAATGAACATGTTCTAGAAGCAATCTGATTATGAATATACATTATAAATGATAATTACAGTTCACCATTTTGGCCTTCAGAGTCTCCCAACATTATAACCTGGTACTGGTGATTCATCTTCTCTGTTCCCCTTTGAAAGAAAATTAGTTTCAAACTATAGATTTTCCCCTTCGGTCTGATTTGTGGTCAGTTCTGCTTTCTGATTGAATTCTCCATCTCTTAAACATAAGCATATCATGGGGATTGAGGTTTGGGTGTGATCTGAAATCAGGGAGCTTCTGAATACACATGGCACCTGAATATAGACGGCTGGGAAGCCCAGCTGGCCGTCTCAATTCTACGGAAGCACTGAAGCACACAACATTGTCACGGAAATAAAACCCTGATGTACAGATACACTTAAAGGATCAAATGTCACTTCAGAAATGCAAGGTTGGTTTAACATAGAAATCAGTCAATAAAATGCATCAGAGTAACAAAATAAAGAAAAAAACCATAACCATCTCAAAATACAAAATAAAGAAAATATTCGACAAAACTTAGTATATATTCATAATTAAAAATCAGTTGTTTAGTTGTGACAATATTCAAAAGGAATACTCCAAATTTCATATTAATTGTATTTTAAAGTTAAATAACAGTATAAATAAATTTAGCAAGATTTATGCACCTAATATCTGAATATGAAAACCTTACAGAGAATGTTTTTTCCAAGATTTAAACAATATACCATGTAAGTTGGATTAGGAAAACATAGACTGTAAAAGTATTAATGATTTTTTTGAATTTATCTATTGCTTTAGTGTAATACCCATGAAAATTCTACCATGTTCCTTTCCTCTCTCCTTCTGTATCTCCCTCTTCAGTTCCTTTCTTCTATCCTTTTTCCTTTAATTTATGGAGATTAACAAGCTAATTCTAAACTTTATATGGAATTGCAAAAGATTGCAATTATTTGCAAATGCAAAAAATGCGTAGTCTAGACAGAACCTAAGAAGAAGAAAGCAGGAAGTTCAAACTCCAATGGTCCTAAAGGCAGAACTAGTAGAGCCAGAGACACTTGGACCCATGGAGCAGACCTAAAAGTCCAGAAGCAGAGCGATAGATGAATTGTCTGATGTACTGGTCTTCCTCAAGGTGATGTGCAAAGAGTGGTCTCCTGTAAAAAATGGTTCAGTTATTTGGATTCCTCAAAGAAACATAATCGATTCATGCCTATCTTACACTGTTTAAAAACGTCAATTATAGATGGATTTTAGGCCTAATGGGGAAAGTTTAACAATAAAGCTTGTAAAATATTAAATAGAAAAAGAGCCACATTGTTTCAGGGTGGGTTGTTCTAAACAAGATGTAAAACTCATCAACCACGGGATGAAAGACTAAGAAATTAGTCTCCTTGAAATTATGAACTTCTCATGAAAAAAAGAAAAAAGCGACCACATGACTTAAAAACTTAAAGAGGGGGAGGTACGCTTATCTGTGATTATGAGGAGGCATTGAGATTCGGTTAGAGATTATACTGGTCTAGGAAATTAGCAGTAAGAGGTTCTGCTCTAGGCTCCATGGCCTCTGCAGGCATGGATAGGTTTATACTGCAGGGTGTAAGTGCCATTACTGTACCTTTGGGGATCTCCCGCCTTGCTGGTCATTGTCGTGGTTCTTAGACATCACTGCTGGGAAGAACTATAACTGCTTTTCTTCCTTGGCAGTTTGCAGAATCCTCTCAACACTGTGCAAGGAAGTCCTTGAAGGGAGATCTCCAGTTCATATCCAGATCTGTTCTCCCAAACCCTGTATCCTAAGTGTCTTGTGTATTTAGCAATTATCTAACATTCTTTTTCTGGAAGACAATGAAGCAATGGCAATAACCTATATTGTCTTAGAAATTCTCTTGCACTCTGCTGACCAACAGGGGCTTCCCATGCCTGGCACTGGTGTTTTTGTTAGATAAATCTATGGTTTGGGGGAAGCATGGTCATACCTACGGGTATAGCATTAACTAATATGTATATACAATATCTGTGAGTGTGTGTGTGTGTGTGTGTGTGTGTGTGTGTGTGTGTGTTTTTTTTTTTTTTTGGTTCTTTTTTTTTTTTGGGGCTGGGGACCGAACCCAGGGCCTTGCCCTTCCTAGGTAAGCGCTCTACCACTGAGCTAAATCCTCAACCCCCATGTGTGTAGTTTTAAGTAACCATAAAATAATTCATAAGGGCTTTTTCAAACATTCTTAGTGTTATTTATCCCTTCTCTTTACCTGTCTCTTTGTTTTGCCCTCCCTCTGCAGGCAAGACTACCCTAGTCATTTTCCCATTTCTCTTTCGTACCAACTGTGTCCTACTACTACCCTCTCTGGTGCTCTTGTATTTCCCCAGGCCACCCGTGCTGTACCCGGTTTTTACTTTCTTGCTATCTACAGTTGTTTCAGGTTATGTTCTTGCATCTACAGAGTCAGACTCACAAATAAAAGCAAACATGAAAGTCACAGAGGTCAAGACACAGAGAACAATTGACTGTAGGGAACCTACCCCAATACACTTACAATATGACCACGATCTGAGGCCAGGGACAGCACAGAAGAAGGTGTGGAAAAATTTTAAGAGCCAGAGGACCAGGATATCTACTACAAGATATAAGAGAGAGAGAGAGAGAGAGAGAGAGAGAGAGAGAGAGAGAGAGAGAGAGAGAGAGATCAACATTAATCATGAAGGGATTGAGAAAGGGATGGATCTGGGAGGAACTGGGTGGGGGAAGACTAGGAATGAATATTATCAAGAGTCACTGTTATGAAATTCTCAAATTAGTTTTTAAAAAAATAAAATGCAAATAGGAGAAGGTGTTTTATAATGCACATATTCTAGCAATGGGCTGATGGCTCAGCAGATAAGGTGCTTGGTAAGTGTGAGAACTAGAGTTCGGATCCCCAGAACCCAAGTAAAAGTCCAGGTAGGCCCCAGGTGTGCTAAGAGGCCCTGCTTGAAGAATAACTGTGGAGTGTTGATTCAGTCCTAAATGAATGTTCATTCATTCACCTAGAGCAGACCCCTGCCCTGAAGGCTCAGGGATCATTCCAGAAGAAGGAATGGAAAGACTGTCAGTGCCAGAGGTGGTGAGAGTGTTCCCTGGACACATTCGGGCAGACACACACATGACCTCACAGTAATTATGACATAGTGCACAAGGTCCGTGCAGTCTCAAACCAGACAATATCCCAGCCTGAAGTGAGGGTGCTGGCACGGATTCCCATCACTGGTTGAGGAGGTATTGGCAACAAGTTTCTGTGTGGTGGGGGGCACATTTTCCTTAAGGGTATAACTCTGGGGACTCATGCTTCTGGGCAGAGCCCACACTCAGGAGTATTTGGATAGCATAAGTTGGAGTTGGTGGGTTCAAAAAGGAAAAGTATACCATGAGTGGGTAGCGGGGGGATCAGATTGGGAAACTGTGGAGGCAAATCCGATAAAATACAAATTCTCAAAGAATTAATAAAAATGCTAATTTCAAAATGAGAGAACCTACCTCATCACATAAGATGGAGAGAAATTGAGGAAGACACCTGACGTTAACCTTGTTCCTGCACTAGTTCCCATGCACACATACACACATGCACACATGCACTTGCACACCCATACAGCTCCCATTTATAAGTATGCAAACACCTCATATATCTGGAATACTTAAAATTTTCTTATATAAAGCAACAATAGATAATACATTAATAATGGACAAAACAATTGAATAGTCTCTTCAAAAAATAAAATACTTCAATTTGTTTAAAAAAAAAATAAACACTGAAAAATATGGAAATTCGGCAGTCCAGCCACTTGCTGTAAATCGGAGGTGAACTGACAACACTGTGGATGTGAACTAGCAGGGATGTCACAGAGTGAAGGTTGCCAGGTACATGAGCTTTTAAGAAAAGGATCTGTGGTGTCTACGAACGCTGACATATGTACACCATATGACTCAACCATTCCCCTAGGAACAGACCCACAGAAATATATACAGACACCAAGAGATATGTACAGGAATGTTCCTAGTAGTGCCATCTCTAGCAGCAGAGGGCCGGACCCCTGTCAGCACAACAGTTATATAAACATTGTATGGACACGTGGAGTGTTCTGAATCACTGAGAATAAACAAACGTCCTCTTCCTGCTTAATACTGTTACAAACCATAAATAGAACATTAAATAAATGGAGGATACGGTAAAAAAATATATATATATATATATATATATATATATATATATATATATATATATATATATATATATATTGTATGTCCGTATGTGCCCTTGGGAAACAGGGGCTACGGGTCTCTGATATCAGTCAGATGACTGGAGAGGAGTCTGCTGGAGAACAGGAGAGATGGAGAGAGCTGAGGGGCGGGGCGAAGGCGCTATCTCATGGCCCAGTCAGAATGGTGGAGTCATTGGGCTCCAGAGCCTGTGTGAGCTCCCCAGGGACCGCGTTCAGTTTCCCAGGGTGCTTTGTCTTGGCGGTACCGAGGCTGACGGGACTCAGCCTTGTCTGTTAACGTGGCTCTTCCCCTCTCCTTTTCTACCCTCTGCTTTCACTCTGTACGTGACATCTTGGTCCCTACGGTTCGTCCCATTATTTTTCCCTTAAAGCTGTGCTCCCCTCTTCATGTCCGTTTCAGTATTTCAGTAAAAAGTGTCTTCCAGGAGGCTACTTCTTTTTTCTCTGAAAATAATTTGTTTAATGGCCTGATGGATTTTATTGCTTATTTTTCACTCACCCCCTTTGTTTAACTTATTGCTGTATAATCAAATCTCCATTATGACGAACAATCTCGTCATTACTGTTAGATGGTCGAGTTTGCCATCTTTAGTTCCCTCCCCAACTGAAAGTTTAAAAAAAAAACCCTTCCCCTGCCTTTCTGCTGAAGGTAGTGAGGGTGGGACCGGGGAGTGGGAGCCCTTTCTTGTTCGTTGCCCTCCAGCTTGAGTGAAGAAGCAGATGATCTAACATTCAGTGGACGGGAGAAGAGAATTCAGACATGATTACTAAACTACATGCTTCCCATTTGCCCAAAGTGGTTAAACAGACTGCTTCCCTTGAAGATTTAGCAGAGACGCCATCTGACCTGTGTCTGCCTGTGGAACCACTTGGCCTTGCCTTTAGTTGGTTATTTTTTTTTAAATAAATAAATAAATAAATCCTCTCATCCTCAACTGGAGATGGTGAAGAAACCAGAGAGTTGCTACTTTTTTTTTTTTTAAATCCATACGAAGGTTTTGGCCAGGAGTTTTTCAAACACTGGAATAAATTTTTAATTTGGACTTTGATATCCAGACAAGCCCAGCTCATGCTCTCTTGGGTCTCCTTCCCAAAGACCAGACATCAAACAGACACTGCTCACCGTCTTAGCCGAAGCGGCAGAAAGGCACACAGTAGCCCGGTCCACAGAAACGGCTTCGCATCCTGCCTGCCTGGGCTGGACCCGGCTTGTACCTCAAGCTCACCAAGGTGTCCGCTCCGTGGACCCAGAGCAATTCTTTCACCAAGAATGAATGATGCAGACCATGGTGCAGACGGTGCTGGGGAACACCGCAAGTCCACCAGGGGACCCTGTCTGCAGCCTTCTCAAAAACCCAGCCTAGAATCACAAAGAGGGGAAAGCAAACAGATGCTGTGCCACTTGATTGTCTTTGGTTTTCTTTCTTTGTTTTCCTCTTCGCTTCTGACACTGTCCACCGCAATTTGGATTGTAGAAGGCATCTATATGCTTTTTAAATGAGACCCACCACCCCAAGCGAAACTCTTAAATTAACTTTCTGAAACTCAGCTGGCCAAAATGAAGAGCAGAAAGGAGAAAAGAAGAGAAAAGGATGGGCCGTGACAGGAGCAGACGTGGTTCATTTCCTGTCAGAGCCCTAGATGAGAGACTGTGAGGGACTGAAACTCGGTGCCCCCAGAAGAGTGACCACCCCGGGGCAGCTGCAGTCTTTTCCTGTTAACTGTCACCTGAAATAACCAGTTGTCGAAATAGCCTCGGATGTCGTTTGGGGACTGCCTAGCACATTCGTGCTTCATAACGAGATACAAATGACTTTACAGCTGTAGTGACAGGGTCCTCAGAAGAAATCATTTCTATTCTTATCATTTCAAGTCACTTAATGTAATTGCCCTAAGACAGGTAGGGGGAGTTGACTATTGGTCGCCCAAGGTCTAGGACAAGTCCCCAGGTTACTTATTAGAATTCATTGTAGTTCTGACCTAATTTATGGCTCTTCTGTAAGGCAGACGGGCAACTATCCACTGCATCCCAGGACAGTCTATAAGGGAAAGGGAACTAGTATACTTATGATGTCTCCCCAGAATTCTCTACCTTCATAATGTTGCCTTGACTCTGAAGTGGCCTCTTGCAAACTCAGGTGCTAATTTGCGTTGCTGATGCTGGTCTCATCTGGCTTTTCCACCAAATCCAACAGTTGGTTAAAACTGCTACGGTTCTAATATTTGTGCCTCCAAAATTCATGTCGAAACTTAATTCCAATGCAATAAATAGTACTAAGGGGTAGACTTTTGGTGATCATCAATGAAGTCTTCCACTTCCAGAATTAGTTTCCTTACAAAGGGCTTGAGAGAGGGAGTTCACATCTCCATCCCTTCCCTCCCCTCGACCATGATCATGACTGACTAAAGGAGACCATTTAAGGAGAGTCAGGTCCCACTCGATACCAACTCTTGCTCCTTGATTTGGAACTCTCAGCCTCTAGAAGTATACAAATAAATTCCTAGTATTCCTAAATTACAAAGCCTAAGCCATTTTGTCCCTGCAGTCTATGGACTTTGTCATTTGTCCATTTCTCCAACTTTCCCCCAACCCTTCTCTTCCCCTGGTGCAACAGATAAGGCTTAAAGTCTTCCTTGTGTTTCCGGAGAGGGCAAATTTCTGTGTACTCAATGTTTGAGAGTCGCTCCATCTTCTGAGCTCATTTCAGATACTGATCTTGTTTTACCATCGTCCTTAGTCTTTGGCCATGAATCCTGTTTCAGTCTCCCTCCAGGGGGCTGAAACACCAGGGAAGCAGGAGTCTGCAGCTTCTGCATTGCGTCTGTACCATCTGCAGGCAAACCCTGCAATGACTGTGTCTGACGACTGCCCCATCCTCGGTCTTAATTTTGACTCTTGTTACCTCTAACCAGCTGGCCCTCCTGACTGTGTGTCCAGGCTCCCCTGGTCCACTTACCATCAGTCCAAAATGGCAGATAGTCAGTCACTCACAAAGAACAGATCTCATCATTCTGTTTTAAAGTATCAGATGCTACCCCCAACCCAGATGCATTGGCCTTCAAGACTCCCCGCGCTTGCCTGTGGCCCATGTAAGTCCCCATACGTTGAGACCTTTAGGCCATCACCTCATCAACTCTTAGTATGACCTACTCTTACATCATGTTTGTGCTGGTGGGTATTCATCTGCAATTGCAAGCAAGACCAGTTAAGGCCTTCTCTCAAAGATCTTTGCTAAAGAACCCCAACCCCGCTGATTTTCTCATGCTTTGTGTCCCTTCTCCCTACGGCTGGATTATCTGGATTATACCCTCACCAAGTCTCAGTCTTTGTCCATTCCATCTGCCAATACATTTCGGTGCTCACTATCAGGTATTGAACCCACATCCTGTGGTGAGAACCTGACTCTTAGTCACAACCCTACCATGCCCCACCTGTGCCAAGAGTTACACCCCATGGATCAAGCATCTGCTTTCAAACTCCATAAATAGAGAACTGGCTTTGGCCAGATAGGCAGAACTCTTAGCCATTGGAAGCTGCCCAGAGCCCTGATCCTTGACCGTTTCTAAAAGATGCAATTTTAGGCTGGACAGAAGGGAATTGTGTGCCCCCTTCCTCAAGCAGTATCTAAGGACTGAATGGAGAACCTCATAGACACTGATCCCATTGTGGGCTAAAGAAGAAAAGAAGTAAATAAGGAAGATGGAGTCAAGGAGGAAGAGGAAGGCTCAGGTGAGGACAACGTACCAACAGCCAGGACCATTAGAGTGAGGCTGGGAGGGAAAGGTCGGGACAACAACTGTGCCCCATTTCCCTTTTAGACAAGAGGCCAGACTTAACTGTGGTCAGTTAGGCCTGTGGAGAAGGAAACCTTGGACATGGGCCTGCAGCTTAGACCTCACTCCTGGTGGGTGACGAAAATGAGGTAGTTATTTGTTTTATGGAAATGGCCTCCACGAGGTTCCAAACACCAAGCAGCAGTCTGCAAGGCACGCGGCAGGCTTTCCTCTGGGTGTGAGAGGATTTCCTTGGTTTGGTGGGATGCGTTTGTTTTCTAAAGGAGCCTGTTTATTTTCTCTTCCTTTAATGTTATGATTTTTTTTTCAGACTCACGAGGAGGAGGATACATAATGTACGGCCGAGTCTGCAATCTCCTATTTTGTCAGCTGCTTGTGTTGATTAGCAGTTCAGTACAGAGCCTGTGATGAAGCAGCTATGTTCAAAGGATCTTGTTATGTTTTTAAAAGGCTGATCTTGGCAGAAAAGATGTAGCATATAGGCAGGCTGCCTTGATATGTTCTTCTTCTTTAGAAAGGGAGGGAACTGAGAGAAGCATTCAGTGTTTTCTGGAACCTATGTGATCCTTAGCACACATTTAGCTATGTCCCAAATAATGAACAAAGTTCAGGTAAAGTGAAAGGGGGCTGGGGTAGATGGTGGGACCCACTAGCTGTCTCCTCCTGCAGCTCTGACTGACAGGCTCTCTGTGAGGCATCAGCCTAACTAGGGGAGAGGGAAGAGGAGGGCATGGAGCAAGTGAAGTCTCAGAGCTCCAGGAATTCCACGCCCAGTGATTCCCCAAACTCAGTCAAGATGCCATTCTAGCAAGATCCTATTCAACTGCCAGGAACCCATTGCTTTAAAGACCAGGGATCACTCAAGGGTCCCCAGAGAGATGTCAACAGTGCCCACCTGCTCCCCACCAAACCACCCATCTTCCCCCCAAGACAGCTGCTTCCTGGCAGCCTCCACCCTCTTGACTCTTACCCTAAAGGAGGCTGAGAAACGGCTTGTGTATGTGAACATCAGGCTAGCCAAAGTCGCTGACTTTATGCAAAGCAGGCAAATGCAGTCAAAACACTTACAGCAATCAATTCGAGTTGTTGGGTAAAGTTTTTTCCATGTCCCATACATTATTGAACAGTTAATTTCGTCTTTGTGCCTGCAAGACATTCCAGCTCTCAGATGACAGCTTTATCCATTAAGGAGCAAGTGGTGACAGCCTTACAGTGAGAGTCTTGCCAGCCCAGCCTGCCGGGAGGTGTGCCTGCTTCACCACCAAGAAATCCTGGGACATATCAACATCTTAATCAATATGCGAGAGTCAATTACTGGGGAAGTGAGGGCTTAAGCAGGAGCTGATTATGAGGTTCACGTGCAAGTGGGGCTTGATCAATAACACAGCAGAATCACACAGGTGCTATCACAGCATTGCCCCCTCAACAACATCCAGACCCCCCACCCCAAGCAAGAAGGCCCACATGCCCTCTTTCAGGATCTTTTTCAAACCCACCAGCCACCGACTCTACTGGAGCCTGCTTGGTTCATTTCCTTGATAAGTGTATGGGGAATGGAGAAAGCATGGTTTGGGGAACAATCAAAGGCAAATTTATTGTTGGATACACAAGCTGAGCCCTTCTGATATACTATCTGGAATCAAGACTTCCTCCCCATGCACATTTAACTGAACAAGTCCTCCCAATCTGTCTATGTGAGAAGGGGCCTTGCAAAGAACGCTCGTCTCTGTCTGTTGTGTTATCTTTTCCTTGGAGATACAACTGCCTGTCAAGTTACCCCCAGATGGTCACCTAGGACAGACAAAGCACGATTGTATCAAAGACAAACTTGGTGAGATCAAGGAGTCTATTGAGCTTTCTTACAGTGCATAGTTGAGGGTCACAGGAGCATGGATGACCCGCCATACAGCTGCATCACTACCAAGTCACCTCCCATCATGGATGGCAATCGCATGGAGTTCACTTTCAATTCATTAACCTTTTGCTTCTTCTAGATGCTAACTTCTCCCCAAATCGATTGAAACTGAGGAAGGATGTAATAGCTAAGCTTCTGGACAAGACTGTCCTGACAATTGCTAGGGAATGTCAGTAGCTCCATTGCCTTTGCAATAGACTTGGCTACCACAGTATTGTTCTCCTTCAGTTGCCATGGCCACTCGAAGTCGAGGATGACATCATGCTATGTCCAGAAGAAGGGTCACTATATGCCAAATGTCTTGACTCCTTTCCTCCTCTACTGCATCTTCAACTTCCTAACTGGCATCTGGTCTTTAAAGTATCTCCTAAAACCTGTCCTTGATTGGCTGTCAATAAGTTGGATTATGTCACAGGTGTTCTCAAAGACCTTCAGTGTCATCCTGGGTAACAAAATCCAAACTACACCTTGTGTTTGCAAGGCTTCCCAAGATGTGGCCCCGTGAATCTCATGATATTATATGAACCTTCTTCCTTAAGCATTAGCATGCTTTTTATAACTTCATAATGGCCTTCCCTTCCTTTGTTACTTAGAGTCCCTGAAGTTGTCTCTAATTCCCTAGGTAAGAGCTGATGATACCACAAAGTATTGGGTTGAGGTTTGTGTCTGTTTTCAAGATAAATGTCTACATAATTGTTTTCATCGTGATATTATCTGCTCCATGACAACAGACCTTGGAAGGCTATTCATAAGGGAATGGCTGCATGTCTGGCTTCTCTCCTTATAACTGAAGATATTGTCATCATTGTAACTCAGGTGGTCCCCTTGTCCTCCAGCTCTGTGATACCGCTTTACTTTGGCTCTGTTTGAATCTGCTTACAGAAATCATGCCCTATAGGAAATCTTCATTTACATAAATACTTTAGTATACAGGTAAATCGTAGTCTAGTGTTCTGACCCTCAACTGGCAGTGTCTGGGTGCAGCCCATATAGCAGTTCGAGGAGGGCTGGGTAAAGTCCAGGTCAGGGAGTCTGCAGTCCTCATATCCCTTTGGAGTGTCAGAGCTACTGGGACAAGCAGGATTCAGTCCAGTTGGGAGCAAGTGCTGAATGTGGAGGAGTGGGGAAAGAGGGAAGGCCTTCTTCGAGAGTCTTAGTGTTACATATCATTTAGGGGAAGATCTTCCTCATGGTGATCTTTAATGAAGCAGTTCCCTGAGACGATCTTAGCTTGTTCGTATTTCTTTACTGGGGGTAGACATGAATACATACACTTTATTCAAGGTGAACCAGAGATTGTATAACTTCAGGAAAGGATATGAGACTGTTCGGGAAGAAAAAGTTATTAGCTAAAGGCAAAGGCTATTTAGATGCATGAGGAGGCATTCCAGGTGCTGTGTTACATGATTGACTGCCTGTGGTCACCGTAGTTGAGTGTCGTGGTTTCATGCTCCACAGCAGGCATAGAGGCAGGGAGGGAACAGCTTTACTACTGTCTCAAATCTCTGAGATTCCCAGGGTCTGAGCTTGCTCCACCTCACTAGTCCTTATGCCCATCTGGTGGCATGGCTCATGTGTCCTACAGTAGACATCACTGGAGATTTGGAGAGGGGCTTCTTTGTACTCTGTCTGGATAGTTCTCATCTCATTTCTGAGCGCTCACCCTGGGAAGCCAGAAGTCTCTCTCCACTGCTGCCCCAAGCAGCCTCAACTTGGAGAACACTCTTTGGGTTATTGCCTCAAGTTACCTTCTGCCTTGCCTGTTCCACAGCTTTCCAACCACTCTCAAGATGACTAAGAATAGAAGGGAGCTACATTACAGTCAGTTGTCTACGCCATCTTCCTACTCATTTATTTCTTTGGGTGCTTGATAGTCTTTAGGACACATATTAAAGAAGTGGTAAAAAGCCACCGCAGGAATAGGAAATAGACTGAAACAAAAAAGACAACCCTTCTCTTTTTTCTTTGAGTGAGAAGAATTGCCAGGGGACTTTCTGGGCCAGAGTTGGAATTCAACATTTGGAAGTTCTTAGTTGGAAGTCCTATAGGGCATGGATAACCTACACCAGTTTGATAGAGGGAGTGCTTCTAGTGCAGTAGGGATTCTGATAAGATGGCTATTGATGGCTTAGAAAGTCAGAGGCAGGTCTAGGAAGAGAGAGGAAACCATGCTGGTTCATGATGACTCTGGGTAACTGTCATGTAGTCAAGGTAAGAAGTAAGAAAGGAGATCAGGACTTGAAAGCCAACAAGGACTCAGAGCGTGGCTTTGACACCTGTGCCCAGAAAGCCCAAAGAATCTGTACAATAAGAATTACTATTTTCTCTAATTCACTGACAAGGATATCTGGACAGTTAATATTTGGGAAGAGTCAAGTTCTAGGCTGGAGGGAATTGCCTCTGGGTCTGAGGACTGCTGCCTCAGGTATGGGGAAGCTGACAGAAAGTGCAGGCTGAATGTACCAGAGAAGATACATCAAGACACGGAGGCAGCTCACTTCTGAAAAGTCTCTTTTATGAATAACATCTAATTCAATGTTATCTTCTCTTCACCCCTATGATACATGTGTCATCTATACCATTTCATAAGTATGGAAACTGCAAGCAGATCAGTGATCTCACCTTACTGGCAAGTTGGAGCTACAATTCTGACTGGGCTTTGAAGGGTATGTGCTGAGTGGAATAATATCACTTGCCTTCTGTGATTAATGTTCAGGCCCTGGAAGGGTCTGAGGTAAGTCTACATTGTTGGGGTGGTTATATTTGAACATGACATTTGATAGAAAGTGCAAAGCTGATCTGTGTCTCATCTACTGGCTGCAAGCTCTTAGAGAATGAAGAAAAAGTACCCATGAAAAGAGTAACTCCATCATCACCACTATTTACGGGATTGTTATATGCCAGGGTCTATGCTAAAAGTTTATGTGAATTCTATAATTCCTTCTAATCACCCAAAAGCCTCCATTCTGTAGACAGGAAATGAACTCAGAGAAATTAAATTAAATGACCAAGTTCACACACTAATCAGTGGAGAATTCAAATTCAAGTCTTCCTTAGTTCTAGATCTCCTTAAACTTTTGACCTGCAGTAAAGACCTGAGGATTTAAAAGAAAAGGTATGGTAAGGCAATTTCTCTTTCAGAAGATGCAAACTGATAGACATGAGACAATTTTAATTAGTATCATAGATGGAATTATCCCTACATAATTTTTCCCAGGGGTGTAATATTGTTTAGACTCCTTTTGAACAAGTATTTGTTAGGCTCTGTTGTGACTATTGCAGTGGTAGACAAGATGCTCTTGACCACCTCCAAGCATACTGTCACCCGACAGTCAGGTAGTTAGGGTATTCCCAAGAAAAATACCAAGAGCCATGGGGTCTCAAGGGACATTAATCTAGTTTGTGTGTGATGTCTGAGCAGGCTCATTGAGGAAGACATGGAGAAACTCTGTTCCTGATGTCAGAAGTCCTCCCTGTATCCTTAACTTTGCCATAGAAATGCCTTTCCGTAACAACTCTGGAGTGTGACAGAAAAAGAGATCTGATGCCCACACGAAACAGTGAGAGACGCAGGCTGGTGAGTTTAAAAGTTTAAGATTTCTTAGGCCTTAACATCAGAGTGGAGACTGTATGGCGTGGGCAACAGGAAAGAACAGGTGACGTTGAGAGATGCCCATCCCCCACAGCTGGACACTCTGAGAACCTCCTCAGGATGTTCATTTACCATCACATCTGACCTTATCTTTGGTCTATAAAGCGAGACCGATAAGCATTACCTCTACTTCATGAAATTTGGATGAGTACTCCATTGCCTGTGAATTCGGATGGAGCAAATCACGCGGCACACGTATCAAGAGTTTTGTTAACATTAGTATTAGGATTAGTGCAAGGGAACTGTTGTTGACACTGAGGAAGAGGAGCACTTGAAAGCGGCTGCAGTGCCTCACACGCGGGTGATGGAGAAAGGGTTTGTTAGGAGGTACATTGAATCTGTAAACATCATGTTTACATTAGCTCACATGCAGGAGCTGGACACATGAGACTGACGTCCTAAAACCAGGCCAGCATGGAGCACAGAGAACTCATGTCTGAGACTCTGAGACTAGAAACGGAATAAGACTAGAAACGGAATAAGACAAAAGGACAGAGAATAAGATGCTGTGTGGGCAGCCGCCTGATGTCTGGACCAGGACAAACGAACGAGCAAGGCAACTCTACTGCAGTAGGATGCTGTGACTCTCAGGTTGCCTTAACCACTCACGTGACACCCTAACGGCCTGGGCTAAGGGAAGACTGATATGTGGGCTAAATTGTACACGTTACTTGCATGAAATGTGGGAAGTTCCTGTGATGATTCACTGAAAGTCCTTACACCAGTTATTTTCCATTCCTGCTGTGATATCCCTGTATACCTCGGGTTATGATATAAATATTGTATGAAGTACAGAGGGTTGATACAGTATTGATCTCAACAATAACAGGAAACTTAGTTTTTGTAAAGGTAAAGAATATGTTTCCTACTTGTGAAATGATTAAACTCTAGACAGGACAAAGGATGAGATTGTCACACTGCAATATGCTATGCAGTGCCTTCTAGGGTCATAAAATACTTAATTTTTTGTAGAATTTTCCATAAGCTTTATCTTCCAAGTCTAAAATTGGTCAAGGACTGAGGATAGAACCCCAAACGTATGAGATGTTCAATACGTGTGTCATCTTCCCTTATATGACAATGGTCAACGTGTGGTCTGTAGATATGGTGGGGTGAGTCGTCTGAGGTATTTCCAGGTTAGGTTAAACTCCATGAACAGGCTAGGAGGGAAAAGAAATTCACATGAAAACAAGACTCACAAAGAGATTTAGAAAGGACACTGGAAAAATCTTCATGTTGGACTAAAGTTCCAGGAGGAAAGGACTGAGAATATGACCATGGCTCATTAATGGAGCATAGACATTACTAACACAGACCCCTTCTCTGTGTAGACACTACTAACGGAGATCCTTTCTCTATGTAGACAAGATGGAACCTTTCCCATGTTAAGTTCTGGCAGCATCATCTGAAAGACTGACAGCCTTCATGCTCCCTGTAGTCCATAGTTGCTCTTCTTGGGAACAAGAAAACAGTGAAAGACTAAGGCATGAGAGGTCCTATTTGCTGACCATCTGACCACAGAGGTACAGTTCTATCTGTTCACCATCCCTGTGGCTTAGTAGTTGGGACAGCTTTTGGGAAGCAAGGCTTCTGGTACCAAAGACCATTTCTAGCTCAAAGCCTGTGTCCCGAGCTTGACAGCCTTCATTTTTATCCAAAGGGGGCG